>NC_091464.1:47116530-47476530 GCF_027789765.1 Dendropsophus ebraccatus | reverse complement strand
AACAAATGAATACCTTAAAAGGGATATTCTGGTACCAGTCATCATAATAAACTTATGACGTCATAGAGACATTTCAAACATTTTGACCGGGCTGGGTCTGTACCAATCATGAGAGTGAGAAGGAAGAGGACCGCACCCCAGTTCTGTGTCAGTGAAGAGAGTCAGGCTCATTAGACTTACATTATGTGACACAGCCGGGAGAGGACCGCGTTTAGCACTCGTTCTCACGATCTGTACAGTTCTGAACAATTTTTGATGCAGAGACCACTCACAATTGGTAAAATTAACGGGTTGCATTGTCCTGCTGAATGTTGTCTCAGAGAGTGGATTGCATCGAAAGTCTATCACTTATTTATTCTAGGGGGTCTCAGCACCTGTTCCCACTGATCAAAACTTTTTCCCCCCTCAGGATTGGTGCCCTCTAAGCCCTGGTTCATGAGCCAAATAGGATTACAAAAAACAGCAAACCTGGGGCCACTGTTAGGCCTCCTGATGCTATGTTAACCCGCTGGTTCTTCTGCTCGCTTTGCAGAGGAGCCAATGGGGTGACAGAGTTCTCTCCCTATATCCAACACCTTAAATGCCACTGTTGCTATTGTAACAGCTGAACCCTGCCCTGAAGCCCCTATCAACAACCTCACACTCATGTTATATATCTTTATGTAAGTGGCAAAGGGCAGAAAGGGGTTAAAAATATATATATTCTCAATACTAAGACAGCTGTTGAGATTCCCAATGTACAGAGTACCCCAGAGCCTGATTTATATTAAGCAAGGGCTTGTGAAAATTTCTTCAATTTTCCAATTGTATACAGTGATTATATATACACATCTACCTACCTCTCCATGAACTTTATACTTCTTCAGAACTTTTCCAGTCTCACAATCAATTACACACACAGATTCTCCACCACATGTGGCAATAGCTGAAAAAGAAAGTATCCATCCACATTAGTATTATCATCTTTTAGCTCCAGATATGTATCAACATCACTGGAGGAGATTGCCCAAAACTTATGACATGTGTCATGTGGTCTTGGAACAGGCAAATAACATGCAAGATAACTTGCACCTTTTCGATCTCATTTGTAACCAGTTTGGTCAGTCTTGAGCTGTCAGATATTATTCACATTTCTGTTTTGTTATTCCCGATAAATGTTAATTGTTTTATTCATTGTTCTGTTTGTCGTACACACGTTATTTATGTGTATGGTGTTTTCTTGGATCTATCAAACTGTTTTCTCCCCTTCCTGCTCTCCTCTGCTGTCAGTGCATGGGAGGAGGGGGAGGGACGGAAAAACCCGGTGCCGTGACCAGGAGGAAGATGGAGGAGGGAGGCATGGAGCTGCTGACAACCAAGAGTTTCTTCATAAGTGTGTGTGTGCCTGTCTTTGTGTATGAGAACTGTGGATGCAAATATGCAGTGTGGAAGTGTATGTTTATAAAGTGTGTTGCTGATGTGTTTAAAGGATGTATGTATATGCGTATGCATGTACAGTATGTGAGTATGATGCATGTACAGTATGTGTGTATGATGTATGTGTGTATGCATGTACAGAATGTATGTATATGTGTATGCATGTACAGTATGTGTATATGATGCATGTACAGTATGTATGCATGTACAGTATGTGTGTAGGTGATGTGTGCAACAGAGTGAACAGGATCCAACAGTATAAGTATGAACAGGATCCTATGTTGCACTTGGGTGTTGTGCGTGTTTCACTACAGCCGCTCCACAGCTGTCACAATCATATATCAGTCCATAAAGAAACACGCACAATACTTCTTTTCTAATGCTCAAATCTTCATTATTAGTAAATTCCAGCAGCACATACAAATGTACATTAGTAATAACATCCATGTATATCACCCAGTGCATACGACGCGGCTTCAGAGAACATCTATTCCTTTAAGTTCAGTCTTTGACATCTCAGGCGGTGTTTACAGAGGCGAAATGAACCATGATACATGTGCAATATTTCAAGCCTTGACAAAGTGAGTGTGTGCTCTTGAAATGTTGCACATGTATCATGGATCATCTCACCTCTGTGAACAACGCCTGAGATGTCAAAGACTGAACTTGGAGGGATAGATGTTCTCTGAAGCTGCGTCGTATGCACTGGGTGATATACATGGATGTTATTACTAATGTACATTTGTATGTGCTGCAGGAATTTACTAATAATAAAGATTTAAGCATTAGAAAAGAAGTATTGTATGTTTCTTATGTATATGGTATGTATGGTGTATGCATGTACAGTATGTGTGTAGGTGATATGTATATGTGTGTATATGATGTATGTATATGTGTATGCATTACAGTATCTGTGTATATGATGTATGTGTATGCATGCACAGTATGTATATGGCATATGTATGCATGCACAGTATATGTGTATATGGTGTATGTATGTACAGTATATGTGTAGATGTAAGCCCAGAGAAGAGCAGGAACATGGACAGGTTATCCCTAGAACTACAACCTCCATCATGCCCTGCTGACAGTTCATGATGGGGAGTTGTAGTTATGCAGTCTCTGTCTCTCCAGATTGCAGCACTTCAATCTCCATCATGTCCTACCGGCAACTCATGATGGGAGTTGTAGTTTTGCAGTCTTTTTTCTCTCCAGTTTGCGGCACTACAACCTCATCATGCCCTGCTGGCAGTTAGTGATGGGAGTTGTAGTTTTTCAGCTGGAGAGTCAAAGATTGGTACACAATGATTAGAGAATGACACAGTACAGTCCATTAACTATAGGGGACAATGGTACAGTACATGAGGTGGAAGCAGTTTTACAGTACTTGAGGGGGAGGCAGTGGTACAGTACATGAGGTTAAGGCAGTGACAGTTCATTAACACATGGTGGCACATTAGAGGGCGTCACCTTAAATTCACTGGGAGGGCCAAAGTTAAAATTCTGCACCATGGCCCATCAGCCTTAAGCTACACCACTGCAAAGAGGCATTCCCAAGCTCTTGAATTGCTACAGAGTGGAATGCCTCCTCACCTCCACTCCCATCCCTGACCCTGCTCAGTTTCCGGCTGACTGTAGAACAGGAACAGGGATGGGAGGGGGAGCAAGGAGATATTGTTATCCCCTTCCCTGTGAATAGAGGGATACATTTTTCAGAGAGAATACCCATTGAAAGGGCTCCAATTAAGTCTTATTCCCTTTCAATAGAATAGGGGATATGTGTATTACTGTGAGAGGGTCAGACAGCTAGAACTCCCCTGTAATCTAAAAAAAAAAAAAAAATTGTTGGTCCCCAGTGTCCTGTCACAATGGAGCAGCAGTTGAGCATCAGCACTGCTGCTCCATTCACTGTCTATGTAAAATGTGGAAGTAAAGCTTTAAAAATGTTCCCACCTTTACTTGAAGGAGAAGAATCCAGATTAGGTTCAAAAGCACAAGACCATAGCTGAGTGCGGAAATCATCACTCTCATTATTTTTGCTGTGTGACTGAAGAAAATGGAGTGGTTCCAAATCAAACTGTTTCTAAAAAGAAAGTAAAAAAGTTAAAAAAATGTTATTTAAAAAAAAAAAAGAAAATATATTAGTTTCTGAAAAGTACCGGTAATATAATAAGAGATACAGAACACTGATCTCTGGGAGACCAGCCAAAGATAAAACTGCCGGCTACTGGTTAAAGCGCTTAATACAGTGAAATCCTAGGTGCATTGCTCCCTGGGAAACATGAGTATGCAAAAAAAAAAAAAAAAAAAAAAAAAAAAAAAGACTGTGGAGCCCTCAAAACACAAAGTAGACAGATATCCCTCCTGGAAGGACCCAGCCAAGGCGTAATATAATAAGTACACTTACTTTTTTGCCCAGGTCCTTCTTTCCTTTACCATCAGTCACTGTTCTCTCCACTGCTTCCTTTATTGGTGTGCTCTTTAGAGACACTCTTGTAGGTGTTAATGATACACATAGTGCTTGTTGCTTTACAGGTGTGCTATCCTGTTTACCCTTCACTGGAGTACTTTTGTGTGGACTTTCTTGTATTTTACTTGACCTTCTTGGTGACAGCACAATTGCAAGCAAATCACTTGACCTGAGCCTTTTGGTTGGAGATGCTGTTTCAAATTCAGTTTCTGCACTTGACCGGAGTATCTTGGACGGAGTTCTTGCCTTACAATCAGTTTCTGCATTCGACCTGAGCCTCTTGGATGGAGTCCTTACCTCATTGTCGGGTTCTGGTTTTTTCGTTGGTTTCTTACTGGGCGTTACTGAATCCTACAGACCAATAATAGATTACATTTTGGCTTATACTTATATATGGCAATACTTAAAAGGGCATTGTCATTAAAAAAATTAAAAAAACTTTTGACATCCAAGAGATGTTTCTGAGTCTATGTGTCTGAGTGTTCAGACTGTGACCGATCAGGAGAATGAGTTGGGAAAAGCCAGTACATTAATTCCCAGCTCTGTGTCATATGACCTAGACAGACTTTCAATATAATTCTATGGGATCTGTCTAGGTTGCAGACACAAAGCGGGAAAAGAAGCAGGTAGCAGTCTCCTTGCTCATTCTACTGGGCGTCAGCTGCCAGGTTCCCTTGATCTGTGCTGGTTTCGCTATATGCAAATACGGTTGCTTGGTGCACTGGAGCAGGGCCCAGAGTCAGGTTGTATAATAATATTTATTTACTAATTGAAGTGGTACATTCGCTTTAAATGACTGACATCACAATTACACTCACCTTTGTTCTGCCACTAACTGGAGACACATGCTCACCCTCTGGAGCACTACTCCCTTTCTTTTCACCCAATAAAGAGGATATTAAGTTGTCTGCAATAATCTGCACCTATTTTAAGGATTAAAAAAATAAACAAATAAGTCATGACTATATGACACACTTTGGGAATACAAACCTATAAGTAAAGGTGTAGGAATAGGACATATAAACGGCAGACAGATACTGCTCCTTCTTGCTGGATCCACTTTTGGCTTTGACTTAAAACACTTAATGAAAACTGCAGCAAAAGCTGTTTGTGAACCCGTGTATAGGTTTTCCTTCCATTCCCTTTTAGCATCCAGTCCCATTAAAGTGCACTTGTCATTTAGAAAACATGTAACAGGAAAATGTCAAAGCCTTTGATCTGTCAGGATCTTAGACCCCACTGATCAGCGAGAGAAACTGAACGAACCGAGAGAAGCATATGGTAACACACTTCACTTCTCCGCAGTCAATCATGTTTATACAACAGTTCCATAGTCTTATAATGGAACCACTGGAAGAAGATCTCAGCGAGCCAGGGAGTGAAATGCACTGCTGCTTACATGCCCCGCCTTCTCCTCTTGTTCTCTCAACTGTGAGCCCCCAACCAGTCAAAACTTGTGGCCTGTTAAAAGTTGTGTTTTTTTTTTTTCTAAATAACAGTGCCTATTTAATATTGTTAGTTAATTTCATAAAATTATATTGTTTAAAGCCAAGATTGGACTTTATTCTGGGAATAGAAAACCTTTAGGCTCGGTTCACACTACGTATATTTCAGTCAGTATTGTGGTCCTCATATTGCAACCAAAACCAGGAGTGGATTAAAAACACAGAAAGGATCTGTTCACACAATGTTGAAATTGAGTGGATGGCCGCCATATAACAGTAAATAACGGCCATTATTTCAATATAACAGCCGTTGTTTTAAAATAACAGCAAATATTTGCCATTAAATGGCGGCCATCCACTCAATTACAACATTATGTGAACAGATCCTTTGTGTTTTCAATCCACTCCTGGTTTTGGTTGCAATACTGATTGAAATATACTGACTGAAATATACATATACTGACTGAAATATACATAGCGTGAACGTAGCTTTAAATTACATAATACAGATACTGCTAGTGAAGATTCTGAACATCTACTGGTGCTGAAAGCAGTTTGCCCCATTTACGGTGTAGCGGTGGTGATTGCTGTAACTCCAGCTCCCTTCAAGTGAATGCTACACTGTTAACGGAGACCAACTACTTCCAGCCCCATATATCAAAGACCAGCCCAGGGTTTCGGCATCCTGATGATCTGTGACTGATGAGATAATTAAAATGAGCTACTGTAACATTCCAGAATTGCTGTTTTCCATCAGAATTTTTTCCTCAGTTCATTATATGTATTTATAGAAGGGGCAATACTACCTACTTAAGACTACATGAATTTATGAATGTATGGCTGCTGGAACAGTGAAAAGCTGTTGTCATCTTAAAACTTTTGCTTTCCTAAGGATTTAAGCTACACCAAGAAGTGAATACAAGGGGGTCCAAGGGCTTCTCTTACACTGAAGGCAGCCAAGTACTATAAATCTGTGCTCTTACCTTCCATTTGGTGAAGTCTTTGAGTGAACTGGGTCCATACTTGACATGATTCCCCACAGATTTCAGAAACTCCTTACTAATAGATTTGAGCATTGCTGGAGTTGGATCATCAGGCAGTTTGTCTTTGTAGTTCTTTTCCCAGTATGATTCAACCTATGACAGTGGAAGTGGATAAATGCTATTACTTTACATGGAAAAATTGTATGAAAAAAAGGTATAATGGCTAAGTCATAAACATGATTGCTTTTCTATACATATAGGGGTCCTTTTACACGCAGAGATATCGGACAGATTATATAACAGATTTTTGAAGCCAAAGCCAGAAATAGATTTGAAAAGAAGGGAACCTCAGTCTTTCCTTTATGACCTGATCTCTGTTTATAGTCTGTTCCTGGCTTTGGCTTCAAAAATCGTCAGATATCTGTGTGTAACAAAAGCCTTAGGGCCATATTAGACAACCCAATGAGTTAATTACTAAGCCCATATACAGCACTATAAATGTGCAGCAAAGTCTATATAGTCTGCAAAAGGTGCTACCTTTATGTACTGTACTGCATATGGTGCTACCTTTATGTACTGTACTGCATATGGTGCTACCTTTATGTACTGTACTGTATATGGTGCTACCTTTATGTACTGTAATGCATATGGTGCTACCTTTATGTACTGTACTGTAATGTTTATGGTGCTACCTTTATGTACTGTAATGTATATGGTGCTACCTTTATGTATTGTACTGTATATGGTGCTACCTTTATGTACTGTAATGCATATGGTGCTACCTTTATGTACTGTACTGTAATGTATATGGTGCTACCTTTATGTACTGTACTGTAATGTATATGGTGCTACCTTTATGTACTGTAATGTATATGGTGCTACCTTTATGTACTGTAATGTATATGGTGCTACCTTTATGTACTGTACTGCATATGGTGCTACCTTTATGTACTGTACTGCATATGGTGCTACCTTTATGTACTGTACTGCATATGGTGCTACCTTTATGTACTGTACTGTATATGGTGCTACCTTTATGTACTGTAATGCATATGGTGCTACCTTTATGTACTGTACTGTAATGTTTATGGTGCTACCTTTATGTACTGTACTGCATATGGTGCTACCTTTATGTACTGTACTGTATATGGTGCTACCTTTATGTACTGTAATGCATATGGTGCTACCTTTATGTACTATAATGTGCTGTATGTGGTGCTACCTTTATGTATTGTACTGTACTGCATATGGTGCTACCTTTATGTACTGTACTGTATGTGGTGCTACCTTTATGTACTGTAATGCATATGGTGCTACCTTTATGTACTATAATGTGCTGTATGTGGTGCTACCTTTATGTATTGTACTGTACTGCATATGGTGCTACCTTTATGTACTCTAATGCATATGGTGCTACCTTAATGTACTAGAGATGAGCGAGTAGTGAAATATTCGACTCTCGAGAATTTGAATCTAACAGGCACCGAGATTCGACTTCGAACGAATATTCGATCCCATTATAGTCTATTGGAAAAAAATTTGCAGCACTTGGAAATCCAAATTCGATCACTTGGAGGTCACCAAGTCCCCCATGAAATCTCCCTAAACGATGCGAACACCTCCGGAATGACACTGACATTAGGGGGGAGCTTGCCTGGGTGCACCCAACACCCCAAAATAGTAGTATAATGCAACTCTCCGCAGTTGCGAAGAAAAAATATTTGCAAACGCTTTACGAACGTTTATGGCAATGTTCACACATTTTGTTAGTATTTCTTGCGCAGCGTTACATACATGATTCCAATAAGCGTCTGTAGAGCGTTATGGTATTCGCGCGTATCATGCTGTACGAACGTTACTGGAACAGTATATATGACGTGCCTTTTTCTGGGCTACTGGAACATAATGTATCACATGCCTTTTTCTGGGCTACTGAAACAATATGTATATCGTGCCTTTTACTGGGCTACGGAAACAGTATATATCAGGCGCCCTTAGTGGGCTACTGGAACAGTATGTATAACGTTTACGTGCCCTTATTGGGCCAAACCAGGGACACTATAAGTCACTTGTACACACAGGGTACTAGAATGAATACACCTGCTGCTGCTGTTATCTATTTCTTAGCACTGAGAAGTGCTTTGGATTTAAAGATGACTTTCGCTGGATCTTAGCCCTGAAAAAAACTTTTGGGTTCTGTAGTAAGCCTGCCTGACCAAAACGCTACTAAAACCTATCTCTCCCTGCTGCAAGATCTTTCCCTGACTAGGTTGAAAGCGCATCTGCGGTTGAGAGGCGGGAGCCAAGTATTTAAGATTTGAGGTCATGTGGTTCAGCCATCCAATGAGGGTAGAGGCCGTTTTCGCGCTGCGTGCGTACTCCCAGGGTCCCTCATGGCCTCCCTGCATGGTGATTGGATTATAAAAAAGCGCCAACTGCGATGGGAGGGCTTTCGAATGTTTCCCACGTATTCGCCACACTACTCGTTTGAATTCGAATCTTTCAAATACCGCAATATTCGATCGACTATCATCTCGAACGAATCGTATTCGCTCGTCTCTACTGGTTAGCGATGTCTGTGCAGCCCTTGCCTAGTAAGTGTAAAATAATAAAGTTACATACCTGTCCGGCTCTCTGATGTCCTGCTAGCTCCCTGTAGTGTCTGAACTGACAAGCCGCTCAGCCATCCACTGGAATAGTACTGCGTCCAGTGACTGGTTAAGCGGCCTGTCACCTCAGACACTACAGAGAGCTAAGGAAAAACAATGATCCAGCACGTAGCAAAGAATGTAGCCTTTTTTTCCAATTGCAAGTAATTACACGTAAAACACCACAGTGCAGGGACCCCACAGAGAACAGACGCGTTTCGAGCGCATGCGCACTATTGCTCACTGATCAGAGAGCTAGCAGGACATCAGAAAGCATGGACAGGTATGTATAACTTCATTTTTCAGCGTTGTCATCGACTGACCTTTATTACATGTAGCAATGATCTGCCAAATCGTCCTGATTCTGCAGATTATCGCTCCATGTAATAGGACCCTTAGTGTAGAGATCCATCAGCTGCAGTCTTGTGGCAGGTGGGTTCACACAAGCTGATCAATATTTTCACATCTTAATGTGAAATTTTTGTAATTTTGTACAAGCATATTTTCTGGTGTTTTTCAAGTCCTTCAGTGAAGCCTATGGAAAAACACCATAAAACACCTTACCCACAGCATGCTGACCACAGGCTACAAACAAAAATATTAGAGCTGTTGTAGGACCGGACTGTGGGCTATAAATACACAGAAATGTGTCTGTATTATGCTCTTGTGGCCTAATGGATATATTATCCGGACTCCTTGACACTTTGCAGATATAGTAACACTTATACTTACCCTGCTGCTCAGCTCTCTGTGATTGACAAATCGAACATGATTGGCTAAGGAAGTTATATCCTTATTATTCAGCCGCCGAAGCTTAGGAAGAAGACAGCAAACTTTGTAATTGTCACTAACCTAAGGAGACATAAAGAAAAATTTGATTTTCTATTACAAACTATAATCATCTTATCAGCTGGCTGCTTTTGAAGTCAATGCTGCTTTGTGCCACTCTCCCCTGGGTGCCTGGAAAACTTCTCCCAGGACTGGATCCAGCTTTTTCAGGTACCCAGGGGTAGAAGCAAGGACTTCACAGGCAGCCGGCTGATAAGCAGATTGTACTGTCACGTAGCTCAACTCTATATATAATACAATAAATATGTAAAAAAAATCACTACAATCATATTATAACCTTCTATACTGAAGCGACGCCCCTTTGACAGACAAGGCACACAAGTATCTTAAAGTATAGTCTCAAACTTCTTAGCAAAGTGCCACTTACCGTGAGATAGAGATTCTCCTCATACATTACTTCTTCCAGATCAGGAAACTCTTGTAAAACAACAACATCTTCAACCTGATTGTCACTGAAATTTAGAACTTTGAGCTTAGGAAGACGGAGATTTCCTGGGAGTTCAGACAGATTGTTCTTGGAGAGATCAAGTTCCTCAAGATTTTGCATTTGGGAAAAGAGTTGGACATCAATGTCTTTTGTTTCCAGTTGCATTTTTGATAAACTGATAAAAAGATATCAAACATTTACACTGATGTTAATAAATTATGTATCCATCAAGTACAAATTATCAAAAATCCCTAAAAATCTCAGGCGACACATTTCTGTTGATGGAAAAAGCATCCAGAACTGTAATTCCCTATTCACATCAAGTCTGAGCTTATGGTGGAGGTCTTTCCTGCAGTGTACAGGACCCCACTGTAGAAATGTGCACCTGAAACCTTACTGATGCACGTGCTTAAAGGGAACCAATCACCGGAAAAACGCATATAAAGCTTTTGAAATGTGCTGTTAGACCACACAGCACACTTGCCACACATGTTTTCATCAGGGCGGTGTGCGGCTAGCAGGTAGTCATGGTCCCCTGGGCGTTCTTCCGCTGTAATCACGCCCCTCTGGAGTAGATATGACGTCACCCGGGAGCGCGCCGACGTTCTGATGCTGCCGCGCATGCGCAGTACAGCCGCTTTCATTCCGCCTGCACTGCACCTGTGCAGAATAGCCTCGAACTCAGTGTGAGCCGGAGTTCGAGGCTATTCTGCACAGGCGCAGTACAGCCGGAATGGAAGCGGAAGAACGCCCAGGGGACCGTGACTACCTCTTTGCATACAGGGCGCCAGTTTTATAAAGTTACTTTGTGGCTTACACGGGGGAGGCAAGGAGGGTATGAAAACAAGTGTGCTGTGTGGTCTAACAGCACATTTCAAAAGCTTTATATGCTTTTTTCCGGTAATTGGTTCCCTTTAAAGTGTTAGGGTCCTATTCCACGGGCCGAGGAGGGCCCGATCAACGATGTAACGAGCGGCGATCTGCTAGATCGCTGCTCGTTTACTGAGCCTATTCCACGGCCCGATGATCATCGAGCGAGGGCTGCAGGGACATCGTTACCGATGTCCTTGCAGCCCTTGCAGCATCATACATTACCTGGCTGCAGGGCTTGTCCTCCGCTCCGTCTCCTCCCCGGGTCCCTTGCACTCTATCTTCTGAATGGCAGGTCAGCTGACAGGCCACACTCAGCCAATCACAGGTCGCGGCGGTCCCGGCCTGTGATTGGCTGAGCGCTCCGTCAGCTGACCGGCCATTCAGAAGATAGAGCACGCGGGACCCGGGGATGAAGACAGCGCAGAGAAGGAGCCCTGCAGCCAGGTAATGTATGATGCTGCTGCTGTTTCTTCTCAAATGGTTGGTCGCCCGCCGCGCACTGCTATTCAACCGTAGCGAAGCGCGGTGGAGGAACGATGATTTTAGGTGTGGCCCTAAATGAACAATCAGCCGATGACACGATCATCGGCTGATCGTTCTCTCTATTTCACCGAACGATAATCGGCCGAATCGGGCCAAATGGGGCCGATCCGGCCGATTATCGTTACTGTGGAATAGGGCCCTTACTGTCGTTATAACTTTCAAAATCTAAATTGACAGTAGATGTGATATAAAGCAAGTTTCCAATATACATTCATTACTCTTTTTTTTTTTTTTTGTTATCATGGAAAAACACAGCACTTCCTGTTTTCTGAAAAAAGTAAGAAAACAGGAAGTCCTGTGTATCCCAGGTCATCTGAGCGCTCACAGAGAGAAGGCAGTCATGTGACTGATGGACAAATTGAGCCGTGACTCTGTACTGGCCGGAATTCATGTGTTTAATCTGTTTTTTTACAACTAGCACAAGTCTAAAAAGCTTCAGGAGACTGGACCCGGATTTCTGGTAAGTTCAGCTGTGTTTTACAGCATGATAAAAACCAAAAAATAATGTAAATTGCAAACTTGCTTTATATCACATCTACTGTTGACTTAGATTTTGAAAGTTATAACAACCGGGACACTTTAACATAGTACAATAACAAAGCACGAACACATCCTCACTAATAATAGGCTGCATTTCCACATAAATGCACATGGGACTATGAATCCACATACTTTAATGTCTTCAGATCCTTTAGATGGTTTGACTTTGGGAAGCCTTTCTTGAGTAACACGTCTTTTGTTAGTTTGGTCATCATGGAAGCCTACTACTCTTCATCCAATAAAAACAATCGTGACCTTCAGTATAAATAAATAAATACTTTTAGCAAGTACAATAAGCATACAAAGATCAAACGTACTATATAAAAAGGAAAACATTACCTTCTATTACTGTATTTCTTAGGACCTGCCTCAGTAAAAAAGATGCAAGCCACTTGCTAAGGTGAGAGGCACTATTTCTATCCCTTGTAACTAAACACACTATAACCAATTTATTTAGTAAATAACTGACTGTATATACATATATATTGCATACACTACAGCAAACAATACCCAGGGATTCATAGTGTTGGAGTGTGTCTGTCCCTAGTCCTTTAAGCCTATTATCTTGTATTGCATTTAGATGCTTGTTCTAGTTTCACCAAACATTGATTGAATTACAGGTAATTTCCAACACAATAATGTCCTCAGGGGGTGATCAGACACGTCTACACTTTGTACCTGGAATAAGGGAGGGCAGGAACCCAGCTCTTACCTGGTTTACATCTGTACACAAAAACACCCTTCTATACAGTGATGCTAATAAGGTATAGACAATGAGGCTATACTGACTACTCACCAACACACACAATGTACCATTACTATTGGATATATATGTCTGGACATATTCATATATGTAATATTTCTGTCCCTACATAAAACTTTGTTCAGTACTTGTCTGTAATGCCCCTTTTACAGTATATATAACAGACAGGATATGGCAGCTACTTTAGTTGACTAAAGCCAAGCGTTTCTCTATTGTGTCTTTCAGTGATGATGGCCGCAATGGAAACATCAGAAGCTAAATACATAAAAAATGGGATTTTAGTTCTAGCTCGATCAGATTCCACAAGTGTTCACATATATACCAGTAGAAAACACATTAATTTGGACACGTCACAGAGAGATTAATACATGTGAACCCAGCCTAAGGGTCTATTCACACACTGTAAGTATCTTAGTGGCAGAATCTCTAGGTTTTATATACAGGTTGCCTGCCCATGTATTGCAGCAAAGAAAGGCCATGCCGCAGATGTTTTGGGCAGTCTTTTACAGCAGCATGTGGAGAGCATTGGTTCCTGTCTCTTCCTCTTTGCAGGCAGGGGATATGCTGAGGATTCCCCAGAAGACGTGCAGGATATCTACAGTGTGAACAGACCCGAACTGAGTATATAAGGAGGCCTGGTTTCCATCTATGTATGTATGTATAAAGAGACAGTATGAGACAATATAGAATAGTTATCAAAGTTAAAGGGGTACTCCAGCGAAAAGTTTTTTGCCAGTAATTGAAACACATTAAAAAGTTATATAACTTAGTAATGTGCTTCAATTACTTGGAAAGGGTTTTTGCTGGAGTTCCCCTTTAAGTTACTCATAGCAATCAAGCATCTGATTGGCTACTGTGGCCAACTCCAATACACCAATTTGCTAATATCTCTCCCATTACCTACACTCATCCCACATCCAGGGTGACCCTAACACTGTCCCTTGGGTCTCCACCTCAGTGCTGGGGATAGAGTATAAGTCACGTGACCTCCTTGGGTTTGTTATCCTACAGAGTCCTCCCAGCATAATAGCATCACTGCTAATAACCCAGTACTGTATATATGAGGACATAGTGTGTCCTGCATGCCTCCCCCATATACTGTACATTGCAGCACTCACCTGCCGCCTCCGCTGGCTCCCAGACACCTGATGAATCAGTACGCCCCGCACTCCCGACTCCAGCGCTCTAACTCCCGCCGCGATTACGTCATTTCCGGGTCTGGCGCCTCCACAGGAAGTGTCGCCGCATCGAGCTCGCGCCTCATGGCTGACAGCAGGACCACCCCACCAGCTTGTGGCTGTAAGGGAATCCGGTCGTGCTTACTGTGTGAGCCTCTCACCGGTCGCTTACCGAAGGGGCTGCACAAGGTACTGAACACTAACCAGTAACCTGCTGCGGACTGTGTATTGTATTATAACATAGAGCTGGTCCTTCCTAGAGAGTTCTTACGTAACTCCCATAGAAGTTAATGTGAGTTGCGTAAACAGCGTTGCACTCAAGCTACGTTGTTTCTGTAACTCGTGAGTTACGGAAACAACGTAAGTCGCGGTGTTACGCTAATGGTGCAATTTCTATTACTTTCAATAGGAGCTACGCTAACTGCGTGAAAGAGCGCTGTACCTGGTTTCTGCTAAACGACCACCTTTAGCGACTGCAACCAGGCAGGAGGGGGAGCCCTAAATCTAAGGGCCCTGTAGTTGGGGACTGAATTTTTTAGACATTTATTACATATCCTGTGGGTCTGCCCCTGTAAAGTGTACCTGTCACTTGTCAAAAGATTTAAAGGGTTTGTGTGAGCGGTTCTCAGTCACACAACTCCATCACTCATATAGGTGAATGGGTTTGCGTTGCGACCCACAAGCCACTGTGAGTAATTGTGAGTTGTAAAGCGACCACATTCCCTTAAATGAGCGATAGAATCCTGTGTCCAGGAATTACTGTGTAGCCCTAGCCACATAGGGATTATCCACAGCCACATCCATAGAGTGATTGGATCAGAGTTGTAATACCACTCACAACCTGAAGACAGGTGTGGTGCTGTTTTAGAAAGAAAAAATTTATTTATTTATTTTTTTTTAAGTGACTGTACCACCAGGCTCAGGCTGAAGCATTGGAGGAGGGCCGACCCACCCTTAGTGGAAAGAAACTCCAGCCCCTCCCTGACGTGACTCCATTAGAATCAATGAAACCCTATCATAGGGGGAAGGGGGTTTCCTCCCACTAAGGGTGGGTCCGTCCGCCTCGAGTGCTTCAGCCTGGGCCTGGTGGTACAGTCACTTTAATCCTGGTTAAGGGGATGACACATTCCCTCTAGCTGCGGGTATTGCTACCATTTCTTATAGTAAAGGGCCCACAAACTAGTTTAGCTTCAGTTTCTTCACAGCTCCGCAGTCTGTCAGCCCCCTAGCAGTGGATTGAGTGGAGGTCTTGCAAGCTCTCTACTATTAACAAGGATCACTGGCAGTGACTGCACTGTGACCTCCAGTGATCACAAATTCGTCACCTATTCTGTGTATAGGTGATAAATGCCATTAATGGGAAACAACAGAATGTAAAATAAAACCACATAAGTTTGTCATGATCAATGGTATAATTTTGCATTGACTGATAGAGCTTTCCCTGTTGGGTCACTGCTAGCAAACTAGTGCTTGTCCAGCTGGCATGTTGCCTTTCTAGACATTGAGCTTTAGTTTGTTAAAGGGATTGTCCAGCGAAAATCTTTTTCTTTCAAATCAACTGGTGTCAGAAAGTTATATAGATTTGTTATTTACTTATATTAAATCTCAAGTCTTCTAGTACTTACTGACATCTCTGGGCGAGACAGGAACTGTCCAGAGCAGGAGAGGTTTTCTATGGGGATTCAAAGAAAACTGAGACAGAGTTCCTGTCTCCCAGAGATGTCAGCAGAGAGCACTGTGTCAGACTGAAAATAAAACATTTCCTGCATGACATACAGCAGCTAATAAGTATGGGAAGACTTGAGATTTATTAATAGAAGTAAATTACAAATCTATATAACTTTCTGACACCAGTTGATTTGAAAGAAAAAGATTTTCTCTGGACAACCCCTTTAACTCTAGACTTAACTTATAGAGCCCGCCACGTGCAACAAGAGGAATGTGGTACTACATAGATTCTAAGTCTTGCTGAGTTATGTTTCTTCTATACATACAAAAGTTTCCATAGATTATGAGATTTTTATAATCCTAAATGTTTACACACTTTTCATTTCTTTTTTTTTTATAATTTTGCAGAAAAAATCATTTGTGTACATCCCAGATGAAGGTATAGCCAAAGGAGAAGTACAGACCGATGCTGCTGGTTGGTGGTTCCCATTCCCAGGCGTGACTTTGATAGAAGATTTTGTTACAGAAAATGAAGAGAGGGATATGGTGCATGCGATGGACCAGGATGAATGGAGACTTTCACAGTCTGGACGAAGAAAACAGGTTTGTATTTTTTTTATAGCCACACTACCAGATACCGCCCATAGACACCTTTCTGGGGGCTGCCTATTCTTATCTTGGATGACTCTGTTCAGGATAATGCAGTCCTTAAGGCCCTATTCCACGGACCGATTATCGTCCGTTCGGCTGATATCGGCCGCTACAGACGATAATCGTCCCGTGGAATAGAGTGCAACGATCAGCCAACATCGTTCATGTCGGCTGATCGTTGCAGTCGCTTGTTTTTCAACATGTTGATAAACAAGCGACTGATATAGCAGCGATCTGCTGCCGTCGCTCCGTTGAATAGGAGCATCGGCAGCAGACGCTGCTATATCCTATGGGCTGCCCGGACGATCAGCGATCACCTGGGCAGCCCCCCCCCCCCCCGCAGCGCCCCGCCGCCCCTCCCGCACTCACCCGCTTGCTGCAGCCGCGCTGAATAGCGGCGGCAGCGAGTGGGGAACGAGGAGCAAACGAGCGCTGAGAGCGCTCGTTTGCTCTTCTAGACGGCCCGTGGAATAGGGCCTTTACTCATCATTTAGTGAATGCAGCCATAGACAAGAAAAATATCTGCGTCTGAGAAAGGACAGATTCTAGTTGCATTGAGCACATTTGTTTGGCTTGTATTGAATTATTTCTCAGTAACCTCTCTTTGTGTCTCCAGGATTTTGGTCCAAAGGTAAACTTCAAGAAGCAAAAAATAAAAGTTGCCAATTTCACTGGTCTTCCAAGTTTTAGCAGAGTGCTCTGGGAAAGGATGAAGAATCACACTGTCCTTAGTGGGTTCCTGCCTGTTGAGCAGTGTAATCTGGATTACAATTCGGACAGGGGATCTGCTATTGACCCCCACCTCGATGACTCTTGGCTTTGGGGTGAGAGACTGGTTAGCCTAAATCTCCTTTCAGATACTGTGCTCACGATGACAAGTTCTTCCACAGACAGTCTGCAGCTGACATCTACTGTGAGTCAACATTGCGAACTGAATGGACTGAATGATAACAGTGTGGTTGATGTACGGTCAGACCTCCAGGACTCTGCAGCTGATAGTGGACCTAAGACTACCATGGTTCCATATAATAGTGTTGAAATAGCAATACACCTACCACAAAGGTCTTTGGTGGTTTTATACGGAGATGCACGTTATAACTGGATGCATGCGATTAACCGAGGACATATCAAGCAGCGCAGAGTCTGCAGTACATTCAGAGAACTGTCCGCAGAGTTCAGTGCAGGGGGCAAGGAAGGGTCACAGGGACAAATGCTGCTGGATATAGCCCTTAGCTTCCAAGGAAAATCTGTTTAAGGATGCCTTTAAATTCCTTTTGGATTGCTTTTGTGACAGACATATATATTTCCATTTATATTCCAAATCCTGAGCAAGGTCGAACCCAGCACTTGGTATATATTTGTTTCTGCAGCTGCTATCAGACCTGCATGTGTCCATGGTAGCAGGCCAATGCTGAGTACTTATTCTGTCCCCTACTTCTAATTTTTTTTTATGGAAAAGTTATATTTTGGGTCTGTTTTGCATCCCAATAAGTAGGGATGAACATAACCTGCACAAGATTTCTTTTATTGTGGAGTGGCATATGTCTGGTATGATTTGCAAAATTGTAACCAAGACCAAGTTGCCCTTAAAGTTTTTAATTTTGATTACATTGGACAATAACAAAAATGGTTGTAAAGGTGGAAATGTCCTCTAATCCTGTACATCAGTGCTTCTCAAACTACGAGGCGGGGATCACCAGTGAGGCGCCCTCTAGCTGCTGGGGAGGCAGTATTCACAAAAGTGACTATAAGCTGTATACTCCTTTCCCTGGCTGCAACAATCTGCTGTTTAAGAACATTATTTACTTATTTTTTACTTATTTTAATGTTATACAGAATTTAGGAGCCAAATGAAGGGTAGACTGAGCAATAGTTTTTATTTTTACATGGATTTCAACCTCAGACAGTGAGGCCCAGCATCCATATGGTCATGCTCCTGCGGCCCTGGCAAAAACTAAAAAAAGGAAAAAGTACATGATGCCTTATTGTAGGCGATATTGGTTTTGTTTTAGAATGTTACAAAAAGAACCTTTTAAAATATGGTAAATGTTATATAAATTTACAGATATTTTAAATTTCTTCAAAGCTGAATCTTAAACTTATAAAATTAAAATATTAATTCCTCAAGGAACACGGACGAGGAATGTCTGTAACGGAGTCTCCCCCGCCCAGACAGCATCTGTGATAAGATGTGATTTATTACAGCGTGGCACATGAGTACAGTTCCCCAGCTTCCAGATGCTGTCCGGGCGGGGGAGACTCTGTTACAGGCATGCCTCGTCCGTGTTCCATGAGGAATATGGAACGTGGGAATACAGCCTAACACTGCAAATTTATATAGGGTAAACTTCCCTCCCATGCCTAAAGGGTTTGGCCACTTAAAGTAAAATTGTTCAGTATACGGTATTAGTAACTGTACATATTATACTTACTGACAGCAGCTCCCTGTGTACCCCATAGAGCTAAAATCAGATACCCCTTCTCCAGGCTGTGGTCAGTCTGTCCAAAAAATGGCCAACATAGAGGAAAATGTTACCATGCCCCGCCCCCATTTTTGGGTGGACACTGGGGGACGGCGCATTGGTCACATGCCCCTCTATGGCAGCCATCTTATGGAGAGACTCGAAACAGAGCAGCACAGCCTGGAGGAGGGGAGCCTGATTTTAGCTCTATGAGGTATACAGGGAGCTGCTTTTACCAAAGGCAGTGAGTATTCTTACTAATACTGTACACTGAACAATTTTGCTATAAAGTGGCCAACCCCTTTAAAAAGATCGCAAAAGACTTGCAGAGGTGGCAAAAGGGTACGTTCTCATGGTTTGGCAGTTGTTCCATCTTCAGGATCAACTCCCCCACATTATCTACGCAATTCAAGCCTTACTAATTTCTCTTTCCTTGTCCTACGCTTGGCCAGGACCATACTTTATTGTCCAAAAGCGAAAGGTGGAGTTGGATTGCCTAACCTGCGTCAATATTATCTTGTGGCTCATCTTGCTAGGGTAATGGACTGGCATAGGCATGCTCCAATTAACCCTGGGTCAGGGTTGAGGCCCCCACACTAAAAAAAAGTCATAAACACCTTTCCTGGTATTTCGTCACTGTGCTGAAGGAACTGCAGTGAGGAAGGCACTCTCCTACATGTTCTGGAGCCACATATTGATCGCCGCCCGATACTAGAGGCCATTGGGCCATGTGAGTGCAGTATTTCTAACCTATTTGGGATGTACTGCTGTAGCTGCCACATTATTTGCTTTATTTTGTTTTTCACCCTGTCCTAATGCTGTGACCTCCCCCCTTGGAGTTGCCCTAAGCTGGTACCTTTCTGCAGGGAAGTATGGCAATTAGCCACTACTTTTACAGACCATCAGGTACCTTTTACCCCAGCGTTCTTTCTTATGCACATTTCGGAAAACATGAATTACTAACCGGGTAATTTCTTTTCTTTGAGCCCATGACTGCACCCCTGGAGAGGACCACCTCCTACTCCCATTGGACAGGAAACAGGACCGCTGGACCTTAAAAGAATCGCCTCCTCTCACCAACACCAGTTTCTTAGCAAGGTTCCTAGGAGCGAAGGTTAATAAACACAACATAGAACCAAATTGTGCGTGTGTGTGTGTAAATATACACATATATATCTATATATTTTATTTATATATATATATATTTATTTATTATTATTACTTTTTTTTGAAAGACAAAATATGGTACTTAACAGTACTTACTTGTGGGTCTGAGGATAAATCGGTACACACGAACCTTTCCCCTGGGGAGGACGAGAAAGAAAATTTTTAGGCCAAATTTTATTATGTCCAACACATATGCACTGGCAGAGATGGTACACCATTGTGAAACATAATAAGACAACCGCCCTCCCACAGGGACCTCATGTCATTGCGCTGGCTTCTTACTATCAGAAGAGGGGAAAATGTTTATGTTTTGGTGAACCGGAAACTCCAAACGTTTCTTAGGTGCCAGTTCCTCAAACATCATATCCTGTCTGGTTTTCGGTTGAGGAGTATCATCGATCTCCATAGTTAAGCGGACTGCTTTTATTAAAGAGTCTATGTATTCCGCTGGAAAGGGGGGGAATCTTCTTCGAAAGTTTCCTCCGCCTCATAAGTCAGTTCACTATGATCTTCTAAAGACATAAGCTCCTGCTCTTCCTCAATTGATGGAGGAAAAGCTACAGACTGGCTAGGCCCTGCGACCTCCAAAGGTTGGGTGTCAGCAAGGGGTGAAGGGGAAGCCTCAGCAGTAGCCGTCTTATCAGAAGGAGGCGGGCGGGAAGGAAGGGAGGCCTGTAGAAAAAACAACAACACCCCACTAGGACCTAGAGGTAAAGGAGAAAAAAAGGGGGGGCGGGGGGCGGTAGAACAATACATACCCTAATTTCATGCCTAACCATATCCCTCATAAAAGAGGGTCCCTGGTCTTCCAAAACACGGTTCATGCAGCCCCCACAGAGAACTTTATTATAGGAGCTGCTAAGTCTCTTTTTGCAGATAGGGCATTCCTTAACTTTAGAACGTTCCTTCCTAGTGGATTCCTCCTAAAATTAAACAATGAACTAAAGTGAGCAACTGTGATAAAAGTATGCATCTGGGGAGATCCCCTCTTACCCCACCATACCGCTGGATTCTCTGCAGAAGAGGCTTGGGTAGCATCAGCGCCTTGGGACTCCATCTGACCCAGGATAGTAAGTAGTATGGTCCCACCGCCGGTAATCTCAGTAACAGAAACGGCAGCAAACAAAGCACCAACCAGAGACTGTCACCGAAGTGCAAGGCACTCTGAGTCTCCATTGCTGCTGGTTTAAATTTTGGCGCCAGAACCCGCCTCAGGATCGTCTGGCTCCGCCCCTCCACCGCAGGACCAACTGGCTCCGCCCCCCTCCCGCAGTCACACTTCTGACAGGCCTCCAGGCCCGGAGGCTGTCGATCAAGGCCCACAAGACCTCCCCCATCCGGCCGGAATCCCCCCAAGCGTCAGCGCGTCCACTTCCTGAGACGCGCGCAGGACGCCGCGTCGTGACGACATACGTCCCACCTGCTCTGCACGCGCTCCCAGCAGACAGCACCTACCTAGGGGATGCCGGAGGGGCCAGGAGGACGCGCAGGGACCCGTTCATCTGGAGGTGCTGGAGTCCAGTCTTGGGCAGAGAAGTTGCCTGGGAGTCTGTGAGTCTTCACTGCATCGGTGATCCCCAGCCCTGTGAAGGTCCGTCCTGGAGGAGAGACTCTTCCACGTCCTGCTCCCGCGGGACAGGAAACAGTAACTGGTGTTGGTGAGAGGAGGCGATTCTTTTAAGGTCCAGTGGTCCTGTTTCCTGTCCAATGGGAGTAGGAGGTGGTCCTCTCCAGGGGTGCCGTCATAGGGCGAAAGGGAAATACCTCTTAAGACATATTGCCACTCTGTACTGCATCACTGGGTCAATGCTGTGAGGGCCTGTATTCCCACCTTATGGCGCTGCCCAGACCCTCCTTCCGTTTCCCTTTGATTATGTAAAGTTGAGGATGCAAAATGCATGGAAGACCTGACAGCTCAGTTTTCAACCGCTCTGCCTGCTTCTAAACCAAGGTATAGATATAGATAGCTGAGTGCTAACAGAGAATGGCCTGCTTTTGACCTAGGGAAGAACATAGTGTTTCATAGAGGCTGCCACCATACAGGCTGGATCTGAAACCCTCTATACACATCAGTGGGCTATTTGCTGTATCCAATCGTTAATAAAGCATACTTGTCATTGTGCAGTATGTATATCCCACTGTACCATCAGAGTAGCGCACCACAGAACATATGTATATGAACAGGAGTCCCCTATCCATTGCTGGACTTCCTGCTCCTATACTGCACAGGGGCTCTGCATTTTCAGGATACAGACACGACTGAAAGCCATCAGCCTGCGGCCTACAAGTGATCTGAAGCTGAGGTCGGCTTGGCATAGGAGGCACAATCAGACAGCATGTGGGAGACGAGAAGCGAATAGTGAGCAAATGAGTTTTTTGGTAGCAGGCGCACAACCAACTTAACTATATGGGTTTATACAAGGCAGATTAACACATGTAGGCTTCAGATTTACTGCAGATTTTCTCCACTGATGGTGAAATGACAAAATTTGCAGCAAAGCCTTCTTGTTGCATATTTAGGGGGGAAACTGTATGGCTCCGGCACAAAATCATCAGGTGCAATTATTTAAAAAAATATTTATTTACATAATCCACAGGATTTGGTACATTTCACCAATGTCGATTTAGCTGTAGATTTTCTTCAGTGAGACATAGGATTAAACATACCCACAAATAGACCATAGCAGTAATGCTCATCTCTAATTGTTGCCTATGGGCAATAATTGCCTTTTTGCAATAGAGAAGTTCAAATAAGATCAGATTGTATTGGAATTCTATTGATCTTATAAAAGGAAAACCATATGTAAAGTTTTAGGGACTCTGTTTCTTTACTACCACCGCATGTGAACCTCACCTTAGATCTTATACAGGCAAATATTAGAACAGTTTGTAGCAGCTGTAGGTTTAGCATCAAAAACAGGACTAACTCCCTATAGCAAAATGCAGGAAAACCTGGAAAGAAAACTAGGAAAGTCTCTTCTGCATTGTTTGAGGATCCAAACTTATTTCTTAAAGCTGTGTGACTGACCTGTACAGTTAATAAAGCCGCAAGAAAACCTTACTGTATTTCATAGTTTAGTAGCTGTCTCACTTGTGTAATTCGGGGCAATATTCTAATAAAGAACTATGCTTTTGTCCACTACAAGACTTGCCATGTACAGATATAAATTCCAATTAAATTCCGCCAAGTCCATTGTGTTGGTATATAATCCAGTATATGAGCTCTGAGAACAGAAAAACAGGCTATAATGTACAAGCTGTAACAAATAAATGTAATTATAAGTAGAAAGGTTGTGATATAAACAAAGTCTATAAATAGTCAAATTAATGGAAACAGAACTATTTGTCAGAATTTTCTTCTCCTGAATCGTCAGCACTATCCCCGGTTTCCTGCCCATGCTCCGCGTTTGTGGAGTCATCTAAAAAAAGGAAAACATATTTCAGAAATAAATAGATCACTGCAGACAGACATTGCAATACTTATGCTATACTATATTTACGTAATACTTTATGCTCAATTGTAAGTAAACTCTCCACAGTACTCTAAGTTGATGGCTCTCATTGTCTAAGCAACCAGCTATTGATCTACAGTACAGTAGAAATGATCGACCATCGGAAAATCTTAGGTTCTATTGAACTCGAACCTTGTCGAACCTTCTGCATTTGATTCCTGATGCCTTCCCGGTCCGTGGGGAAGGAGGAGACAGCCGGGTACCGCCTGGAATTCTAGGATTTAGCCTAGGTAATAGGCTGTATCCCGTAATTCCAGACGGTACCCAGCTGTCTCCTCCTTCCCCACGGACCGGGAAGGCATCAGGAATCAAATGCAGAGGGTTCGACAAGGTTCGAGTTCTATAGAACCTAAGATTTTCCAATGTTCGATCATCTCTACAGTACAGTAGCTTTCACATTTAGGTCTGTTTGCATCATCCCCTGCTCTATGTGGACATACTCTTATTCTACTGATCCCATCTTATTCTACTGATCCCATGCTCTTCATCCTAAGTGCCTTCTCCCCGTTTGCATGACTTTATAGGAAATCAAGCATTCCTATTAGCCGAATAACACAACATTTTATTCTACCTGCTGATTGATAGAAGGGAATTGTGTTGGGAATACTGGCAAAACATGGAGCTATGTCCATACAGATAGAAATAAAGGGAATACAAAATAATAAAGGCAGCAGAAGGGGAGCACTGCATAGATGGAACGAACAAACAAAAATTGCTTTTGGCTAAAGGGAATATAAAGCAGAAGTTTTCCTCATCAGTTTACTTAGTGTGCACATACCCTTAAGTTACAAGTTGCATCTGTCTATACTTCACTCATCCATACTTCAGAATGCCAAATAATTTCTTTAAAATTACATACCTTTTCCCTTTATTTTTTTCGCCTTTTTCTTGTCTTTTTTTTTCAGCCTATAGAGGAGAAAAAGGTCACAAAACCATTACACGAGATGAAGAGGCAGTTTTTATATGTAGATTATAGAAAGTAATTTAGTTATGGTCCCCATATAATTTATACTGATGGGTGAACCCACTGCAAGTGGCTGGTATGGATGGCAAAAGTATAAAGTGTATGGATCTCTTCCCACAGTCTGGAGGCAGGGGTCAAATGTAATGGAAAAACTACTGCCCGACTACTTTGTTCTCAGAGAGATAAGCTGCAGCTTATTTGGCTGTGGCTTAACCCTCCCCATAGAGAATACAGGAATGTTTGGTCACACCAAACATTTATGTATATGGGGAGGAGACAGTTATTAAATCTGTATGGCCATCCTTAAAAGGGGTTGTCCGGGATTTTTCATTAAACTAGCACTGCATTGACTTCTGTGGGTGTTGTATGTTTTATATACGCTTTAGTTTTTTTTTTTATTTAAAGCGCTTATTGTGTTCTCAGGCTTAGGGCCCTATTACACGGAGCAATAATCAGCCTAATCAAGCAACACTCAGCCGATGAAAACAATCATCGGCTGATCTTGTCTTTTGGTCCTCACTTAAAATCATAGGCCGCTGATCGCTACCTCTCCACCCTCCTCTTTGACTGTTTATTAGAGCAAGAGACCCAAGATTGTATAGAATGTACTGCATAGACACATTTACTACAGGTACCATGCTTACAAGAAGCCAGCCACCTACACCACACTGTCAGCACCTCAGGTCCACTGTAGGCTGGCACATGTAAGTGTGTACCTATTCCAGGACTACAACTCCTAACATGTATATGTGTGGTAGGGTTTTTAGTCCTACAATAGCTAAAAGATTCAAAATTTCAGGAAAATATAAGTAATAGACACTGCAGTGGTTGCAGATAGCACTTGATATAAAATTGTGTGGTCTCCAGCAACCAAAATCCATCCTGTCTGTATGTATTTTCAAAAGGCAAAAATGCCGACCCCCATTTTGATGAGTTTTGAGCCCAGAATCCTAGTGCAGCAAGGCAATAGTGATAACCACTAAGCCACCATACTGCTGATATTCATTTCTACTAGCACAAAGTCCACTATTTTTAAGAAAAACAACAAACCACAACATCTATAGCTGGATTTGAACCAAAGACCCCAGTATTGCAAGCCAACAGCACTAACCACTGAGACATTTCCCTGCCTATGGGAAGAGTAGACACAGCTAGTTTGAGAGAGGAAGGCGGAGCAAAAGGCTTGCACTGCTGACCCCTGTGACCTGGAATTTTTTTATGTAAATAAACAAACAAGCACAAATCCAAAAAGCAGCAAAAAAAGAGTAACTGTCATATTTTTTTTTTATTGCAGAAATCAGTAGTATAAGCGATTTTAAGAAACTCTGTAATAGGCTTCATCAGCCAAAAAAGCCTCCTTCTGTACTCAAGAAGCAATCTCCCAGCCTCCCCCCCTGACTTCTTATCTGTGCATTATCAGGCAAACACGACTTCATTACAGAGAAGCCAGTGAAGACGCGTTCTGCTCTCTCCATTGTAAGCCTATGAAGGGGGGATGGGCCGAGGGAGATGAGGGAGCAGGAAGAGGTGACATGAAGGTCAGCTGTTTGTAGACTCTCTGGGCACCTAAACCGCAGGATTCTGGGGTCAGAAAGGTCAGTGCTGATCTATGAACTTACTGAGAGAAGATTGCAGGGTGTTGTGCTGTGCAGGACTGCTCTGTGCTCAGTCACTCCTAACAGCCCCTCCCCTCTCCATAGCCACATAATGGAGACAGAAATCCTGCTTCATTTGATGTGAGGGGGGAGGCTGGGAGATTGCTTTTTCACTACAGAAGGAAACTCTTTTAGTACATAAAACCTATTACAGAGTTTCTTAAAATCGCTTGTACTGTTAATATTTAATGTTTTCAGAAAAATGACCCTGAAATGACAGTTACGCTTTAACATTAGAGATGATCGAACACGGCCGATGGTTCGGGTTCCTACGAACCTGAACCTCGGCCCTGTTTGATCATCTCTACTTAACATCCCCTGCCCCCAGTAAAGTGACCTTGAGATAAAATGTTATCTGTCTTGAAAATACCCCTTTATCTGTAAAACATTTCATATGTTATACATAATGCAAAAGTAAGCGATTTTGCATATACTGTACTTTTCATTAGCAAAACATTTAAAAAAAACATTTTAACCCTCTTCTCTTACTATAGGAGTTGACAGCTTGGCTTGTTGCCTAGGATCCCGACCATTGCTTTCTGCACTGTGAGCAGTGGCCAGGCGGTTATGTCACATGGGTGGTTGGGACCTGGTAAGTATGCTTTAATTTCTTCTATGTCTCCCTCTGACATGTCTCCAAGGCTTGGACTGTCTTTGGAGGCATGTGTAATGTGAGAAGGAGACATAGCAATGCAGATCTCATTCAGCACTGCCGTGTCCCATTCTCGATCCCTGCAAGACTCCTCCCCTCACGAACAAGGAAATGAGAGCAGAATGATGCAGCCCTGATCTGAATGGGGGGAGATGAGTGCATATTCCAATTAAAAATAGGATGCATATCACACAGAAGATATGTGTAAAAAGTACATTGAACAAACATAGCCTAACTAGGTAGTGGCTATAAGCTTCTCACATGACTTAGCTAATCAGCTCAACACTAAATTGTTACTGATCTGCTCTTTTGCAGGAGATTCTGTTTTGCCTAAAATCCCTAATCATGTTTTTAAGCTCTTTAATGGGTCAGCCATGGGTCAGCCTTTCAGGGCCACTACCTCCAGTGGGTGGCACTACAGAGGCACCTTTCTTCCTCCTACAGGAAAGCCGGTCTGTATTCTCTTTTTATTGCCTGACCATGTAACTCTCTCTACATCAGCTAGCGGTCTCTACAAGTATAATCAATATCCCACTGTATATTATATCTGTGCTGTCAGTACAAATGGCAAAACTAACTCTAGAATCAGTTAGGTCATGTCCTTATTTTTATGCATTATAAAACCCCAATCAACATGCACGGTACATTCATGAGACTTGTGCTATATAGTTACCCTCACCAAGCACTTAAAATGTAATAACCTGCAGCTGGTGTCAGCAGTGCATCATTCAGCTATACCTTCCATGATAAAAAAAAAAAATCTGCCCTGTAGCATCTGCTAGATATAAACATTAGCAGATCTGTAAAGAGACAGTAATTTGAACAAATTTTACATAAATCAATGGTACACAATGTGTCTTATCATAGAAAGAGCCTCTTTCTTTGCTTATCAGCCTCCTTCCCTGTGCCCCCCCACACCTCTTCTAAACTCATCGTTCTCTCTGAAAAGTCCGTTCGATTATTGGTTTGTTCTTTGTGTGCTTGGTTAAAAACTTTGTTTGCCAACTGTATTGCCGTTGTATAGCAAACACATCGAATGCAAAACTAAAATTGTTAAGGAGTCTGAAAAAATCTTTCATGAAGAGTTACAATGTGCAGACTTGGCTAAAACATTGTGACACACTTTAGATCAAATAACTAAAATGCAAGACCCACCGTTTTAATCTTCGCTTTGCAGTTCTCTCCTCAGCCTGGATTTGGTTCTCCCTTAGTTTTCTTTGGAACTCTTCATCTAATTTTTGCTAAAGGGGAGAAGAAAAAAAAAAAAGCCATTAGAGAATCCCATGTTTGGTTTAATATTGTCCTAGGATAACTCCACAGTTGCTGTATTCAGTTTCCTCACATTTCTATTATGTGACATTACTGCTCAATGATTTTTTTCTAATATTTAGACAGAATCACAAATCACACAGACACTCTAAATTAGTGATGGGCAGAATTGAGAGCATATAGTACAATCACCAGATGATTTGTTTATCTTCGTATAGGATACAACGTACCTTCTCAGACATGGAATCCATAAATTCTTGTCTCTGATACTCTCTGCGACGAAGGTGTCGATACACGTGAAACTCTCCGCTGCCAGCCCCAGCACTGGACCCTGGCAGGAACAATGGAAGAGTAGATAAGATGAATTGTCAAAAGTTTATGAATGAAACACCATAATGGGGTGTATGCCTTTTATCTGCATCATGGTCACACTGTCAGATTGCAGTAGTAAAATTATAAAACCTGTAACAAGGTTCGAGCTAGGTGAAATGAACTTGTGAAACACTGACGCTCACTTGTGACAAATGCTGTACACACACTGATTGTATAAAAGGCTAAAAAGCCGTGCCTGGATCATGCAGTGTATTTTAAATTTTATAACTGGCATTTCAGAAAACATTTAGCTGCAGTGTTTTGTGGGTTTTTTGCAAAAAATAAAAATAAAATCCACCACAGCAATTGCTATTAACAATCAGGATTCTGATTTCATTCTCCAAAAGGTGCCTGAAGAATAATGGCTTTGATAGGATTCTGTCAGCAATATCTATACATTTCTCATACCCCAGTTTTGATAAATCTATATTGTGCACATAAAGTAGCAGTTCGCGATGAGCGGATTTACAGTAATAAAGTGCAGCACTTTGTAATCTCTGAAATCCACTCATCAGTCTGATTTCGGAGACAAAGCGCTTTGCTCAGTTATTACTGTAAATTCGCTCATCTCTACTAGCAGTGTTCAGTTCAGTGTTAAAAATATATGTAAAGCAATGTTTACCCATGACATCTCTGACAAACTCTGGGGCAGATCTTGGTGTCCATTCTTTTGGCCTTTCAGGTATTGGAGCCGGCTTTTCCTGCAGTAAATAGGATTTGTTTTAATCCATTAAGCTAGTGCAATCATTAAAAGGGGTTATCCTGAGATTAAAATGACTGACCAGCCTGACCACTGGGACCAGCCTGAGTCTGACCACTGGGACCACCACTGATTATGATGATGGAGTCCTAAATGAATAGACCTATCCAATAGAGAGTAAATGGAGTGGTGCCTGCACATGTACAATACTGCTGCTCCATTCACTTAGGGGACATGGCCTCCTCATGATTGGTGGCAGTCAAACCCTCATTGATCAGCTAGTTTGGGAATAACTCTAAAATTTCATTCACATGTACGTAATATACAGATGATATATGGTTTGTATGCCAGCTGTATATCACAGACTGAAGTCTTTATTTCTTTTAGGACTCGTTACATGATATTTCATTATAATAGTGAGCTCCGTAATGGCTAGAGCAGTACATAACTGAACTGACACCTATAGTGCTTCAACTGTTTCAGAGCTCACTGTATCATAATAAATGATGATGCAGGGAATCCTAAAAGAGGTGAAAAGTTCAGTCTGTGATATACAGCTGGCATACAGACAGTATATAACAGACATGTGAACACAGTCTTAGGGTCCTATTACACCAACAGATTATCTGACAGATTTTTTTTTAAAACCAAAGCCAGGAATGGACTATAAACATAGAACATATATTAAAGGAAAGACTGAGATTTCTCCTCTTTTTAAAACCATTCCTGGATTTGGTTTAAAAAAATATGTCAGATAATCTGTTGGTGCAATAGGGCCCTTAGTCTTGAGATACCCCTTTAAACCCATTACCAGCTTCCTGCTGTTAATCACGTGACCCCGGGATCCATTAGAGAATGTGCTGCAGTAGGCATTCTATACAAAGGTCTCACTGAGTACAATGTATCTGAAATCAGAGACAAACACAGTAAAAAAGGGAAAAATTGAGCACATCTATGACTCTGTTCACACGGCAGGTTGCAAACTGCTTGTGGCTAAAATACACACAAAAAAACAGAAGGTGCAACAGCAACCCACAGGTGCAAGGGCCTACCGTATATACTCCTCCCAGTGTACACCCGACAAACACCTGCCCTGTGGATATTAAAAAGTGAGGATCTTAGCAAACTATTTGATCAAACAGAGTGTATCATGTCACCAATGTTAAGGCGTCCTCAGAGACATAGTCCTACTCTAGCATTTTCACTCTGTTTGATCAAATAGTTTGCCAAGATCCTTACTTTTTAATATCTACAGAGCAGGTGTTTACCGTGTGTACACTGGGAAGAGTATATACAGTGAGCCCTTGCACCTGTGGGTTGCTGTTGCACCGGCCCATCTATCCTATCATGATAGGGTACTGCTGGGCAGCAAAAATTACATTGGCACAAAAGTATTTTTGTAATTCATGAAAAACCTCAGTCAAGTTCCTCTAAGCAGAGATCATTCTATCTATTCATACATATTATTTCCATAAGAAAACACTCCTGATTAAAGGGGTACTCCGGGCTGGGTTTTTTTTTGCCTATGGCTGGGCAGGAGGTGGATGAGGGCAATAACGTCCCCTTACCTCCCTGCATCCCGCCGCTCCCGATCCGCGCTGCCCGGCCACTTCCTGGTCTTTGACGCGGGCTTGAGACGTGACAAGTCCACACAGCCAGTCAGTGGCAGAGATGGGATCCCACCTCTTCCACTGACTGGCTGAGCCGACTTGAAAGGTCACGTTTCAAGCCCCTGCAGGGACCAGGAAGTGGCGGGCAGCGCGGATCGGGAGCGGCGGGATCCAGGGAGGTAAGGGGACGTTATTGCCCTCATCCACCTCCTGCCCAGCCATAGGCAAAAAAGCCCCCAGCCCAGAGTACCCCTTTAATAGTAGAAACACGTGTTTCCCTCTATCCATAGATAGTAGTACTATCACACTGTAGTAAGGGCTGCAGCTATCTATAGGGCAGTGTTCCCCAACCTGTGGGAAAACTACAACTCCCATGATGCAATGCCTGGACAGTAAATTATAGTGTTTGCAGCTGCTGAGGTGCCACAGGTGGGTAACACTGCTGTAGGTCATACACCGCTGAGCCCTCACCCTCCCTGATGCATATACCCTGCGGAGCCCGAGCCGCCCTCTCTGCCCTGGCAGCTCACCGGGTTCCTCAGCAGCCGCTCCAGCTTCAGCCTCTGCTCGTCGGTGGCATTTTTCGGGATAATCAGCGGCTGCTGCTCCTTTTTCGGTCGCGCAGGTTTCACAGCTCCGGTATCTGCCGCCATGCTTACGCTCTTGTTTACAGCGTCGCCGACTAATGACGTCACTACGGCACGGCCCCGACCCAGTTATTTCCGCCTAATTACCTTACTGCTAGCGGCGCCTGGCGGCGGTGCGGTGTAATTACAGCAGAACAGAAGACATGTATAGTGTGCAGTAGCGGGCTGCCGCACTGGTCCCTACTGCACTGCTGTCAGCCATTGTCTTGTGGAGCGCTGTACACAGAAGAGAACATTAGGCTGACATCCCATACGTATTGTATCCATGGTCAATGGCAAGTGGTTCACATCCATGCGCCACGAGCTTAGGTCCTGTTCACATCTGCTCCATAGGGGCCTGATAGGAAAAAAAAACCCTCTGGTGTCCCTGCTATGTGTGGGCGCAGTGTGCGATGTAAAATGGTACTCTGGAGTTTGTTTGTTTTTTCTCTTTCAGATCAACTGGTTTCAGAAAGTTATACAGATTTGTAATTTACTCCTGTTTAAAAATATAATGTCTTCTAATACCTATCAGCTGCTGTATGTCCTGCAGGAAGTGGTGTGTTCTTTCCAGTCGGACACAGTGCTTTCTGCTGCCACCTCCGTCCATGTAAGCTGATAAGAACTGTCCAGAGCAGGAGAGGTTTTCTATAGGGATTTGCTCAGGGGCGTAGCAAGGATTCATGGGGCCCCCCTACACACTATAAATATATATGTGTGTAATATATATATATATATATATATATATATATATATATATATATATATATATATATAAATATTCAGTGATGCTGCAAAAAAAAAAGGCAGAATCCTGCGTGCAGCCACAACAGTGACTGGCAGATGAGAAAGCCAAAGTCTGCTTCATCCACTGTATTTACCTATAACAGCGTATTAGGAGCCTCATGGTTATATACATGTAGGTGCAGGAGCAGACTACCTTTTGCTTAACCCTTTATTTACTGCAGTGTGTAAGTGACCCAGTGTTCTCTTACATGCTGCAACACAAACAAAGAGTTAATACAGAAGACAAGTAGCTCTCTCCTTCTCTACTCCTGCACCGATAACCCCTGACCTCTGCAGGAGGTCAGAGGTTATCAGAGTAGTGAGGCAGAGAGCTCATTGTTAACCCTTTTTTGTGTTGCAGCATGTAAGAGAACACTGGGTCACTTAAACATTGCAGTACATAAGGGGTTAAGCAAAAGGACACAAGACACACTTATCTTCCCTGGGCCCCCTCCCTCCACAGGCCCCATAGCAACCGCCTTTCCTGCCTCTTTGGTAGCTACACCACTGGATTTGCTGCTGCTCTGGACAGTTCCTGACATGTACAGAGGTGGCAGCAGAGATCACTGTGTCAGACTGGAAAAAATAGTCCACTTCTGCAGGGCATACAGCAGCTTATAAGTATTGCAATACTTGAGATTTTTTTAAGAGAAGTAAATTACAAATCTATATAACTTTTTGAAACAGTTGATTTGAAAGAAAAAGAGTTTTGCTGCATAACCCCTTTAACATTTCTAATGTTTCTCACTGAGCCATAGGAATGGCTACATTTGGAGCATATTCAGATTGCTCTATCAGAACATATTGTAATACATTGTTGGAAACAGATGGAAACAATTCTATTACTGTCCAGACCAGTCATTTATAGACTAATAGAGACTAACAGTGTGTTTTATACTTATTACTTCTTCGTTCATGATTCTTTTTTCATATCTATATATTTTATGTTGTGTATTGTATCTAACCACACCGGCCCTGTGGCAATACCTAGATTTTACAGTTGATATATAAAGTGTTTTTGATATCATATCTGGACTTCTTGAACAATCTTACACTGGAACCTTGAGGATTGTTTATATATTTTTTGTCTTTGCTATATAATGTTTGACTCCACATTGAGACACACTTTAAACCCTTTTTGCTAATTTTATATGTTGACTCCACAAGGAACTAAAGGTACTAATAGACTGGACCATTCATAGTTACTGTGTAGTATGACTTCACTAAGGAATCTATTAGATGGGGCGATAACAGTTCAATGAATAATGTAATAATGGAACTGAGCCTATTACATGGCTTGAAGATTGTTAATATCCATGCAGCCCTTGCCCTAAACTGTTATACTTTACCTCTCTGTGCTCCTGGTGTTCCCCTGCCCTCTGCTTGCTTCCCAGTGCCGCGGCTGTAGCTTCAGAGCGATCTCTGAGCTGACAAGCTGCTTAGCCAATCACTGGACCGGTGATTGGCTGAGCGGCCTGTCAGACAGGCCCCTCTAAAGATGCAGCCACTGGGAATCAAGCAGAGGGCAGGGGAACTCCAGGAGCACGGAGAGGTAAAGTATAAGGCTATGTTCTCATGTAGTAAGAGACCGGCCGTTCCGTGACCCGGCCAGGTCACAGAACGGCCAGTCTATCAAAAAATCATTCGGGCCGGTACTGCGATGGATGATCTTTGCAGCCACAGAGTTCTGATGCAGGTGCATCCGTGCGCGCCCGCATCAGAATTCCCCACTGCACACTATAGTGTGCACTGACAGGATTTTCTGCGGTCACTATTCACTGAATAACAGCGGCAGAAAACTGACGTCAGCGTATACTATGTGTATATGCTCCAGCTGGGATTCCATAGAAGACAAGGCAATGTATCTTTTCGTAAAAAGTACGACCGTTGTTGCCGATTGCAACAACGGCCATACATTTACGAAAAGATACGTTGTGTGAACATAGCCTAACAGTGTAATCAATCAGTAGCTGTCTGGTGCGCATCACTATTACACGCATAGATGCGCGGTTGGTGTCCGACCATTTGTCACGATTGTTGTCATCGGCTGATCTTGTCTCCATTACACACCGCGATAATCAGCCGAATCAATCTGGTTTGGCCGATTATTGCTCCATGTAATCCGAGCCTAATGGTGAGTTTACACAGACAGATTTATCTGACAGATCTTTGAAGCCAAAACCAGGAACAGACTATAAACAGGGATCAAGTCATAAAGGAAAGACTGGGATCTATCCTCTTTTCAAATCTATTCCTGGCTTTGGCTTCCAAAATCTGTCAGATAAATCTTTCTGTGTAAACGCACCCTAAGGCTGGGAGGACAATACAGTCTATTGTTATCCAGTGAAGTCACTGTGAAGATGACAGGCAGCTTACGATTTGATTGTCTTCTGTGTTGCCAAGATCCTACATTGTATCAGGCGTTCCATACGTTCATATGGACCCATCTCATCTCAGTTACACTGTCACACAAATCACCAAGGCATACTTAAGCATCTTTATTAACGACTTTAAAAGGAACATACACTAAAAGGAAAGGAAACATAGAAATAGTTATTACATTACCAAAAACCTCTATTTCTTCCACGTGTGTATTTTGGCAGTCTTTTAATTATGTAACAATTATACAACAACACAAATGTATACACTTGGTCTACATGTTTACAGCATTGTCTAAAAATAAAACATTTATAGTAATCATTGACCGTCTTCATTGCGGTAACAGAAATCACGTCAAACCAAAGGTGCTTTTCTTCTTTTCAAAATGTCCGAATGGCATTATCTCAAACTCACAGCCAAACCCATAGAATACCCCATAGAGTTCTAATGCAGCAATATAACAGAATTATCACAGAAATAGAGAACGGAGAAAAAGCACGATTTCTGAACGTCCAAGTCCTGAATGTGTTCAAACAAGTCATGAGAATTTTTTTTTGACCATGTCTCTTAATGGAGATATTATATATATATATATATATATATATATATATATATATTACATATCTTTGCATGTGGGGTTTTACACGGCGCACTATTCCACTGTGCTTCCTCTTTGCAATATAATGGATTTCTGGGATGAGCAGGCTTCTTAAAGGTGACAACTCATTTATTAGGCCAGTGCTACAAATAATAGGACAGATGGTGAGAAGTAAACTGAAGCCCTAGATATTAGACCATATTGAGTGCATTTAAAAAAAAAAAAAATTCTGGTGACGCAAAACACTCTAAATGCTCTAAAAAGGGATTTTAAAAAGCTGTTGTCAAAGCCAAACAACTCCTTGTAAAACATAATATTTCATATTTAAAAAAAATACCTTTCATTAGATACTTTTACTGATGTGATTTTGTGCATTAAACTGAGCAACTGTTTATACGATTATTTGTATTTGACTGAAATTTTATGAAAGTGTGTAACCAGGCCTTTACATTTTATAGTACAGAACTAATGTGGAATTATTGTTACCATCACAAATAGTGACATGCCCTAATCCTCAATATCTTTTAAAGTATCCCTATCATTTCATATGACTTTCAGAATCGACTGTGTAGCACTAATTCTGGCCAATTCTGGCAATTACATGATCCTGCATTTACCAGTTCTTCCAACTGCATGCTTCACCTGTAAATATCCGGAGATGGTGGAGACCAGCTCCTATGATGTCTCCCATGCAGAGCAAAACAGAAGAGATCTTGCCTTCTCATATAACTACATGCATGGAAGCAGTAGCAGCATGGAGGACATTACACAGCAGTACTGAGCAGTGCTGATGCAAATCCAGCAATGGAATAAAACAGAACACTTACAGGAGCAGTAGCAGTGTCTCTCAGCATGTGTATGTCTTTTTCTGTGTATTTACCCCCTCTTCCCCCTTCTCTCTCCATAGTTTTCTGTCTATAGCAGCTGTAACCTGATCCCTCAGTGAGCTGATAATCCATCTTCATGTCTGTCTCTCTAAAGATTAATTTTACCAGTCAATTTAGAGTGAATAAATGATCAGTGCAGCAGGGAAGAAAAGGAGTCTCAAAAGTAGAGAAAGAATCATGTTTCTGTTTGAAGGTATATGAACAGGGAGCTGAGCTGCAGTTACAGGAGGCCACCACTACACAGGGAACAGAGACAAACTGCTTCCGGGCCCGTTCACCTATAGTGCAGGTGCCAAAGAGCTGATCGGTTGGGGTGTCAGGTGTTGGCACCTTGCTGATCAGAGACTGATGAGTTATTCAGTGAATAGGTCATCAGTCTTTTTTGCCCAAAAAAACACTTTAACTTAACCAATTTACCAGAGAACCGTTTTTGAGAACCAGACGCTGCATGAGCCACACACACATTATCGAATGTATGCAGAACACATCACTAAAAACTACTTAACTCAGTGGGAAGGCTAAGAGTCAGTTCACACTGAGAAAAACGGCGGAAAAACGTAGTGCTCAGTGTCTTAATGGGAATTGATATGTCAATTTTTTGAGCGGAGGCGCGGGCGCTCTCTCATCAAGACACTGCAGGACACTGGGCATGGCAGGATTCCACCGTTTTTGCTCAGTGTGAACTGGCCCTAAGACCGTGTTCACACACTTTGCAGTTTCAGTACTGCAGCATTTTCACTGAAATTATGCAGTACCATGACACACCAGAACTGCAATGAAACTGCAATATGTGAACACAGCCTAATAACTCTATGTCAAGTTTGTTATATGTATACATTGGAATGGATGCCATCACAGGAAAAGTAGTAGATTTCCAAAACAGGGGCAGGTGTTATTCTAGAAATTGTCCTTTTATGCTCTCCTTTGACTTATGAACAGTCAATGTGTTCATATAACATAAGATGGGCAATAATAAGTCTATGAAGCAAACAAACCCACTAGATAAGCTGTATAGAATAATTGTACCATGCATGATGCAACACAGTAAGGACTAAAGGACTATATTTGCCCGATTAGATGTAGACTTGCAATCTACCCTGCTGGTGCTAGTTTTGCTTATGCTGGAGATACAATGAAACTTGTGCCATGTACTCAAGTAAAATTATGACATTTGGATGATATTTGAATAGCCCAATAGAAGAGTTGTGTGTATCTGCTCTATAAAGGGGAACAATCTCCATCATCTTCTATGGGGTGGGCAACTACAGTATCAATGGTCAAGGATCTCAATGAATGAAAGTTGTGATCATAAGCTCCGCTGCTGGCAGTCTAGCCATTAGGCCATGTTTAGACTTAGATTTCGTAACTAAACCATGCCGGGATGAATTGTGCTGAAGAGTTCACCTATGTGCTTCTGCGACAGGAAGAGACGGATAGCAAAGAAACAAGGGAGTCCAAAGAATTATGGTAACTGCTGATGGTCTCTTATATTCCCAAACTTGCAAGGTTATATAACCATACTGATAATACCTGAATATACTTGAGCAGAATTTTTAACCACCACCTAAATATGATAAGCTGTAAGGCTGGGCTCTCAGGGCGCTGCAGGTATTGTTGGAAATGAAAGACAAATGGCGCAGCATACTGAAGTATTTTACATGCCTGATACCTTTGCAGAAACCCAACGATCCGTCTATTTTCTCATGTCTGCAGCTTTAGGCTATGTTCACACTATGTATATTTCAGTCAGTATTGTGGTCCTTATATTGCAACCAAAACCAGGAGTGGATTAAAAACACAGAAAGGATCTGATCACACAATGGTGAAATTGAGTGGATGGCCGCCATATAACAGTAAATAACGGCCATTATTTCAATACAACAGCCGTTTTAAAATAACAGCAAATATTTGCCATTAAATGACGGCCATCCACTCAATTTCAACATTGTGTGAACAGAGCCTTTCTGTGTTTTTAATCCACTCCTGGTTTTGGTTGCAATATAAGGACCACAATACTGAATGAAATATACATAGTGTGAACATAGCCTTAAAGGGAATGTGTCATCTATGTTTTCTTTTACTGATTAGAATTAGATACAAAAACCTGTGATTTTATTCTAATCTGTGTCTATTTTCTGACTAGTTTTATTTATTTTACTTTTTGTACATTGCTATGGGGGCGGCCATCTTGCCTGGACTTTTCTTAAAGGGGTTACAAAAGGGTGCTACAAAAACATGGCCACTTTCTTTCAGAGACAACACAACTGTTGTCTCCAGTTAAGGTGCGGTTCGCAATTAAAGGGGTTATCCAGCGCTACAAAAACATGGCCACTTTCCCCCTACTGTTGTCTCCAGTTTGGGTGGGGTTTTGAAACTCAGTTCCATTGAAGTAAATGGAGCTTAATTGCAAACCGCACCTGAACTGGAGACAACAGTAGGGGGAAAAGTGGCCATGTTTTTGTAGCGCTGGATAACCCCTTTAAGCTCCATTCACTTCAATGGAACTGAGCAGCAAAACCCGCCCAAGCTGGAGACTAGAGTGGGGCTGTCTCTGGAACCTTTTAACAAGATTTAGTGACATGCTTTACATGGACATAAACAACAAAAGACAGACTCTGTCCGCTTGAGATAAATGTAAAACATTACTGAGCACACTTTGTAAAAGTTGAAAAGGTAATTACACAGGGAGCTGCTATAGTCTTCTCTATCTACTGGTGTCACATGTCGCTGCAATGCTGTACAGGTCACTTTACAGCAGCCTCACTAAAGGCTCAGCTCACTTTTAGCCCCAGTGGTGAGAATGAAAAGTGCAAGATATCAGGATTATTTTATGATATAAATAGAAAAATGGAAAATAAGAAAAAATGCCACCAAAAATTCTTAAAAAATATGCTTTAACATAAAAAATTATTTGTACAATAAGTCACTTTCTGATGACACATTCCCTTTAAACATGGTGTAGAGCTGACAGATGCCCTGTAACAGATCCTCTAATAAGTAATCTGCTCTACCAGTGCTGCATTTATATAGGACATACTGTGCAGGAACATATTCTGCTCAATCCCTGACCAATGAAAATACATTTTGCCAGGTTAACTATAGGGCATTTATTTTAGTGAGGAGAGAAACAGAAACAGCGCCGCCTCTGTTAATGGGCTATATAGATGAGCTTTAGCTTTAAAAATTAACTATCAGCAGGTTAGACAAATCTAACCTGCTGTCAGCGCCCTAGTGCACAGAGTGTACTGAGGATGAAGGTATATGTCTGTTACCTTAATCCTCTGCACCATTTCTGTGCTATTTAATCTGTAATCCTCTGCCCGGTAAGCCGCTAGGAGCACTGATCCCCAGTAACAATCCGGCCTCCCCCTCAATTGATAATCATTAGAAGTTTTCCTAACGGTCTACTGTGCATTTAAGTATAATAAGCGCGGTAATGGTGCCAAGGATGAAGATAACAGACATACCTTCATCCTCAGCGCCCCATACCCACTATGGAGCTATCAGCAGGTTAGATTTGTATAACCTGCTGATAGTTCCCCTTTAAGGAATGCCTACTTTCCATTAAATGGCTCAATTTATATTACATTGATCAAAAAATCTGTAGCCATCTTTGATTACAGCTGGACTTCAGACAGCTAAAATAGGAATTGGTAGAAGCTTATGCCATTGGATTTTAGGACATCAGGCCATACATTTTGGGTTCTGTTATTGGTTTGGCTTCTTACAGTGTCAAGTAGTTTACTAATAATTTTGTGCAATATTACATGATTTAGAACTGTGGAAAACTGTTAGTGCTGTGGTTGAAAATGTATTTTTTAATAAAAAGAATATTGATTTTCGACAGCCCTTGTCCTACTCCGAGACCCATCGCTTTCATGGTAGTCTTCTGTGCTCCCGTTGGATGATTCCAGCAAAAGTTCTGCACTGTTGCTTCGGCTTCTGGCACCAAGAGTCCCTTCCACTCTCTGATATGCTGGGTGTGTAGTGGAAGATGGGTTTTCTGGTGGGGTTACAGGCTGGGCACTTGTTCCACCAGAACTAGAAAAGTAGTGTTGGGATTGAGTTTCAGTCCTGCAGCTTTGTTGCTGGAAACCAGCACCAGAGGGTCCAGGTTCTTGAAAGGGATAAAAGAACACATTAAAATACTGATCAAATATCCTAAAAGATCATCTATAAACCTGTTGCTGCATAGTTAGAGTCACTGTCGTTTAAATTTTTTTTGCAGAAATCAATAGTACAGGTGATTTAAAAAAAAACTTTGTAATTGGGTTTATTAGCTGAAAAATGCATTTTTCTCATGAAAAAGCAGTTTGAAGCTCTCTTCCCTGTCTTCATGGTTCTCTTATGGAGAGGGGAGGGGTGGAGGAAGATGAGGCACCAAAACAGCACAACAAAGAGTTAATTTACAGCTACATCATCTGGCTATCTCCTCTGAAGTCAGCACTGACCTCTCTGACCTCTGAATACCAGCTTTCACACAGCTCTCACTGTGTAATTATTTGTTGTCTGCTCTCTGCTTGCGACTAATCTCCCTCCTCCCCCCTCCCCTCTCCATAGGTTACACAAGGCTCGACTAATGTAAAAGAGTCGAGATTTCCTGATAATGAGCAGTGAATTAAAGAGAGGGGGTGGGGACCTTGGAAAAGTCTTTTTGAATGCAGATAATGGCATATTTGCCTAATAAACCCAATTACAAAGTTTCTTAAAATCGCCTGTACTATTGATTTCTGCAAAAAAAAACAAAAAAACAACAGTGACACTTTAAAGACAATCTGGCCACTGTCCATTAATCAATGTTATAAAACGTTTTTGATATTACAAAAGTCAAAATAAATTACAAGAAGAAGATGCCATATTAGGGGTAGGTTCACATCTGCTTTGGAGTTCTGTCCGACATCTCTGCCTGTTTATTTAGCAGGACCTGAGTGGACAAAAAACAACAAAAACCACTGCGCTCAAATTCTGCTAAATAAACGGACACCAGACGGGAACCCCACAGTGCAGCGGACAGTCCAGCTCCATTTGTGTAAAGTGGAGGGACTCTGTAATGGAGACACCAAAGAGATCACTAAATGAGGCCCCTAAATTATCACTTTCTTTGTGAAGGAGTGAAACTATAGCTCTTATCAAAAAAAATCCCGGCTACTGTATACAGGGCTATCTTGACTTTTTTCTTGGTAGAGATGCTTACTATAAAATGTAACTAGTTGCTGTCCTTGAAGGAAAATAACCAGTTGTAATTCCTAAAAGCCTATACTTACCTGCTCCCAGTCCCATGCAGCTCCTGTTAGGCTCTTTTTGGTCCCCTGCACTCTTGTCTTCTTCCTGCTCCCAAAACAAGAGCTTGGAGCAAGATCTGCCTGCTCACCCAATCACAGGCTGAGAACAGATACTGCTGCGATTAGTGACTGGCTGAGCAGGCAGGTCTTGCACCGAGCTTCCGTCTAAGAAACATAAAGAGGACAGGAGATCGGGGAACAGAGCTGAACAGAATACACAGGGGAGGAAGCAGAAGAACAGATCATCTTTAACAGGCATAATGGCTCAGATTGCAGGTACACCACCAAGTCTCTCTCTTTGTTTCTCTTCTTCCTGTGTCTCCCCAGATCTGGCTGTTACCAGAGACACTATTTCCCTTACAACAGTCAGTAGACAACAGATTGCAGGGAGGTAAGACAACTAGTGGGCTGAGAGAATGAGACCTTTTTTCTGGGGTGAAGAGTAATTTTTCGTAAAGAATTCATTAATATATAGGATGGAATGGACGTGACAAATATAGCCTAAAAGGTAGGCCAAGTAATGTCCCTTTGAAGTAGCATTTTCAGTGTTTTTCCTAGAGAATCATGTTAAGAGTTAAAGAGTCACTGTCGTATTTTTTTTTTTTGCAGAAATCAATAGTCCAGGCGATTTTAAGAAACTTTGTAATTGGGTTTATTAGCCAAATCTGCCATTATCTGCATGTAAAAAGCCTTTTCCCAGGTCCCCCCCTCCTTCCTCTTTTTCATCCACTCTGAAAAATCTGAAAATTGTGACTTGTTGCAGGAGTCGTCCCCTGTCTGCTCTAGGGAGAGGGGAGGGGGGAGGAGGAAGGAGGGAGTTAGCCGGCAGCAGAAAGCAGATAACAGAGGATTACAGGCACGGAGCTGGGTGACAGCTGTAATCTGAGATCAGACAGGTCACTGGTGATGGTCAGTAGAGATATCACGTGAGGGATTTGTAGATTAACTCTTTGTTGTCCTGTTTTGGTCTTTTCTTTAGCTCTCTCCATAGGAGAACAATGAAGACAGGGGGGAGAGCTTCAAACTGCTTTTTCATGATAAAAATGCATTTTTCGGATAATAAACCCAATTACAAAGTTTCTTAAAATCGCCTGGACTATTGATTTCTGCAAAAAAAAAATTCACGACAGTGACACTTTAAGTAAAAGATCTCCCATAAAACAAACAAACAATCTTACCGGGTGATGGGCTCTGTGCAACAACATAACTGCGCAGAGTAATATCAGCGGAGCCACCAGATTCTAGAGGTATCGAATGGGAGTGAAAGTGTTTCAGCATATCAAATATGGTCTGGAACCACAGATGCTGTACATGACACTGACCATTCTCATTCAGGGACAATCTCAGGTGCTGAGGAAAAAAAAACAAAAACAATTAAAACCTGTACAATTAAAAAATCCAATAGCCTTTAACAGTATTTTCATTAAAAAAAATCACAAAAAGGGAAACAGATTTTTGTAGAAGTTTCCATATCTGTGAATTTATAATCACCATATAAATGCCCCAAAAAAGACGTTGATGGAACTTAGCCTTTAAAGCAAAGAAAGATTGGCTATCAGTATTGCCAATAAACATGAATGCTCAGATCAGCGGATTAAAGCTAAAGTTTACATATCGCTTTCCAATTTACAATAACATTTACTCACTCCCCCCCCCCTCCAAATCGCTCAAGAAGTGTTTGTGTACATATATCCATTTTTTATATCCTGCTGTATATCTATATATCTGTGTATATATAAGATAATGAGCTAGTAAATACTAAAAGGGCAGACTAGATGGACCAAGTGGTCTTTTTCAGCTGACAATCTTCTATGCTGTCAGAAGGAGATTAGCTATTATTGTAAAATCTATTATGATTTACTCATTCCAGCATTTTATTTCATCTTGTGTCTTGCACATTTGTAATTATTATTTGGTTTATTTATTTTAAATGTCTTAAGGGCGATACGATTACAATATTTATTTTTTTCCCCACAGTATCAACTATGTATTATTCCTGACCTGTAAACTAAAGCTGACTAAGGCTGGGTTCACATTACGTATATTTCAGTCAGTATTGGGGTCCTCATATTGCAACCAAAACCAGGAGTGGATTAAAAACACAGAAAGGCTCTGTTCACACAATGTTGTAATTGAGTGGATGGCCGCCATTTAATGGCAAATATTTGCTGTTATTTTAAAACAACGGCTGTTGTATTGAAATAATGGCAGTTATTTACCGTTATATGGCGGCCATCCACTCAATTTCAACATTGTGTGAACAGATCCTTTCTGTGTTTTTAATCCACTCCTGGTTTTGGTTGCAATATGAGGACCACAATACTGACTGAAATATACGTAGTGTGAACCCAGCCTTAAAGAGGTTTTCCACTCACACATTACTTTTCATACATTGCTGCTTATGGGGAGAATTAGAATTCATTCCATACTTGTTATTATCTATTCAGTCTCCTTTTCACAGTTCTAAGCTGCTGCTTTTTGCTAAAGACACAAAAAACTGTGTGTGAGCTTTTCTCACTGTCTCCCCCTCCTCCCCCTTCCTTCTGAGACAGCTGATGCAAACAAGTCCCTATCTGCAACTTTGTAATGCTGGGAGGGATAATCACAGTGAGTTACATCAGAAACTGACCTCAGATTAACCCTCTTGGCATTACAAAGAAGCTACAAAGTTGCATATAAAGCCTGCCAGCGGTCTCGGAAGAGAGGGGGAAGATGGGGAGAAAAGCTCACACAAGCTCACACACAGTTTTTTGTATCTTCAGCAGAAAGAAGCAGCTCAGAACTAGGTGAGGAGAAACTGAATAGATAATATGGAAGAAATTGTTAGTCTCCTAATGAGCAGCAAAATATGAAAAGGTATGTTTGAGTGTAAAACCCCTTTAAGTTTCCCTAAAACTATCATATAAATGTTACAGACTTCAATGTACCTAAATGATTCCACCTAACAGACCTCAATCTATATGTAATATAATATGCAAAAAAACACTCCAGAGATCACCATTACAGGTCTCAACGTAGTGAGCTAGCCAGACCTTCCCTCCGGGAAGGAACAACCATGCCAAGAAATATGTCCAGTTAAGGAAACCACCCAAGCAAGGTATCCATCCACAGACAGCTGTTTCGGGGTATTTGCCCCTCATCAGTGTGGAGTAGGTTTCTGGCTAGTGGGAGCAATGCTAGTAAGTGCATGCAAAAAGGGATAATGGTTGACCTCAGGGAGATCAACCAAAAAACACCACAGAAACCCATCACAGGTCTCGACATGAGTGTATTCTAGTACATTGCCCCCTGGGAAATCAAATATGCAAAAGAACACTCCAGAGATCACCATTACAGGTCTCAACATAGTGAGCTAGCCAGACCATGCCTCCGGGAAGGAACAACCAAGCCAAGGATGGATAGCTGTCTATGGATGGATACCTTGCTTGGGTGGTTTCCTTAACTGGACACATTCCTTGGCCTGGTTGTTCCTTCCCGGAGGGAAGGTCTGGCTAGCTCACTATGTTGAGACCTGTAATGGTAATCTTTGGAGTGTTCTTTAGCATATTTGATGTCCCAGGGGGCAATGTACTAGAATACACTCACGTCAAGACCTGTGATGGGTTTCTGTGGTGTTTTTTGGTTGATCTCCCTGAGGTCAACCATCATCCCTTTTTATATGTAATAAAAAACATACTGTCAAGTTTCATGTGAGAAAAACTCAGCCAAAGTTCAGTAAGAGCTGGCAGTAGGACTAACTAATTATAACTAGACTGTGGTCAGTGTGGCTGCAATTATACACCATACACTCTGAACACTAGGCTGTTTTTTAACCCCTTAACGACATAGGGCGTATGTTTACGCCCTGATGCCGTTAAGGACGTTCAGAGCGGGGCCGCGCGGCGACCCTGCTCTGAACCGCGGCGGTCCCGGGTGTCGCTTATAGCCCGGGACCGCCGGTATTAGCGGGCACGGTCCGATCGCCGTGTCCGCTAATACAGTAATCAGATGCAGCTGTCAAACATGACAGCTGCATCTGATTACCGGACGCAGCACTTCCCTGGTGTCTAGTGGAGGAGATCGCTCCTCCGGGATGTTATCCCGGAGGAGCGATCTCCGTTTCTGAAGCCGGCCGGGGACCGCTCCAAGATGGCGCCGTCCCCGGCTCGGCACTCGTTTACTTCCGGCTGCAGCAGCCGGAAGTAAACAAGTGCCTATCTCATGGATCTCTGCAGCATATCTATGCTGCAGAGATCTCTATGAGAGATCAAAGCACTTATACTAGAAGTCCCCTAGGGTGCTTCTAGTATAAGTGTAAAAGTTTAAAAAAAAATGTTGTTAATAGTAAAAATCCCCTCCCCTAATAAAAGTCAGAATCACCCCCCTTTTCCCAGGTTATAAATAAAAGTAAATAAATAAACAAACATATTTGCTATCGCCACGTGCGTAATCGCCCGAACTATTTATTAATCACATTCCTGATCTCGCACGGTAAATGGCGTCAGCGCAAAAAAATTCCCAAAGTGCAAAATTGTGCATTTTTGGTCGCATCAAATCCAGAAAAATTGTAATAAAAAGTGATCAAAAAGTCGTATATGTGCAATCAAGGTACCGATAGAAAGATCACATCATGGCGCAAAAAATGACACCTCACACAGCCCCATAGACCAAAGGATAAAAGCGCTATAAGCCTGGGAACGGAGCGGTTTTAAGTGACGTATATTTGTTGACAATGGTTTGAATTTTTTACAGGCCATCAGATATTGTAAGTTATACATGTTACATATCGTTTTAATCGTAACGACTTGAGGAACATATATAACAAGTCAGTTTTACCCCAGGGCGAATAGCGTAAAAACACATTTCCCCCAAATAAACAAAATGCGTTTTTTTTTTCAATTTCACCTTACATTTATTTTTTACTGGATTCACAGTGTACTTTATGCAAAAATTCAGCCTGTCATTGCAAAGTACAATTAGTGACGCAAAAAATAAGGGCTCATGTGGGTTTCTAGGTGGAAAAATGCAAGTGCTATGGCCTTTTAAGCACAAGGAGGAAAAAACGAAAATGCAAAAATCGAAATTGGCTCTGTCCTTAAGGGGTTAAAATGGTAGCACTGCCTCCCAACATGTTTCACTTCATATACTATAGCATCATCAAGGGCTATAAGGCAAATGACACACTATAACCCAGAACCAAGGTTTATATTGGAGAAGTTGCTGGCAAGGTCATCAGGGACAGGCTGTATTGTCTGACATACTGTATAGCTCACACAGTAAATAACAGAAGTAGTACTGCACTGTCATTAAATACTTTATCCATAACCATGGCACCCAAAACAACAAGCAAGTGAACAATTTTATTCCTAAATTTCAGTGTGACATAATCCAACCAGACCAATATAGAGGTAAAAGTACAAAGAAGAAAATGTATAAGGCCACTGGCGATGTTTCAGTCAAGTCTCAAACCTTCCTGAAGCCACTGTAGCTCTCTGCTACAGTTTTGTGTCTGGCGGTCCTTGTGACGCAGCATGCATATAGCTCACAAAGATATTTCCCTACTGGACGGAACACAGAATAATTTTCCTTTTACTGCAAAAATTGTCGAAAAAACCCAACATATAGTTTGTTGATGGAAATGTGGAACTGTCCAAAAGGTAACAAAAAAAAGATCTGTGACCACAAAACAATAACTGTGAGATGTTTGTATTATGATCTCATCTATTGTGCACAATGCAGAGAGATGACCTAATGAAGGTCAAAGAAAGGAAACGGCCTTCACTAAGACAATGCAATTTAAAACCATACTTCTTAAACCATCAATACTCCTCTAATGTTACATAAAATAATCCATGCTAGAAAACCACAATTGTATACGACCCCTGTTTATATGTTCTAAATCCACTTAGAAGCTCTCTATGTGCCATAACAAACAGCCACTCTGTAACATTGGATTTGAATAGCTATTCTCCGCTACTACAAATTCATGGGCCAGCAAAGGAACAATGTATGACCAGATGATGCTTCCCTTGGTAAAAAGTAAAGGTATTGGTGGGATATGCCATCACATCCCTATCCTCTCTGCACAGTAGTGCTCTAATCCATCCTGTTAGGACTCAGGCCATGCGTTCGGCTCTGCGTTCACAGCAACCAGGCTGCTTCTCATGTTTCTGCTATATTCTGCTCTGCTATTCCTTGTTGTAGCAGTGGCAAGTATTCTCTCCCTGGCTGATCAGCATAGGTGTGTTGTGTTTACTGTTTATTGACTGACAGCTGACTCACCAGTTAGCTGTCGGTATCTGGGCAGGACCTGGAGCCTCAGCCCCAATCACGCCATGGGCTGGGACTCCAGGCTCAATAAGTATCCTCACTTGTAACATGTTTCTTGCCTGTGATATGTTTCTTGCCTCGATCTAGCATTACCTGACCTTTGTATTCTGTGGATTCTCACCTTTGGCTTTCGTGACCTCGACCCCTCTTCCGGATTCTGATTTTGTACTTTAGCTTCCCGTACGTTGCCGATTTGGACCCCTGACCCTCCTATTTATTGTTTGTACTGTCTTGTTTTGTTTTGTGTTACCACCTACTGTAGTATAGGGAACATCGCCCAGTTGCCCGCTGCCGCCTAGGGCAGAGTGCCGCAAGTAGGTAGGGACAGCTGGAGTGGGCTCAGTATCAGGGACTGCACTGTCTGTGTCTTTTCATACCAGTTACTGATAGTACTGCACAGACTGTGTCTCTCCACGCCGGTTCCTGACACATCCTCCATGCAGGGCACAGAAAGACTCTAACCTGCTGTTATGTTCCCATAGAGCAGGGGATGCTAAGAATCAAGGTAGCTTTTTACTTTCATCCTCAGCAAAAAAAAAAGTTTAATCTTTAGTTTAGGTAATATGCAAATAGGCAGCTTGCCCGCTCGCCAGCTGCCTACTCATTAATATTGATACCTGTAGCTTCTTAGTGAAAGATGAGAAGCTACAAGCAATCACAAGTAGCCACATTGTGAGCCCTTTTGGATACATTGGTTGCATTGCAAGTGACTTGACACTTACCTGTCATTTCAGGTGACTTTTTAGGATAAGCTGCTGTGTGTGTACATGAGAATTAGCACTATATCTGACCATTCCATTATATATCTTATATATTTCTGTTTCTACACACAGAGGAGGAGAGCCTGCACTGTCTTTGCGTACAGTACAGATCTCGCTGCTGATTATAGTGCGTGAGGCTGTCAAAAGAGCAGGGGATCACATGAGCGTCTCAGACCAATGCGGGGCAAAAAGTGTGAACGTGTCTAGCCATAGGAACTAATGAAAACACTAAGTCGCAGGACCGATGCCTAGAGAAATTGTCAAATAGAGGTAAGTATACAATGTAAAAGACCTGAAGTGTTAAGGTGTAACACAGGCACTTCAGCCGAAGCTCCAGTTTGCCTACTTCGCTATCTGATTGTCTTCTTTCTGAATAGCGATAATTAAAAGCTTCGCCTGAAGTGCCGTGTTACACCTTAACACTTCAGGTCTGTTACGTTACTTACCTCTATTTGACAGTTTCTCTAGGCCTCGGTCCCCTGTCTTAGTGTTTTCATTAGTTCTATTGATTAGACTAGTTCACACCTTTTGCCCGCCATTGGTCTGAGCCGCTCATGTGACCCCCTGCTCTTTTGACAGGAGCCAAGCCTCACCGCGCTATAGTAAGCAGTGCCGAATTCTGGTACACTGGCAGTATGGAGATTCGGGCTTGCTCTCCTAATAACTTTATTAGGCAACAGTAATTATTTTAAACTCATGTATTTACTTAGTAAAGCCGAACAAGTACGTCATCTATACGCAAAGCTGTGTTTTAATGATCTTTTACTACAATTTGGTTTGCTTTTTTCTATTTTTAAACCTGCATTATGTATGTAACATGCACCTTTATCTGATGAAGAGAGCTTAGACTCTTGAAACACGTTATATTTGTGCATTCTTCAATAAATGTTTTTATACTTTTCATACATTGTTCTTGTCTTCTCCTGGAGGCAGCGCTGGCTTTGTAGTGAGTTTGGCTTTTTAGCCACCACATTTTTTCCTTTTATTTTGTCTGTATATCCACATGGCCCGTCTAGGGAGTATCCTGTTTTACTCGCAGCTAGCTTTTTACAGCCTCCCAACTAAGTACAGAACAACGATGATCATCTGGATGTATTTGTACCCCAGAGTTAGGGGTGATAAGCCAAAAGCCCAAGGGGCTGAAAAGTGAGCCTTGAATCAACTCATACATCCCTTCCGTAACTGCCTACGGTATCACACTATCACGCGGGGTGCCGCCTTTTACCTGTTTTTCTCTCTCTTATGGTGTTAAGTAGAAGCTGCAGGAGCCAAACAGTTCAAAATAATAAAAACTTTTGCAAACTTTTTTTTTTATATCCTAAAATACATGTATATATTAGATTAGGTTAAAACAAATGCCCTTAGGTATCCATAGTCTTAAATACATTACCAATAAGCAGGAGACACTGCACACTTGCCTTTGCTTTGCCTTGAAAGTTGAAGGTTAGCACATACTCTCCAGGGCGGGTTTCACTTTGCCTGATGACAAACAGTCCATGACTCCGAGTCCCACCAGCGAGCACGAGCTGAGCCGCCTTTATTCTTGACAGTGTCCCATGAAACCAAGGATACTCTAACAGATTTATCTCTGCATCTTTCTCGCCTTCTTCACCTAATGCCACAAAATTTTAAAATGTATTATTTCATCATTAAAATAAACTTACAGTATATGCATTTGCTATAGCTACCATGTGTAAGAGCAGCCTCAGAATGACTTTCTGTGTGAAAATGTATTCCATGTGTATCTTCACTGATTAGGTATGGCATTAATTATACCAAGACTGGTAGAAGAAATCTCCATCAGTCACAGCTAATCATTGTAGTTCCATAAACATAATGATAGTCATTAATAATCTTTTACAATTATTTTTCATCATTTCACCAATCATTTTTATTGTAGCCTCTACGGCCGCCTTATCTGTACTAACAGCTGCACAATACAAGTTGTGCTTCAGCCAATTATTATTATTATTTTCTTTTTTAATTAAAGCCCAATCCAGTTGACTATGGCTGAGATCAATAACCTACGTCTCCTTAGTCTACCTGCTCCTTGGTTAGCTGCAGGAGGAGTCTCCAGGGTCTGCAGAAAAATCTCCAGAGGGACGTGTATCAGGTGGTTTGCTGAAGCGTGCTCCCGACTCCGGATTTGAGGCGTTACAGCAGGTGGAGGAGGAGGAACGGCAGACATTGCAGAAACATCCTGACCACACATTTCCAGTGGTCGGTAAGCCCCTAAGGTGAATACAAGAAGATATTCCTCATTGTATAATTCACACACCCCACTGCACAGATTTAATTTACAACATCACACATTTAATAAGATTGCTGCAGAACTGTAATAGCATGCAACTAGAACAGTCTTGAACCATTCATTTAGTAGTTTTTATAAAAGCAACTAAAATAGTACTTAAAGGGGTATTCTCATCTCAACTTATATGGTTATACTTGTAGGACTCAAGTTAAATACAATCATTTAGCAGACATGTCTACTTCTCCTGATGTGTCCACTATTCCCCTCCCATTTCACTGCCTAGGTTACAGATCACCACTCTGCTTAAAAAGCAAAAAAAATTACCTAGATGAGCCCCACAAGTGTAACTACTCATGTTTTCCTGAAAATAAGGCATCCTCTTAAATAAGACACCCCAATTAATCTACCAAGTAGCCCAAAGTACACCCCGCAACCCCCCCCCCCGAAAGTAAGGCCGTCCACCACTACCCACCACCGTTCACCCCCTCCCTCCCTGTGATTGTCCCCTGCTGCTCACCAGTCTCCCTCCCGTGCCGCTGACCCCTCTTCCTTCTGTGCCGCTGACCCCTCTCCCACCCCTACCGCTGACCTCTCTCACACCCCTACCGCTGAACCCTCTCCAGCTCATCACTCTCCCTCCTATGCTGCTGACCCCTCTCCTGCCTCAACCGCTGAACCCTCTCCCGCTCATCACTCTCTCTTCTGTGCCACTGACCCCTCTCCCTCCAGTGCCGCTCACCCGTCTCCCTCCTGTGCCACCGACCCTTCTCCCTCCCATGCTGCTGACCCCTCTCTCTGCTGTGCCACTCACCCATCTCCCTCCCATGCCGCTGACCTCTCTCCCACCCGTGCTGCTCATCACTCTCCCTCCCATGCCGCTGACTAGAGATGAACGAACTGCTTAGACTTTTGGTCCGAAAGCAGTTCGCTCTCTCATCATGTCTTTGATCCCGGCCGCATAGTTGCGATACCGCGAATATGCGGCCAGGATATTCCAGGGAATAGCTGTTGAATTCCCTGGAATATCCTGGCCGCATATTCACGGGATCGCAACTATGCGGCCGAGATCAAAGGCATGATAATAGAGCGCCGATGCTGTCGGACCAAAAGTCCGACGTTCCGCTCATCCCTACCGCTGACCCCTCTCCCCCCCGTGCCTTTGATCTCTCTCCTCCCCATGCTGCTGATCCCTCTCCCGCCCTCGCCACTCATCACTCTCCCTCCCATGCTGCTCACCCTCTCCCTTAACATGCTTGTGTGGTGCCGCTCCAGAGAAATAAGACAAAAATAAGACAGAGTGCTTCTTTGGGAACGAAAATTTATATAAGGTACTGTCTTATTTTCGGGGGAAACACGGTATATTACTTGAGATGGAAATACCACTTTAACCACCAACTCAACCAAGGCTGGCAAAAGTCAAACATAAATCCTGTAATAAATATTTAGCAATAAAAGTTAATAAATCAGAATATATATTATCACAACAGGTTTTCCTCAACCCACTGAAAAACAGATGATGTAGTAACAGCAGAGCCCCGCAATGTATTCCATATGTTCATTTTATGGATCCTGCACAAAGAGCTGTTTACAGTATCATTAATCATTCTAAAAGATAGCCAGAAAATGAGAATTATTATTGCTTTACGTCATGAGGGCCAATAACTAGACAGAACCTATTAATATTCATGGTTAATTAGAAATATGGCAGTCCACATGACTCTCCACTTAATCATAGCTACAGCTACTGATCCCACATTATAAGAGGACCACCACTCATCCACTGTCACCTCTGTGTTCTCAACACTTTGCTTTATGTTTTTTTTTTTTTGCAGGGAGAAATGTGCTACTAGGAACCAGAGGGAAAAGAACATTGTTGAAAGGGTAATAAAAATATTCTGGCTTTATTGAGCAATGTTAATAACATAAAATGATGATTCTAGAGTTAAATTATACAGAATTACTACTAAAACTGCACTAATACCAGACTAATACTCCCAAGCCAAGTCTATGTGGCAGGTCTTATAGCTACAAAACACAGGGAGAAGCACCTCAGTCAGGGTCATGAACACAAATGGTGCCTAAGGGCCTAGACGAAGCACACTGTGGTGCGTGAAACAATCGGTCTCTGTCTGTGAGACCTCTACTCCATGACTCGTGAGTGGAATAAAGGTCTTTTTGTTTTAACTACCAGTGGTGAGTGCCGCATCTCTTATTCTATTGTGTATGGTGCTCCAACAGAGCTTATGAACTTTGATGGGGTTTGTCATGTTTTTGCTCTATATTGTCTGGTATTTTTGACAACACCTGCAAAAGCGCCTCCAATATAGGTGTGAACCCAGCCTTACAGCATCCAGGAAGTCTAAATATTTGTACACATAGGAGGTGGTGGTATTAGCATCAATGATGAACCATAAACAGCAGCTTACAACTAATGAGGAAAAAAAGTAACAGAATGACTTATGAGTCACTACACAGCCACAAAAGGTGTAGACTAGACAGGGCAGGGGTTTTAGGTTGCAGTATTGTTGGAAATGCAGACAGGCAGCAAAACTGCAGGACTCTGGACATGGTGGATGAGTGGGCAGCAGTGGACCACACAGGCTGAGCTAGTGACACAGGCTGATAGATGAGGACAATAAAGATAGGAACCAGACTATGTCATAGGTCACATGTGTATTGTCGCAATCAGGGACTATAGCGAGCCACAAATCTTCTTAGCTCTGGAAATACTGAGCACAAATGAAGTGCTTATATATTGTAGACAATTGTGAGTGCTGAAAGAGACACGGTACCAGCACAACCCAGTGAGACAGCAGTAGGAGCTTTGTTATTTGTTTTCCATTATTTGTTCTTTCTATATTTCAACTTTGTGCAGTGACAGAATTGTAACTTCAATGCACGGCAAAATTAGTTTTGTAAACACTAAGACAAGTATAAAACATTCATGAATAACTAAGAAAACAGTGAGGTTCCAGTTCAATGATAAGTCAGGGCAATAATGGAAAAATTAGACATGGGCTATGTTCCTACAAAGTAATTTTTTGGCCTTCTCACGGACGTTTTCTTTTTACGGACGTCATTTTGGTGCCAAAATGTGTCAGTTTACGGCCATAGTTTGCATAAACTGGCCACCTTTTGGTGATAAAATGACATATACCCATTTATATGGACTTATATGTCCATATAAATGGGTTTGCTGAAACCCAATTTATATGAATGGAAAGCAGACTGGCATGGATAACATGGATTTAGCTTAGATTAGTGTGGTGTACCTTATTTAGATTGTGTATCCTATTGGTGACAGGGACTGACATGTTTGTCAATAATCCACTCCACTTTGAAGCTATGTTCCCACACAGTATCTTTGCTCAGTATTTTGGTCAGTATTTTTCAACCAAAACCAAGAGTGGATTAAAAACACAGAAAGGCTCTGTTCACACACCATTGACATTTAGTGGATGACCGCCATTTAATGGCAAAAAATAGTGGCAGTTATTTTAAAATAACAGCAATTATTTGTCATTAAATGACGGCCATCCAATAAATTTCAACAGTGTGTGAACAGAGCCTTTCTGTGTTTTTAATCCACTCCTGGTTTGGGCTGAAAAATACTGGCAAAAATACTGTATCAGAACATAGCCTAAAAGTGGAGTGGAGATCACATGTGTAGGCTATGTTCCTACTTGAGGAACATATCGGGCAAAGGCATTATACAGACGGCTCCTAATAATGATCATGATCTCTTCTAGCAAGTCGGACGCCTTTGATAGATATTTTCCCAGAATAGGAACATAGCCTACATGTGTGATCTCCACTGCAGCAGCTGTTCCCCTTCTTCAACCTCCTCAAATCATGCCAGGTTTATGGGGACTCCTACTAGATCTGCCGCAGCCATATGTATAATGGTCTTCAATGCCCAATGCTGTTTAAATACCATTAAGTACAAAACTCCTTACCTTCAGCAAGAAACTCACAGCTACATGATGAGATGCGACTAGGCAGACATGCTCCCTGCTCACATGACGAAAGTTCTATGTCATCTCCGCTGTCCCTGCAGGGAAATGGATTTAAATTGAACCATGTTCTTCATCTTCAAACAATCTACAGCATTTCACGATTGCCCATGAGACACAATAACAAATGGCTATGCTGAAAAAGAGTGTATTGTCTTTTCCTAATTCTAAACTAGTAACCAATATGGCTGAATTTCCCAATGTCCTATATTTGGCCAAATGGCCACAACAGAATACAATCTCAATAAGACTATGTTCACACTGTTGTTGTTTTTTTTAAGTGAAGAAAAAAAAAAACAACAGTTTAATAACAATGTATGGACAGCTGTAAATGATGATCATGATCAATTTTACGGCAGTTTTTTCATGGTGTGTGAACATAGCCTAAAAGAAATGATGAGCTCTGATTCCGATGTACTAGTACATGGTCAATTGAATGACCATGTATTTAAATTGCAAACTTGCTTAATATCACATCCTTTGCTTATTTAGATTTGGAAATTTATAATGACAGTGACACTTTAATATAATTGCTAAAGAAAAAACTGTTTGCCAAAGCCAATGTAAGTCAAGGGTAAAAAATGTTAAATATTACTTACCCAGGATCTATACAGTCTTGTATGTCAGCCACCCAAGAATGTTTCTGAAGAGAATCTATAGTTTCTAAAATGTACTCTGCGCTGTTTTCTACCTGAGGAGCAAAATATGTAGAACGTGTTAAATTTCATTAAATATAGTGCACTGTATTTAAAACCCATCATTAAAGTGGGCGTATGCTAAGTGGAAAAAATACTATTATTTATTTCATTTTGTTTCTTTCCTGTTTCTGAGATATAGGGAATTTTTGATAATGCTTTTGCTCCTTGTGCTATACACTGCTCATTTTAACTATACATGTACACTGATGTGCAAATCTCATAGACCCATATTTTATTTAACGTTAAAACAGAACACATATCAGATGTTGATATCACCATGTCATGAACAAAATAATAACTAATAAGGAACTCATCTCAAATAAGGTAAGGCAAGGGCAAAAAGGCTGAAAAGGTGAGTGGTATTTTTACCACTTTACATTACTGAGTATAAAAAGAACGTATTAGTAAGTTCCCAGGAGCAAAGATGATAAGAGGATCATCAATCTGCAAAAAACTTTGTCTAAATAATTGTGAAACAATTTGAGAAAAATGTTCCTAAATTGTCTTTGAATATTCCATATTCATATAATATCTACACAATATCATTAAGAGGTTGAAGAACCTGAGAAAATCTATGGGGGACTTTTATCAAGACCGGCATATTCATATACCCATCAGGCAAATGGTCTGTATACCACAGAAAAGGGCACAGATGCTTGCACAAAAACCTACGCCTCTTTTCAGGTTTTAAATTAGGCCCGTTCCCCTTTTCCTGGCCAGATTTACCAAGAGGCACCAACCCTTTGCCTGGTGCAAAAAATCTACACCAACAGGTCCAGCAGCAAACATCCAGCAGGTACAGATCTGTATCACTATTTAGACCACGCCTCCTCCCTGCCTTGATGCCCCCCCCCCCGTCTGCCCATCAGGTAAGCGGGGATATGTCAGGCATACGCCAGGGAGAAGGGGCGAATCTGCGCCTTCTCCCTGATGTACACCCTGGCCGCAGACTTTGTAAATGTCCCCTATTATTTTTGCATCCCTTTTCCGGAAGATGTTCAGCAGTGCCATCAGTTCAGAATAAACAAAAACCCATCCACTGTTCAGATGGCCAATGAGGTCAATGTGGTCTTCATGAGAGAACTTTGCTCAAAAAGCCATCCCATCAATGTGGAAACAAGGCCAAGCAACTCAAATGCACAAAAACATAGGAATTGCAGAAAAATGGCAGCAGTTACTCTGAACTAAGGAGTCAAAATTTGACTGTTTGACTTTAACAGAAGGCAGCTGTTTCACCAAGGGGCTAGAGAGCAATAACAATGAGAGTCTGCAGGAAACAGTGAAGCATTGTGAAGGCTCCTTGCAAGTTTGGAGTTGTGGTGGAGACGGCACTGCTGTAGTGGTGGTGCTCGTGGTGGGATGGCGTCCCAGACGTAGTAGAGAAGAAAATCCCGGCACTCACCAAATAAAGTATTGCTAATTTATTCTGTGCAAACATCATAGGGTACAGGAGGACGCGTTTGGGTGTCTAGCCTTCATCAGCTGATAAAGGCTATATGCCGAAACGTAACCTCCTGTACCCTATGATGTTTGCACAGAATAAATAAGCAATACTTTATTTGGTGAGTGCCGGGATTTTCTTCTCTACCTTGCAAGTTTGGGACTGCATTACATCAGATGGGGTTGGCGATTTGGTCAGGATTAATGGTGTCCTCAGTGCTGAGAAATACGGACAGATACTTATCCCTGATGTATCACCATGGAGGTATCTGATTGGCTTAAAATATATTCTGCAACTGGAAAAATGACTTAAAAAATACAGTGATTGTTCTCAAGAACTATCTTCAGAAGTCCTGGAAGTGATGACATGAACCCACAAGAGCCCTGATCTCAGCATCACATCACAGAGTCTGTCCGGGATCAGAAGGATGTCAGCAAGCTCCATCCTCAGAAGATCTGTACTGTACCAGCCTCCAACTGTGTACAAGTTACCTCCAAGAACTAATACTGCTTTGAAGGGAAATATGATGTGATTTAGATTTTGCTTCTGTTTCTTCAATTTTGCATTTTGTAAATTGATGAAAATAAACTATATATGTATTTGTTTGTAAATTGGCTATGCATGAGGTCAGTATAAGATGACTAATCCTGCTGATGGTTTCACTGCATTTATAACCCATTTAAGGCAGTAATGTAAGATGGAGGCATAGTCAATTCATAGTCGTCTTCTTTTCTGTCTATTTATCTCTCTGGGGGCATCACATCACTTTTATAGGTAGGTGACATAAACCTATACTCCACAAGTACTATGACTTATGGGGCTAAAGTGGCTCTGTAAAGGTCCATAAGCCTTGTATGATAAAACAATTCTATTATATTCATCTCTAAACCATATTTGAAAGAGTAGTAGATGCTGGGAACAAACTTCCAGCAGATGTGGTTGATAAATCTACAATAACAGAATGCAAACCTACCTGGGATAAACATATATCTATCCTAAGATAATACTAAAGCAAATAATATAAAGGTGGACTAGATGGACCAGGTGGTCTTTTTCTGCTGACAATTTTCTATGTTTCTATGTAATCATGTAGCAGATAGAATACAGAAATATTATTGCAGTAATAATGTTCACTACATAATCAGTATCTCAAGCTGATCCGCTTCAGTCTCCTTACACAAAAGGTGAATTCATTATTTATGTCAATCATCTCATGAAGGTTTCTGTGGTTTAACGTATCCTTAGTTCACCCCAACAGATCTGTTTAGTCCCATTCATACATCAGGAAATGCCGCTATAACCATGGACATGCTCACCAAAGGAATAACAAGCACTCTACATGATGGTTAAAATGTCCCTAAACCCCTAAGTGCCCCCAGGTCTCTAAACAAATTAGCTTCATAGTGATTGATAACATATGGTGACCAGTTTTCCATATCGTTTGCGTTTAGTACTTTAGTCTTTTTAGTACTGTTTATAAAAGGAACACTAAACCAGTGTTTGTCAGTCTGTTTTGTGTATGTCTTCCAGAAATCCTGTTCATTATATCAGATTAGGCCTAAACTCTATGCTACCGTTTCCCAGCTCCACTCTTCATGAGAACCAGAGGATGGATTTGAAGCAGTACTATAAGCAGGTTTTGCCATGTGAACCTGCTGATATGCCCCAGAAGCTCATTACCTGATCATTGCAGGGCTGTTAGCCATTCTTCTCTTCTCCTCCGTTTTATCTTCATCTTTCCTAATCAGGTTTATTGGGCAGAACCTGCTGATAGTGCCGCTTTAAATGTGTTTCTGGGTTGTTAAACAGTAGCATATAGCAATGCACACAGGGAGAAGATATCCCCCTTTCAGGGGTGCAAATTATAACCAAGCTCACCATATTCACTTTCAGTACTCAACATCACACAATGCATATAAAAGGGAGAAGAAACATCACATGTGTATAGAATATGCTAATTGCTAAAACAGTATTTGTTTGATGTTATTGTTGGAGTGACTGATCAGTGACACTCCTTTATCTGGTGTTCTCCCGATATGCCGCTCTTTTTCTCCCCTTGTTAGCTAAACGTCTAGGTTGCTGACTAACACTCTTCTTTAAAAGCAGTGGTCTGGCTGATATACATCAGCTGTAGTATACATAGTTACATATATTATACACTATAGGGGATATTTATCAAGATTTACTGACATGTGCACACATCTAAGTAAATCCAGCCGGCGCTGCCATGATTTAAGCCTGCGAGTACACCACACCTCCTCCCTGGCTTGCCGCTTCCCCACTACCCGCCCTTCAGGCAATCGGGTTATATGGTGGGCGTACATTACAGAAGAAGGGTGAATCTGCTCCTCTTCCGTGGTGTGCACCCGGGGTGCATTTTGATAAATGTTCCACTATGGTGGTGGTCAGTGACCTAAACAACAAGTTGCCAACATTGGGAGGCAAGTTTGGTAAATTAATGTGTTTTCCAAAATAATTACCATCAAGATCCCTACAAGTTTAAGGGAAACCCGTCGCCATAAAAATCCTATCAAAGCGATCAGCACCGTGTTATAAAGCAGGAGAAGACAGGGCTGTGGAGTCGGTAAGCCGCAGGTTCGACTCCAACTCCAACTCCTGAATTTTCTCAGGGACCAACTCAGACTCCTTCATAAATGACCAATCAGACGCCTGGGCAGTTATTTATCACACTGGTGTAAAGCAGAACTGGCTCAGCAGCTTCTCCCTAATGTCCTACATGATCCTGGGGGACTTCTGAGGGAATAAGGCAAAAATAGAAAGCAGATTCTTGTGTGTGTGTGTGTGTGTGTGTGTGTGTGTGTGCGCGTGCAGTGGATGCAGCCAGTCTCCAGCCTCCATGTCCTGAACAACTAAAAACTAGACTAGATGGAGAAGGTGGTCTTTTCTGCTGACAATCTTCTATGTTTTTAACTAATATTCATCATACACTAAGATACAATGCCAGATACCTATAATATAGAGGTCAGCCATAGTGATATAGAGGGGTCAGCCACAGTAATATATATGGGGTCACACATAGTAATATAGAGGGGTCAGCCATAGTGATATATAGGGGTCAGGCATAGGCCCAGATTTATCAGCTCTTTGCCGTCAATTGCGCTCCTGAATCATTGCGACCCCACAGGAACTAACCACTTAGCCACACTACAGCTGTGTCCTGCCTTACTCACTGCTTGGCTGAGTGCTGTATTTTTGAGTTGGGCTGTGACATCACAAGATCGGGAGCCCCGTGGGGGACCATGAGCCGTGATGCTGTACTGCAGGGAACAGGGATGGGTAAATAGGACTTTATTATGATCCCACCACCTTCTGTCCCCCCTGGATTTTTCACTGTTGCCCAGTATACCCCTTTAATTTCTGCCTTTCTCTAACACACACACAGCCTGCTGCAGCCATAGCACACACATACACACAAAGCCTGCTGCAGTCATAGCACACACACACAGCCTGCTGCAGCCATAGCACGCGCACGCACACAGGCTGCTGCAGCCATAGCACACTAAAGCAAAACACACAGTCTTCTCCTTCTCTATATTACACAGGATATCTTTATATTACACTGCTGCTTATATACAATCATCCAGCATCCAGGTAGAAAACAGCACAGATCTCCCCCCACACAATGGACTCTTCTAGCTCAGAAATAAGCTTCCTAATAGTGACCGCCATTTTCTCCCTGACCACCCTTATCTAATAGGGACAGAGCTTTGTTACTGATATATGGAGGAAACTAAATGTATGTGAGAAAGGGTTTTTCTGGTTGTTATAAATCAGGGGCTTAGATTGATAGAACATAAACTATATTAATGAGGAACATTTATAATATTTGTATGAAAACTCAATGATAAAATATTGAAAGATTTTTTTTTTAAAGCTGGAGTCGGAGTTGGTACATTTTTTCTGATTTCAACTCCAACTCCAGCCAAAACTAGCTCCGACTCCACGACTCCTACTCCACAGCCCTGGTTGAACATATTGTTATATATATTTATGGGGAAAGATTCAGTATAACATTTAATTTGTAGATTGAAATCTCTGATGTTTCTATCGTAAAGAGTCAGTCCACTAAGTGACACGGCCCACTGGACTCCTTATTACAGAATGAGCAGGAATTTCAATGAACATGTAATAAGTTATACTGAATCTTTTCCTACAAAGATATATATTGGTCTGCTCAGTTCTTTCTGCCACACTCACTAGATCCTTTATTAATCTTTGATCAATAATCTTTGTTTTGCTTCTAATAGTCTCTTGGGCAGCAGAATATTGTTACTGTGACTTTTATACAGAGTAGTAAATGGATAATGAGATGATAGAAGAATTTATAGAAGTATCAGCAAGAAACGATGTACCTTTAGTACGAATGTGTTGTCTTTGTCGGGCATCTCCAATGGCATTGTAGTGCGGACCTCGATGATCGCAGACAGAGGAATGCTTACTTTAGGTTTTGAGGACTGAAAGAGATAAATGAATACATTATTACCATCAAGCATACAGAAGTACAACTTTAGTAGTTCAGCAAACAGCATCCTTGGCACCATAATAAAAATGATATTTTTTTCCCTCTTTAGCAGAACCTATTAATAAATAATTTTAGCAAAAGTGAATCTAGCTAGCGTGCGAAAAAGCTTGGGAACCGGCTTAACAAAAGGTCCTGCCACCAGAGGCGAACACTATTGATCTCTAATCTAATAACCAACATGATCACTGTCTATGTAGTCTATAAGTATACTTGACCAGTAGTATACAATAAAGAGCCTGGAAATATGGGATTCATTTAAATGTCAAAAGTTTTGATCAGGGTTAGGGTGTTAGTGCTGAGACTCCCATGGATCTTTATACATAGAAAAGCGTCTGCCGGAAACCTGGTATTGCCTATTCTCAAAGGAAAGCAGCAGTATTAGATGCATAAACTCCTACCGATTCTATCCACATTTACTCAGGTGGCAGACTATAAGCAAGTCTAGAAGCCCACATTGCCCACGATAGATTTATTCTGATGAGAGATTCAGGTGCCCATTCTCAACATCATAGAGATCTCAGTAGTAAGATCTCCCACAATCACACAGGTATCCCCTATCCTGAGAATAAGGAATAACTTCTAATTGTTGGACAATCCCTTAAAGCTAGCCAGAACCGTGTGATAGCTGTTGGCTGAAAACTTTCTCCTCTTATCCCCCCATACACCTAGTTTGGCCGAGCATGCCTGTGTTCTGCGACAAAACTACTGCAAGCCTCCTCGGGCAGCAGCTTATTTTCTGAAAAAGAAAGGAACAAAAAAAAAAAAAGTATATTGATGTCGACCCTTCTCTCTCCCAACATCTGATGACGAGGGCTAAGTAAGGAGGCAACCATACACATTACATTGCTGCCCAAGTATAATAATGTCTATGACCAGCTTTACCCCACTAGAGAACAGGTTTTATAAATAAAAATCGAATGTGTTTTACAAACCGTAGGATCTAAACATCAAGGTCTTATTATGTTAGATTATTATTTATTATGAGAGCCCCCTAAAATTAGAAGAATTGTCCAATGTATTGTGTGTTCGGGGAAGGTTATCCTTCCATACATCAGACAGCTGGGAAGCAGGCAGTGAAATCGTAATCTGCTAACAAATCACTCAGCACAATATAAAATGTCTGGATCTGTGCAATTTATGTTTCCACATATGTCACAAAATGTGTCATTTAGACGACCATTAAAGACCAGACCATCATACATGTGACTGATATTTCACAAATGGAACAAAAAGTCGTAAAAAGGTCAAAACTATTTTGCTATTCAGACAGGAAAGAGGCAATCACCGAATGAAGACTTTACAAGGTAGAATCTCTGTGACCCAGTACAAAACGGGACGCAATAATCCGTGGGTAAACGAGTCTCCGGAGAACAATTCATTTTCTCAAAAGGTGCGAGTGGCATCTGCAATGTAAAATATTCTGCCATTCTCCTGAGTAAGACCACATTGCATTAGGTATGTAAATAGCATGTCTACTGCAGGAGAACGTTCACAGCCGCCCATGACACAGCACTATACTAATAGCTGATGACAAGGGGCTCATACATAATTCACACCAGTTATGTTGGAGTCTGGGTACTACTTACAGCCTTAGGCATCTCTCCCGGCATCCAGCTTTTCCTGGACAATTATGCACAATTATAATGTCTTATCCTTCAATACAGCACACTGGATGGATTATTATAATGTATCTGTTCTCTAACACATAACCAGTGTCAGGGTAGTTAGGAGATCTGGAAACCACATCACAATATATCAGGCGATGTTCTATAACATCATGATCAAGGCCAATGACCATCAGATTCTATTTCACTACTATGATATGGAACAAGGACAAATGTAAAGTTAAATAATGTATAGCTAACATTTCCTAGCCTGTCCTCTCATCTATCCTTCTACCCAAAGGATTCATAGCTCTTGTAACAAAATGCTGAAGTCTTGGCCTCCGTTCACACTTGTGTTACCATGTTTCCATAAAGCTTTCAGGCATCAGATACATTTTTTTTTTAGTTTTTAACATTAGAAATAGAGATAACAAAACTAAATATTCCCTCTACCCCCCTGCCCCTGTAGTGTCCATTGAGTTAGGTCTTCAGTGGACATGCAACTCCTTCTTGTATGTCATGGATGTCACAATATAACACAGCGTGTTAGTAAAGTAGCGCAAATATTTAAAGATTTAGAGCTCCCGGCATCATAATAAATCCTGATGCCGGGAGTTCCACATTCCAACCCGTAGCAAATCTTCTGTGCAAGGAGTGTAATTACGGAACGCATAAAGCCCCCTAAGATAAGAATGAAATATAAACCAGAGCAGGGGAAAAATTGTTAGGAAACTGAATATTCTTCTCCAGCCTCACCTCTTATATGCATGTACAAACTAGTTAGGGTTATTCAGAGAGTCAACAAACCAGCACCCCCCACCGCTTGTTGCCCAGGGTTCTCATTCGTCATATTAGCTCTATGTCGTCATAGGAAGGCCGGTACCAAATTCAGAGTATCTAGACATGGGGGCCCATATGGGTTCAAGTTTACATTACACTTTTGATACACAGACAGTTCTGGAGTCAGTATGGCAATTGTTCTAGTCTTGAGACAGAGTAGGTAGGTCAGGATCAAATCAATGTTGTGCTATCAATTTTCGGGTGAGTACAGCAGTCAGAGGGCAACTAGCTAGTGGCTCTCTGTCACAGGTAGTATAGTTACATATCCCAAGATATAGACTGCTGGGTCAGATAAGAGGTTACAATGATATACTGAATTAATAAACACCATTCAGCTCCAATATCTACGTAGTATCGGACAATTCCACATGACATGTATAAAGTAAGCTCCTGAAGCATTAAAACGGACACAATTCTCTGTCCTGCGGACTATTTTATGTAGCCAGGAGGGTGTTCTGTTTTCTGGCATTCTTAATATTAAAGAATAAGTAGTCTATATAAACAGAATGAACAGATTCCAGCAGTGTTTTAACTTTCTTGAGCTCCTGAAATATAAGGGTTTACAATGTAGTTGAATTAGTACTATTCTGTACTTTTTACTCAATAGTCAGAAGGGCTGAAACTTACTTGTATAATGTAGTGTGAATGTTAGGGCGGTGCAATTAGGAGCTTCATGATTCATGCCCCCTCAGCCTCCTAATCCCCACCACCTTTCAGGTCCTTTTAGACGGGCCGTTTTTCAGCTGTCTACAGTAGTAAAAAGAGTGCTTTCACTGCTTTCACACTGCACAACTAATCGAGGGTCCAGGCCATATGAAAGATCCTTGTATTATTCATCCGGCCATTTAAATACATTGCTATGGGCCGGTACAGGTAGATGTGCGGCAGATAAATAAATATTTATAAGCCTTCACAAAAGATGTGATCAGCCTACGAGCTAACATTTTCACATAGGTCGATATCATATCGGTTAAATGAGAATTTCTCAGGTCTGCATGTGATCTCAATTCTCTAAAATTGACATTAAACGTTAAAAGGGTTACCCAGCATTAGAAAATCATGGCCACTTCCAGAGCCAATATGACTCTTGTCTCCAGATCAGACGTGGTTTGCAATTAAGCTTCATTCACTATAATGGAGCTGAGTTGCAAATCCCCACCCAAACTGGAGACAAGAGTAGTGCTGTCTCTGGAAGAAAGTGACCATGTTTTTCTAATGCTGGATAACGCCTTTAATTGTACGGACACCATGCTTACACCAAGTATATCAAGAAAGCACTCGCCCCCTAGTAATTACATGGAGAAAAACCTGGCAGTAAGTGTTTAATTGCACTGCAGCGCCACCATAGGATACATTGTGCATTACACTCATTGTAACTGCTCTCTTTTCTGGCTAAGAGAGGAGGACACTGAATCGTCTATAAGCTCAGAATTCAAGGTGTCAGGACTGTAAGGATCTTGGCTTGGTCCTCGGATCATTATATCGGATTGAGACTGGGCTTTTAGCAATATTATTGTGCTCATTTTCTGTTTTCTTGTCTGAACTCTGTCCTTTTCTTTCTGCTTAGTTAATTGCTTTACCAGCTCCACCCATCTCTACTTGAGTTCCTTCTGGCTTCTTCACAGTTAACTTTGTTGCTTTGGTGATTCTGTGATTGGAAGGTCTCCCTCCGATAAATCATCTCCAGGACATTAACCCCTTGTTTGCTATTGAGTCTCCCCCCCCCCAGCAAGCTTTGCTCTTCCTGCATTTTTTCCACTTGCCCTGAACTTTTTGCCTGTTACTTGACTATTCTTGTTGGATTTCATTTTTGTATTCCTGCTGCCTGCTCATTGTAACCTCAGACTGTTTAAAATCCTCTATTGTGTTTGTCTTTTTTTCTGTTTGTATTTTCCCAGTCTCTTCCTTGAGCGAGCATGCCACCAGACCTAACGTAAGGTAGGAAAAAATGGGCTTCCCATACTAGATAACATCAGCTGAAACACTCTGTTATTTTGCACCACTGTAATCATAAAACTAGGAGAAAAGCTTTATAACTAAGGGCTCTATTACACAGGAAGATTCTTGTGCAGAAAGTCATTATATTGTTTGAATTTAAACGATAATCGTTCCGTGTAATTGCAGGCAATGATCGAAAAATTGTTCACAAATCGTGTGTAATTCCACAGTGTTCATTCTTTTGTTGGGATCAGATGGAGCATACAATCGTATAACGTTCGTAACTAAGGACCATAGTCAGGTTAACAATAATCTTGTTTGCGATCGTTTATCGTTAATTGTTAATAATTGGACCCCAAGTCTCCTTAGCCTTAGGGGCATTCTAAATATAGAGTATATTTCTTCTCTTGTAAATACATAAAAAAAATGGGACAAATTCATTTATATATCTGTCCTACTGTATTTTTGCTGCTTTCAGACAACAAGATGCATGGATAGAACATTAAAAGTACCGACCTAGAGCCTATTGATCTAATAGCCTAGTGGAGCTTATTGATTTAACAGGCTTCATTGTGGTTTATCCCACTAACTAGCTGACTTCTCTGGATACATTTTAATAGTCTTGTCTTTGTTGTTGTCATTAGCCTGAGTATATGTAAGCTTTAGTGAGTGAATGACCTCTCCAGTGCAATATGCTCCATCCTTTGTTGTGTTCAGGAAATGTGTCCTAGGACTCTGGGGGATTTGGGGTCATTCCTCATTCCTGTTCTGCATTTATTTAACTAATTTACCATCTGCCTCCCCTAAAATACCACCTGCCCCGGCACTAGAATAGATTACTTGGTCATACTTGAGGACCCTCGGAGTCATAGTCAGTTCTAAAGTTTTAAATTGCAAATATCCAATTTCTTTGCATATTACAAAGTAGTAATTAGAGATGAGCGAAGCTTTATACGAAGCGAAACTAATCTGCTTCGCTCATCTCTAGTAGCAATGTTATTGCTTATTGCCCATAATAATTGTACCCATCTGTATAAGGGTGCAGCGTAACACATTTACTGACCAGTGCACATCACACAACAATATGGCAGCTGGGACGTCCTAACCTGCACTGTCTGCAGCATTCTAGGTAACTGAGATAAACGCTGTTGATGTGTAGGCCAGGGATTATATAATGGACATGTACTGTATTTGTTTACAAGGCTACAACATCCTTTACTGACCTTTCAAAGATCATCCATGTGACCCTCTTCTTATAATGTTCCTGACAATACCTGTTTTGACAGTACTAGTACAGAATGTCACATATACTTTAACTACAACAAGGAATAGAGTTTCACCTTTGCATGGCAGTTTCCAGTACTTATATGACATGACATTATCTATACATCAGCTACGCTCTATAGCAGCTTTTATGTTGCTTGTGGTCTGTTTCATGCACCTATAAGACTGACAGAATACTGATGTATTTTGACACTCAGACCCAAATCCCGGTGGGTTTACTAACCTGAACATAAAACACAATAAGGTTTTGTTCATACCTTACAGTGGTTGTCCGATCATTAAATATCATTTTCACTGAATAGATTGGAAGAAAATGAACAATGTCTGCCATGTATATGCTGTTAAACAACAATCCAGCAAAAAGTTACCACATTTGCTTGCATATCATAGTGCCACCTAGTGTTCAGAGTGTACAACAATGTCCAGACCACCTAATAAACTGAGTGCTGGTGGTCACACATGCTCAGTCACTGACCCCACAGATAGGTCTTTGCATAGTGATCCTGAAGACTCCTTCTGCAGCGGAAAAAGGCGCAACACTACCAGAGGTAGAAGGAGGCTAATTCTGACCAGAAGCACCAACTGGTATGAGCACCAAGGGGTACTGACAAAGACTAAAAATAAAAAAACGATACTTTTTTACAATTATTTTAACAAAATTTCAGGACTTTTGACATGAAAAGGATTTATTGGATAATCTCTTCGGATTGACTGAAGAGGGAGAATAAGAAAGAGGAAGGATAAGAAAGATAGTGACAACATAAAGTAACATATAAAGTGCTCCATTGTCCTTCAACATGAGATAGAAAAACCAACATCTCCCATACGGGCGATGATGAACTATATCACGCTGGCTTTTTGCGACAATGATGCTTCACGCTTCATGTGAATTAATGAAAGGTATTTATTCCCCTATTTTCACTAGATGTACAAACAGAATATTCAACTAGCTTCTCTTGGCATCAGCTGCTCTTCTCACAGCCATACACTTTGTTTTGTGGTTGTGCTAATTGATCTGGGTGGGAGTATCATGAATTCAATGGCAGCCTTAACAAAGGCAGACACCGTGAAAGAGCCTACTACACAAGAGTAAAAAGCTGGTTAAGTTTTTTTATTGTATTAAACCATTAAGACATTCACAAGGTTTATTATCCAGGGAAATAATTCCTGTTCTAGCTCAGACTCTGGTTCAACAATAAAACACATTTTATTTAGGTGAGAGAATTACATTGATGCTCCATAATTGACTATACATTTTCTCTGTTTATTATACCATGGCATAAGGGAATACTCTTCACAAAAAGCTAATATTTGCTTCTATTAAACAGAGAATGTAGCTTTCTAAGAGAAGACGCACCGCCATTGTTATTTGATGGGGAATACAGTAAAACAGTAGCATAACTTACAAAACAAAGACATACAGATTTCCTGTTCTGCTCACTATCCTGCAGTGTTGATCCAGAGGAAGGCAAGGAAAACCCAAAACATGGTGTACAAACCATTTATTTTTAATCTTAAAGGGAACCAATAAGCACAATTTTGCTGATTAGGTCCCAGCAGCGACTAATGGATATTGTAAAAAGCCCCCCTACCATGTCTGGGGTTCCTCTGTCTCCTGCGGCAGTGATTGACAGGCAAGGAGACCCATTAAAAGCTTCTAAAAGGCCGCAGAGGGCGCTGACAGGCAGGAAGCCCACAAAGTCACAACCCAGTTGACTAGTTCCTGGCTCTCTCCCTGCCTTGCGCACCAGCATAAATGATGTTTTGCTGGGATGTGAAGTCACCGACAGAGGGACCCCAGACCTGGTAGAGGGACTCTTTACAATATCCATTAAAGCCCTATTTCACGGGTCGTTTAGAGGAGCAAACGAGCTCTCAGCGCTCGTTTGCTCCTCGTTTCACACTCGCTGCCACCGCTATTCAACGCGGCTGCAGCGAGCGGGTGAGTGCGGGAGGGGCGTCGGGGAGCTGATCGTCCGGGCAGCCCATAGGATATAGCAGCGTCTGCTGCCGACGCTCCTATTCAACGGTGCGATGGCAGCAGATCGTTGCTGTATCAGTTGCTTATTTTTCAACATGTTGAAAAACAAGCGACTGCAACGATCAGCCGACATAAACGATGTCGGCTGATCATTGCACTCTATTCCACGGGACGATTATCGTCCGTAGCGGCAGATATCGGCCGAATACGGACGATAATCGTTACGTGGAATAAGGCCTTTAGGCGCTGCTTGGAAACTAATCAAAATTGTGCTAATTGGTTCCCTTTAGGGTGCCTTCACACCTACCGTATCGCAGCAGAAAATCCGCTGCGGATCCGCAGCAGATTTATCTAAATGAATGAACACAGCATCAAATACGCACTGTCAAATCCGCTGCGGATCCGCAGCGGATTTGACAGTGCGTATTTGATGCTGTGTTCAGTCATTTATGCCGCAAGAAAAAAGGACTGAAAAATTGGACTGCACCTCACAAAATGATGTAAATTAATAGAAGTTTTTATTATACATAAATGCCGGGAACAAACTGAGAGATGGCCATATGTGGTTGTATTGCACTCACCCCCTTTTCCTTGCACTTTGTTTGCACTTGCACTTTCTGATTACTTGCATTGTCATGATGTATTTATTTATGTGATTCAGTGAGTTTTAGCACAGGGGATTTGAGATATTACTGTGTTTGGTCATTGTATATATTTATTTGCTCTAAATTTAGTTATTTATTCATACACTTATTTATATATTTATCTATATATTTATTTATTTATTTATTCCTTGATAATGAGTATGGCCATCATCTAAAACATTTTCCAGTGGTTCAGACACCACCTGGCCGTATTGGGGCCGGTGGTTTGGTGGTATATATATATTTTTAATTGTTTTTATGTTTTTTGTTTGTTCCCGGCATTTATGTATAATAAAAACTTCTATTAATTTACATCATTTTGTGAGGTGCAGTCCAATTTTTCAGTCCTTTTTTCTTGCGGCATACATGTATTCTTGGCTGTTAGGACTTGCACTCATTCTTTGATTAGTTTCCTGGTGCCAGTCCGTTTACTACATTATGTGTTCAGTCATTTAATCAAATCTGCTGCGGATCTGCTGCGGATCCGCAGCGGATTTTCTGCTGCGATACGGTAGGTGTGAAGGCACCCTTAAGGAAGAACTAATCCCTAGGATAAAGAGCCTTCTTCAAGTTCTAGTAACCTAATATGTTTATCCTCCAGAAATGCATTCAGTCACCTACTGAACTCGTACGTTCACCATGACAACTTCCTCTGGCAGACAGCTCTATACTCTCATTATTCTTACAGTAGAGAAGCCCCTTCTATATTTAGACAGAGATGTTATAGATAAAGCCCTGGGTATACATAAGTCATCGGAGAAGTCTTTGTATTATTAAGTTAGTATAGATATAGGTTTATCCCCGGCAAATTCAGTTACTGTAGATTTCCCAACCACATCTACTGCTATAGTTCGGATCTTTCCCCCCAACTAACCTCAGATTGTGGCCCCTTGTGTTATTTTTCTTATTAAATACACTTCCCTCTTGAACCTTATTTAGTCCTTTAACATATTTAAAGGTTTCAATAGTGTTCCCCCTTTCCCTTCTTTCCTCCAGACTTTGCAGATTTAGATCCTTAACCCCTTCAGGACAGAGCCAATTTGCATTTGGGGGGTATTTGTTTTTAGGCTGTTCGCCCTGGGGTAAAACTGACTTGTTATATATGTTCCTCAAGTCGTTACGATTACAACGATATATAACATGTATAACTTTTCTTGTATCAGATGGACTGTAAAAAATTCAAACCATTGTTAACAAATATATGTTCCTTAAAATCGCTCCATTCCCAGGCTTATAGCGCTTTTATCCTTTGGGCTATGGGGCTGTGTCAGGTGTCATTTTTTGCGCCATGATGTGTTCTTTCTATCGGTACCTTGATTGCGCATATGCGACTATTTTTCACTTTTTATTACAATTTTTCCGGATTTGATGCGCCCAAAAAATGCACAATTTTGCACTTTGGGATTTTTTTTATGCTTACGCCATTTACCGTGCGAGATCAGGAATGTGATTAATTAATATTTTGGTTGATTACGCAACTTTTGACAGCTGCATTTAAAATGCCCGCTAATAGCCGCAGTCCCAGGCTACTTGCCACACCCGGGACCGTGGTGGTTCAGAGCGGGGTCGCCAGAATAGGTGTAGATCTTTGCCTGGTTTACGCCTGGTTTCCAGGCATAAACCTTAACAAATTAGGAGTCTCCTCCCTGCCTTGCCGCACCCCCTGCCGACCAGACAAGTGGGGGATGCAGCTGGTGTACACCAAGGAAAAGGGGCGCATCTGCTCCTTCTCTGCAGCATACGCCAGGGGCGCATGTTAGTAAATGCCCCCCAATGTTAGTACATTTAGCAGGACCATTTCGACCAGTTCTGCCAAAGGTAGATTGTTGTGTGAATTTTGCACAAGCTGAAAATGACAGCTAACCAATGCATTAGCCCACAATTGAAGCAACTGAGTCTTTAAAAAAAAAATAAAAAAAAAAATTGAATCTATTTTGCTCCTTGTTTCTGGTAAAGTTGATAACATGTTACACACAGTTTTCCTGTGAAAACTCATTTTAGCCACTTCACATGCCTGAACTGCAATAATTTGCTAATTATGAACGGTATTATGAGACTAATCTACTAAAGCTTGTGTAGGAGGGCCGCAGATATCCAGCAGCTGGACAAAGCCCCCTTGGCTTTACAATATTCCATATTCTGTGCCAGCACAGACAAATGCTCAGCGCACCACTGGCAGAATGAGGTTGAGGTTTGCTGCCAATGCCATGCTCACTTATTGTTTCACAACAAATATACATGTTCGTGATTCTTTAGCTTGTATTGTTAGACTCTAGTATGTAAAACTATACATCAAAACAGGGCTTCTCATCAGAATTCCGGCCATACCATTTCTATCTCCACAGTTATTCTACCACAGAGATGTAAGCCTTTTTGTTAATTAGTTGATGAGGCTCAAAACCCGGGGGGGGGGCATTCCCTAGCACAGCAAGAGTGCAAATAAGTCCAGCCCATGTCCTCTTATTTATCACCCTTGGATCTTGCATCCACCTACCTCATTTGACTGAAAGGCACTATACAGTGGACATTGGATGGACTTACCTGGGCTCTTGCCATGCTTGTTAACACTAACTGGGCTTTTGAGCTTCATTTACATATTGACAAACAGGATAAAAAAAAAAAAAGATAAAACAAAAACATGGTATGCCAGAAATCCATAAGCCTATTTATTTTTACTGCTGACAGGTCTACTTTAAGTCTTTTGGACTTCTTCATTATGCCATTATAGAGAATCAGGTACAAAGTAGGGAGACGCTTCACAGTGAAGGTCCATAAGCCCCCCAAAAGTTGACATGTTAAAAGTGGTTTCTAGTTTTAAACATTCCCAGTATATGCACAGAATATAACATGCTTGCTCTGCTTCTTTTTCTAACTTTCCTCGGTTAACTGCTACTAATGCCTCTACCCCTCCCAGCAGATCTCCTATCATGACATTTATAACATATGACAGCGGAGCCCCTAAAGAACACTTTAGTGGTAAAGTACTTTCTTCTCAAAGAGTGCAAGTTATACATTGTCTAAAGTTCTTTAGTACATTCCTCCTGATTGTTCCTATGAACATTCATTCAGGCGATAATCAGCCCATGTAAAGGGCCCTTAAGGCTGCCCATACACATCAGGCTAATCTAATCTGTACTGTGACTGTTCTCCAACTTGACTGTTCTCCAACGGCAGATGTTGGGGAAAATGAGGGTCGGCATGTAGGATTTGCTATGGGGCACAACTATGTCTGAACCTTTTCTTCTATTCCATTGGATGGCCTTAGGCTTATACCACTATCCTGTACAGGAAGGTAATAAAATAAAACTAGGTCCTCAGTTAATATCAATTTTCTGCTCAGACAACATACTTAATTTTAGAACAAAGTGCAGTTTAGGATAATATTCGTATTTCTTACCTTAGGAGGCACATAGAATTCAAGGAGAAATCTTTCTCCCTCCATTTTCACGGCTTTTCTCAAAAGTAAACGGCATTTTTGCCACTGAGAGCTACCAACACAATTGGTGTCATCAGCGACCATGTACCTGAGAGTTCCTTCTCTCTGAATATCGAGAGCATCTACTTTAGCCGCCTGCATTTTTGACAGTCGTAATTTATGAGTCCATTTTTCCCGTGGCTCCACTTGATCCTTGCTGCCTGCTGTGCAATGTTCCCGCTCTGACCGTTTTATTGTTCCATTGTCTATGCTGGGCTCTGGAGAGGACTTTCTATGCCACATCTCCTTCATGCCATCCACCACACACAAACTCATGTTCCTCAATGAGAAACCCTTTTTAAATTTTGGCTTGGAGCTCCCATGCACTGAAACATCCTCAGAGCTTCGTGAGTGTCCATAGGATGAAACTTTGTGAGCCCTGGCTTGAGTCCGACTTACATATTTATTTGTCATTGTATTATTCTCCATGCTGTCCAATGACTCTGTGGAAGTTTCCTCTTTCCTGGAGACAAAATCCCTTGCTAAAGGCACCTGGCAATTTTGTAGTCCTACAAAGGGTACAATGTTATACTTTGTTGGAGAGTCAGATACATATACCCTGCTAACCTCAAAGCTGAAGAAATCTAAAAAATTGGCAGCAAAATGGTTGGAGAATGAGGTCTCTGCCCCTGGAGCATTATAGTGAGGGTTCTCCTTTAAAAACTGGCAGAATTTTTGAGCAAAGTCCACTGCAGCGGATTGTGCGTGAAGCTCGCAGAACTCCTTCCAGTCAGGAAGCTGGGAGGAAGAGTCTTGATTAAGTGCATCACCATTCATGGCTGGTCCATTCCTCTCTAAGAAATCTGCAAGGCAAAATGAAGAAAAATTACTGATTCTGTGTGGACTTCATGGCATATGGGTAAATGTTTTCATTTTATGTTTGCATTTTTTTAAATATTTGCATCATATGACTGATTGATCCAACTGAGGTAGAATTAATGTATATCTACTAACTTTATTTTGTGGTTTTTCCACTTTTTTTAATTCCCATAGAGCAGGGGACACTGAGGAAGAAGGTACTTTTCTTACTTTCATCCTCAGCACTATTTTCCTGCAATCCTCCATGAACATTCATCCAGCGCTCTGCAGTGATGAGCAGCCAGAGTGACATCAATATGGAGTGCTGCTTCAATATTCATTACCAGGCAGGGGGTGGGTGGGTGTGTAGGTTGGTGCACTGAGGGTTGCAGTCCTGTCTAGAGATGAGCGAACCGGGTTCGGGCCCATCTGAACCCGAACGATCGCATTTGATTAGCGGGGGCTGCTGAACTTGGATATAGCTCTAAGGTTGTCTGAAAAACATGGATACAGCCAATGACTATATCCATGTTTTCCACATAACCTTAGGGCTTTATCCAACTTCAGCAGCCACTGCTAATCAAATGCCGAACATCCGGGTTCGGATCGACTCGAGCATGCTCCAGGTTCGCTCATGTCTAGTCCTGTCCCCAGTGCACCAAATCACCTAATTAACATAATGCTCAAACGGTGATAGCAGGAAATCAGTGCTAGGGAGGAAGGTAAAAAAACAACCTTCTTCCTCAGTGCTTCCTATTCTATGGGAACATAACAGAAGGATAGAGTCTCCCAACTTTCTGTTAGTGTCCCTTTAATGTTTTAACTAGTTTCAGAATATGTCCTCATAAAGGGGTTGGAGTTCAATTTCTTTTATAGAACATTAGATCTGCTTTACTTTTCACAGCCATAAAGTTGAGGGGGTTTCTTGGCTAAAATGATTGATGGCCTATCCTTGAGATAGGCCAACAACTGGTGATGGGGGGGAGGGGTTGGTAGTTTCTGACACCCAGCAGCCCTGCTGATCAGCTGGTTAGGAAAGTCACTGTGTAGTAATGGTGCTGGGTTAATGCAGTTGTGCAGTACAACACTATTGACTTTAATGAGGATTTGTTTGCAAGAACAACTGTACTTTTGAATGGCATCTTTCATTTAACCGTATAATGTATGGCAGCCTCTGTATGACAGGTGGCTGCCTGCACCGGAAGCCAGAAGAGGAGGACTCACCAAGAAGAGGAGCTGGAGGCAGCAGGGGGAGAGGTGAGTAGCTGGTGGGGGATCCTGTACAGAGGGAGCCCCGATATGTCCCGATAAGCCCGCCCCCCGCGATAAGCCCCGCCCCCGGCACCAGAGCTGACAGGTCACCCAGCTCTCCCCTAATCCTGTATGTCAGTATAATGGAGGTCACCCAGCTCTCCCCTAATCCTGTATGTCAGTGTAATGGAGGTCACCCAGCTCTCCCCTAATCCTGTATGTCAGTGTAATGGAGGTCACCCAGCTCTCCCCTAATCCTGTATGTCAGTGTATAATGGAGGTCACCCAGCTCTCCCCTAATCCTGTATGTCAGTGTAATGGAGGTCACCCAGCTCTCCCCTAATCCTGTATGTCAGTGTAATGGAGGTCACCCAGCTCTCCCCTAATCCTGTATGTCAGTGTATAATGGAGGTCACCCAGCTCTCCCCTAATCCTGTATGTCAGTATAATGGAGGTCACCCAGCTCTCCCCTAATCCTGTATGTCAGTATAATGGAGGTCACCCAGCTCTCCCCTAATCCTGTATGGCAGTATAATAGAGGTCACCCAGCTCTCCCCTAATCCTGTATGTCAGTGTAATGGAGGTCACCCAGCTCTCCCCTAATCCTGTATGTCAGTGTAATGGAGGTCACCCAGCTCTCCCCTAATTCTGTATGTCAGTGTAATGGAGGTCACCCAGCTCTCCCCTAATCCTGTATGTCAGTATAATGGAGGTCACCCAGCTCTCCCCTAATCCTTTATGTCAGTGTATAATGGAGGTCACCCAGCTCTCCCCTAATCCTGTATGTCAGTGTATAATGGAGGTCACCCAGCTCTCCCCTAATCCTGTATGTCAGTGTAATGGAGGTCACCCAGCTCTCCCCTAATCCTGTATGGCAGTGTATAATGGAGGTCACCCAGCTCTCCCCTAATCCTGTATGTCAGTATAATGGAAGTCACCCAGCTCTCCCCTAATCCTGAATGTCAGTATAATGGAGGTCACCCAGCTCTCCCCTAATCCTGTATGTCAGTGTAATAGAGGTCACCCCGCTCTCCCCTAATCCTGTATGTCAGTGTATAATGGAGGTCACCCAGCTCTCCCCTAATCCTGTATGTCAGTGTATAATGGAGGTCACCCAGCTCTCCCATAATCCTGTATGTCAGTGTATAATGGAGGTCACCCAGCTCTCCCCTAATCCTGTATGTCAGTATAATGGAGGTCACCCAGCTCTCCCCTAATCCTGTATGTCAGTATAATGGAGGTCACCCAGCTCTCCCCTAATCCTGTATGTCAGTATAATGGAGGTCACCCAGCTCTCCCCTAATCCTGTATGTCAGTGTATAATGGAGGTCACCCAGCTCTCCCCTAATCCTGTATGTCAGTGTATAATGGAGGTCACCCAGCTCTCCCCTAATCCTGTATGTTAGTATAATGGAGGTCACCCAGCTCTCCCCTAATCCTGTATGTCAGTATAATGGAGGTCACCCAGCTCTCCCCTAATCCTGTATGTCAGTATAATGGAGGTCACCCAGCTCTCCCCTAATCCTGTATGTCAGTGTAATGGAGGTCACCCAGCTCTCCCCTAATCCTGTATGTCAGTGTAATGGAGGTCACCCAGCTCTCCCCTAATCCTGTATGTCAGTGTAATGGAGGTCACCCAGCTGTCCCCTAATCCTGTATGTCAGTGTATAATGGAGGTCACCCAGCTCTCCCCTAATCCTGTATGTCAGCGTATAATGGAGGTCACCCAGCTCTCCCCTAATCCTGTATGTCAGTGTAATAGAGGTCATCCAGCTCTCCCCTATTCCTGTATGTCACTATATCAGTGTATAATGGAGGTCACCCAGCTTTCCCAGCATCCTGTATGTCAGTGTAATGGATGTCACCCAGCTCTCCCAGCATCCTGTATGTCAGTGTATAATGGAGGTCACCCAGCTTTCCCAGCATCCTGTATGTCAGTGTAATGGAGGTCATCCAGCTCTCCCAGCATACAGTTTGGGACCTTATAGGTGGGAAAGGGGAAGGAAGTTCCTGGATATGTGCGGATCCTGAGATGTTTGTCTGGCAGGTACAGAAGAGATGAATTGTAGCTGCAAGAAATCATCATGGAGGTCTGGGCCGGATGGAGAGGAAAAGTGAAAGTGACGCCTCAGATCAAAGAAGACGTCACCTGTGAGTCACTGTATGATGAATTTGTATTAAGTAGAACATTATCTGTTAGGAGGGCTGCACTGCTCTATGCTGCAATACACACACTGCTTCTTCCTAGTATCCTGAATCTTGATAAAAGCCCCCCCTTCCTTCCCTAGAGCGGAACTGAGTGAGGTGGGGGGGGGGGGGGGGGGCGCTTTTATCAAAATTCGCCCTGTTGCCAAAATGACCTAGAAACTGCCCTGGGTTGATATAGAATGGAGAGTGTGTCAGGCATCAGTGCGAGTTCAGGAGGAGGGCCAAGGAAGAGAGAAGGCTGGCTCACCACTACGCTTACAAGTAGAAAGTTGACTGGACATCTTGTTATTCTGCCACTTGTACAGCCAGTCAGCCACAGAGACACAGTGAGTGACTGGGTCTTGGTAAAACTCCCCTGCTGGGCCCACTGCAGCTCAGGGGCCCACCAGGGGATTCACCTGTTCTCCTGTGGGCATGTCTAAGCCTGTGTATGGTAAAGTTTTTTTTAACTTTATGCCCCCTTTTAAAGCCTGCACACACCGACGTTGACCTATATGCTTCATAGTGGTGGCTGCTTTTTTTGCAATGCCAAAAAATCCAAAAAAAAAAAAAAAAAAAAAAAAAATCGAACTTCCTGTATATTAATAAAATATCAACAATACACCGGGAAATAATTTTCTTTTTTCAGTTTTAGCAATGAATTTCTTAATTGGTGCTAAAAAATAGTTTTAGCAGTAATGTGTAAGGTGTGAACTGGACTCTAGCAGTAATAAGAAAAAGACACTTCTTGCCAGCTTTGAATCACATTCATTTTAATGGCTGAAAACATTAGCAGGATGACCTGCAGCAATAGCACAGAGAACACTGTCAAGAACTGTTCAACTCAATTTTAAGGAGGTTCAGTGGGTTCAAGATGTAGAAGACAAAACTTTCGGAATATTTACCTTAACCAAGATTCACCTTTCATAGCACTTGGCAGAAACAAACTTTGTGCATTAAACTAAACTTGGATAAATCATTCTATTTTGGCTTAAAAAATAAATAAATAAATATATATATATATATCTTAAAGATTTATTAGTAACATTTCTTTAAAATGTGACAAATTGGTGCAGCCAATGTACGTTATGAGAACGGTAAATGACATCCTCCACTACATCATTACTGAAAAGAGCTATTAGCGTCTCTGAAACGGCACTGATATTGGCAATATAGGGCCCTAAACAATTGGCAATTTCTCTATATTTCTAGTCACTCATTCTTATTCTGCAAGGTCACAAAACAGAGAATACAATAATGAGTGGATTGTGGTAGGTTCCATTAATTATTACACAGACTACGGTCATGCTGGCAATAGAAGTTTAAGAGTGCCTTCACATCTACCGGATCCACAGAGGATTCGCTGCGAGATACGCTGCGGATCTAGTCCCATTCATCCCAATAGAGCACATACTCGCAGCGGGATTGACATCGCGCTGTGAGTATGTGCGTTAACCCCCCGCCGCTGAGAGCATACATTACCTGCTTGGCGACGCGGCTGCATGTCAGGCTCCCTTCCCGCTTAGCCAATCAGTGCAGCCTTGCACTGACTGGCTGAGTGGGACCAGAACAGGGACTGGGACATGCAGCCGTGTTGCCATGCAGGTAATGTATGCTCTCAGCGGCAGGTTGCGGGTGGCGGGGGGTTAATGCACATACTCACAGCGGGATAAGTAGGTGTGAAGGCACCCTAAAGCGTATTTGTGATTAGAATATGCTGCCCTATGTGATAGGAGAACAGCTAGGGGCAGTGCTTATGTAAAGTGGTGGTGCTTAACAATCAAGCTATGTCTATGGCTGTATCCATATGACTCCCTAGGGCTGCCTCCAACTTCTTCAGCCACTGGTATTCAAATGCCAAACAATCTTATTCAGGAATGCTCAAGTTGCGCTCATCTCTAGTCCTGATATTTCATTCACTGTTCATACAACAGCAAAACAAATCAGACTTAGGGCCCTTTTACACAGAAAGATTATCTGACAGATTATCTGCCAAAGATTTGAAGCCAAAACCAGGAACAGACTATAAACAGAGATCCTGGCTTTGGCTTCAAATCTTTGGCAGATAATCTGTCAGATAATCTGTCTGTGTAAAAGGGCCCTTAGAGTGCGTTTACGCAGAAAGATTTATCTGACAGATTTTGGAAGCCAAAGCCAGGAATGAATTTAAAAAGAGGATAGATCCCAGTCTTTCCTTTATGGTGGATAAAGGCTGGAAACACAAAGGATAGGCGCTCCCTGGGTGAATCAGTAACGGAAATATAGGGTATATAGGGGTGATGGATGTGCTCACCTGGACGGGTTGTACTAAGAGCACAACACCTATATGCGCATAATTTATGATGGAGATCTAGATGCTGCCGCTCCGGGGAACCAAGACGGGGTGCCTCACGTCAAAGGTATCAGGACATATGGAATCGTGCAGATGGGATAGTGTATCACAGTAAGTGTACACTTACTCAAACCAGGAAATGGAGTCTTCGTGGCGCAGGGAGATCTCAGGACACGTAGGTATTGGAAAGGGTTGTTTTATTGCATAACGGCAACGCGTTTCTAGGCTACAAAGCCTCTTTATCAAGCCAGAATGATATGCATGCATACAGAGATAACATAGGGGTATTTAACATGAAAGGACGCGCCAAAAACTGACCGAGGGGGGCGGAGCTAGCCATAAGGAGGCGGTCTGAATTAACACAAACAATTGTAAAAACAAAATTAAATTATACATGGAAAGAACTTCTAGACTATAAAAACTATTAAAAACATGAAAATGCAATGAATCTTCCAAGATTGATCAGTTTTATATTTTATATGTATCGGTTAAGAATGATCACATGACTGTCATGTGATAGTCATGTGATCAGATAGTATTTGGGTCGGCATATATTATGCATAGTGATTGCGTGCATCAATAGTTATGTCAATAGACATTATGTATTAACTTGCGGTAAAAAAAACTCTAACCATAATACTTACAGTATAAAAACTCTAAAACATAGTAACGGCTTCTTTACGCCGCTGGCGCATGCGTAATGGTGTAAAGAGCGGCGCGTGCGCACTTTCAGGCTGTATAATGAAATCAAGTAAGTGGCAATGAAGGTATACTGCGTATGTGCATAAGGATATCGGTGGCGCACGCGTCTTTTACGTGCGTCTGTACCGCTATGAGACAAAAGAATGCTCGACTGGTTATTGTGAGGAACAAAGTCACAAAGAACAGCATCATGATCTAGAATAGTAAGTATATAGTAAATGATATATAAGTTTTAATAAAGGGGAAATATAATTTAGTGACTTTAAAAAAAAAAATATTATCTGCATCGCCGAGGTGAATTTAAAAAAAAACCCCATCGATATGTGGTATAAAAAGTGTTCTATTTGAGCGTAAAAGACCTAGTAGAGATGTGAGGTAAAGATGAGAGGATGAAAGAGGATGATAAAGAAGGACATGGAGGTACCGTGTGGGAAGAACATATATGGCAATATATAGCTATATAGGGTATGGCAACATGTGACATATGTATAATGAAGAGTAATGGCATATAGAGGAATAGAGAGGATAATTATATATCATCTCATATGCCTCGTTTGGACCCCTTGGTGTTAGGGTAACTAAAAACTATGCCATATAACAGCTAGGTGTGAAATGATGACATATGACACATGACAGCACGATGTGAGATGATGACATATGGCGGCAAGGTGTAAAATAATGACGTGTAGGATAGTGTAGATGTAGTTTGAAGTATATCAAATGTTTATTTCATACGCCTCGTTCAGACCCCTTGGTGTTAGGGTATCTAATTTGAAGATCCAATACATCTCTCTTCTTTTCAAAGTTTGAAAGCGTTGTTTGACGTCTATCGGGACATGGTCGATGGGACAAACAGAGAACTTTTCGAATGAACAGTTATGTGTGGTCAGTGCATGTTTAGATACACTGTGATTTTCCACACCGTTTATCACATTCCAACGATGTCTTTCCTTTATGACCTGATCCTTGTTTATAGTCTGCTCCTGGTTTTGGCTTCAAAGATCTGTCAGATAAATCTGTCTGTGTAAACGCACCATAATTAGGCTGGGTTCACATTACGTATATTTCAGTCAGTATTGTGGGCCTCATATTGCAACCAAAACCAGGAGTGGATTAAAAACACAGAAAGACTATGTTCACACAATGTTGAAATTGAGTGGATGGCCGCCATTTAATGGCAAATATTTGCTGTTATTTTAAAACAACGGCTGTTATATTGAAATAATGGCAGTTATTTACCGTTATACGGCGGCCATCCACTCAATTTCACTATTGTGTGAACAGAGCCTTTCTGTGTTTTTAATTCACTCCTGTTTTTTGTTGCAATATGAGGATCACAATACTGACTGAAATATACGTAGTGTGAACATAGCCTAATGGTGCGTTTACACAGACAGATTTATCTGACCAATTTTGGAAGCCAAAGTCAGGAATGGACTTGAAAAGACAGGGAATCTCAGTCTTTACTTTATGACCTGAATCCTGTTCATAGTCTGTTCCTGGCTTTGGTTTAAAAAATCTGTCAGATTAATCACTCTTTGTAAACGCACCATTAATTCTGTATATTGTCGCCAACTCTGTTATGTTTATTACCTTATTAATCGAACCCGAATGCTAATTTTATTCGCTTTGTTCTATAAGCAAACCAAAATCAATATGACTTCTTTATAATACATATTGTTTTTTCCCTATATTGTGCAATCAAATTTAACTCTCAACCATAACTGAAAGAGTTCTGGGTCCTGCGACCATAATATGCACATATGCATCGACAAACAATATTTATGGGCTACAAGGAATTCAGCAATTTTGGTTCTTACTTAAAATAGTCTCCATTCTTGAAAGTGTAGACTATTCAACTTCCTTAATTTTTAATTAAGAAAAGAGAACAGGATACATAATGGCCAGCTTTGTCACACAAACTAACAAACATTATGCCACATATATAAAGTATGTGTGCCACAATACAGAAGTCTATACTCTGAAAGGTGAATATGACTACATATTTGGAACAGTAAAGTGAACATCAGGTTTCTGTCACACCTGAGAACACCTGGTCTGTCTACACTGACTACAAACCATATGCACTCTGGTTTAATGGGAACCTGGCATAAAGGCCACCAATAACAGGCAACAACGTACACAACAAAATGAAGACTTTTACACTGTATATATTGTCACAGCACACTACACCAGACACCACGCTTCTCTCATTACTCCATGGTCAAGCGTACATTCACTTTTACAGTAGAAAAGAATAATACAAAGTAAGATAAAAATAATAGAATACTTAAACTAAGAGATAGGTGACAGGTAATTTGGCCAGTAGAGCCTGGCATTCAGTGCACAACTACTACAACTACATGGCCTACATGTAAATAAAGGTTTCTCCTGCCCCCAGTCAATCTATTTGGTGACTAGGGATCCATAGCTCACTTAGGGTCCTTTTACATTTAACAATTTTTGTACATCCACCGCTACAGGTGCTCATTTGCAGCACCTTTACCGGGCACGATTAAGCCAGCAGCCTGCTCTGCACAAAGGGCCCTATTACATGGGCCGATTATCGCGCGAAAGATCGTTAAATCGTTCGAATTTAAATGATAATCGTTCTGTGTAATTGCAGGCAACCATTGAAAAATCGTTCGTATGTCGTTGATTGTTGATTTAGGGCACTATTACACGGAACGATTATTGTGCGAAAAATCGTTACATCGTTCGAATTTAAACAATAATCATTCTGTGTAATGGCAGGCAACGATCGAAAAATCGCTCATATGTCGTTGATCGTTGATATAGAGCTGAACCTAAAATTATCATTAAACGTTCGCTGTAATTCCACGTTCGTTCGCTCAAGTTCCGCATTTTTTCACTAATCGTTCAGTGTAGTTGCACATTGTTCATTGTTTTGCTGGGATCAGAAGGAATGAACAATCATAGTAACGATTCCAATAACGATCATAGTAACGATAGTAACTAACGATTATTGTTCTGTGTAATATGGTGAACGATTTCAGGTTAACGATTAACAATCTCGTTTGCGATCGTTTATCGTTAATCGTTAAAAATCGCTCGGTGTAATAGGACCCTTAGATCTGAACCAAAAATTATCATTAATCGTTCGCTGTAATTCCATGTTCGTTCGCTCAGGTTCCGCATTTTTTCGCTAATCGTTCAGTGTAATTACACATTGTTCATTGTTTTTCTGGGATCAGAAGGAATAAACGATCGTAGTAACGATCGCAATAACGATCACAGTAACGATCGTAACTAACGATTATTGCTCTGTGTAATATAGTGAACAATTTAACGATAAACAATCTCGTTTGCGATAGTTTATTGTTAAAAATCGCTTAGGGTACTATTACACCAAGCAATTTTCCGACAACTAACGATTAACGATAAACGATCGCTAAGGCAAACGACCCGAAATCGTTCGCCCAAGTACACGAAACGATGATCGTTATTTATGATCGTTCTTGCGGTCGTTTAGTCGTCGCTATTGCGTACGTTTCAGCTGTGAATTCTTATTTCACCAAACGATGAGCAAACGATCAAACTATAAAAATATCTCGTTGGTCGTTTAATCGTTGCCTGCTATTACACGAAATGATTATCGTTCAAATCCGAACGATTTAACGATTTTCGAACGATAATCGTTAGTGTAATAGGACCCAAACAATTGCTGTATCGCTCGTGTGGTGCCCATTAACATTTATTGTTATTGGCCGCACATCTCCTATTTACGAAAAGAGATATGCGGGCAGTAACGATAGATTTTACCACAAAATCCAAATCAGGTGGCGAGTGGGCGTATTCTGTCTTGTCAGCTCCTCATTGGCATTTTTATAACGGCAGATCATAGGCCGAGCATTTTTAGGCATGCCCTTTGCTTAAAAATCGGCCTACATAAAAGGGCCTTTAGACTCGAAGGCAATATGAAGACGATGAATGTGCACAAATACAGTACTGTGCCAAAGAAATGTAGGCCAAAGGATGGAAGGATGAGTGATCACTGTTATTGATCTCTGACTCTTTCAAAGCTATTTTCCTTTTGTCTCTTAAAAGTAGATTAAGAATCATAAGGCTATATTGAGTGGCATAATTGTGCCGGCAGGGCTGCATAGACATTGTTAGTGATGTCCATGCAGCCCTTGCTATTATTAGCTATCAGACATGCATCAACTATTACATGGAGGGATTTTTAAACATGTTAAAGACAACGATCAACCAACGAGCTAATGATTGCTTGCTCCTCTGTTAATTGTTGTCTTTATTATATGGGGCAATTTCTACCTGATTCGACAGCTAATTGAACCATGTAATACTTAGAACCGTGTAATACTTAGAACCGTGTAATACTTAGAACTGTTACAAATTAGGTTATACCGTTAGAATAAAATACACTGTTCAGGGTACAAAAACAGTTACAGTGGGCTCCCCTGTTTAGTCATCTCATTTCTTGGCCAGAGCAAAGACAAGTAAAAAATATTTCTTTGTCACATTATTTTCGCTCGTTCAGCAGTCTTCGCACCATACTTCCTCCTTTGTCAATGCCCAGTAAAGAACTTGAAACTGGAAATAACCAAGCTACCTGTACGTCACCATAAACAAGAGTCCTGGGGACAATAATGCCAAGCCGAATCCCGTTCTAAACAGTGTGACACCATGCAACACAACATTGGCATGGGCAAAGTCATCAGTCAATTAAAATACTTAATTGTCTGAGAACAAGAATTAGGAAGTTCCCAAGGTCTAGATAATAAAAAAAAAATGGAATCATTTTAAAACAAGCAGTTGGGTAAAACGCTAAACCATCTCTCCAGATCATTAACTCGATAAACAACAAAACTCTGTTAATTCGACAAACATTAACCTTAATTTTTTAATACTAATACTCTATATAGTTCTGACACTAACCCCCGTCTTTAACTTTGATCTGGAATGTCAATGAACTTTATATCCACTGATGCGGTCTCCATGAGCTAAAAAAAAACTTCAAGAGGTGAAAGTTCATAAACAACCTATGAACTTTTCACAGTATGTGATGGGATTGCTTAAACAGAATATCTGGAAAGGAAACAACATTTTCCTACAGAATACCTGCTAGGGATAAGTTTAAGTTTAGCGCATAAGGGATGTTTTATTTAAACAATTATGAAAAACACTATATGAGTAACATATCCTATTCCAGTGGCAAGCTCCTGTCGACAGCCACAGTTCACGTCTCAAGCTAGCTGATTTTTTCCTTTTACTACCTATCTTCTTCTGCTTGTGGCCCTTGCTTCCAATCAATGCTGCCTCAGGTACCCGACACTCACTAACCATGCCAAACCTGGCAACCTATTTGATAGGTAAATCCACATCCCATCCTTTGACTGCCATCTAAGGTCCTCTTGATTTTTATCCTGGTTAAGACTCTTGGCTCTGGTCCTGTACTCACATTAGCTTCACTGAGTAAACCAGGTGACTATTCTGGGTATTATGTCCTAGGAACAAGTCTATGACTACTTGGGAATGGGAGGAGGCTAAGTGTAAAGAACAGGGTTTTACTGAGAGTAAGGTCCCTATAACGGCCGATCTGCTAGTGCTCGTTTACTGGGCCTATTCCACGGCCCAATGATCGTTTAGCGAGGGCTGCAGGGACATAGTTACCAATGTCCTTGCAGCCCTGGCAGCATACATTACCTAGCAGGACTTCTCCTCCGCTCCGTCTTCATCCCGGTCCCACTCGCAGCATCAACTCCGGAGCAGTCAGACCGCTCAGCCAATCACTGGCACGGCGGTCCAGGCCTGTGACTGGCTGAGCGGTCTGACAGCTCAGTCAGGCGGCACCAAAGCTGCTGCTGCGCGTGGGACTGGGATGAAGATGGAGCGGGAGAGAAGCCCTGCTAGGTACTGTATGCTGCTTGAATCAAGGGTCGCCCGCTGCGCATCACTATTCCACGCAGCGATGCGCGGTGGGTGACCGATGATTTTAGGTTTGGGCCTAAATAAATGATCAGCAGGTGTGATCAAGTTCTGTTTTTCTGCACTGGAACTGCAAAAAAAATTGAAGAACTACATTGTTCTCCATGTAACACAAATGTCCTCCACTCTAACAAAGATGGTACTAAATAGGGATACTGTCAGGTATGGGACCGAAGGACACGAGACAGGTGAGGCCCTAGCACTAACACCCGCCCTGCTGTCCCTGCCTGCTTACCGCAACTGCCCTAAGTGGCACCGGATAACTGGGAGACAGTCCCTAGCTTTAATAGGTGTAAACACAAAACGCGAACAAGATGGAACAAACACAGCAGGGTCAGGTAGCAAGGTCGGTAACAAACGGTCATTGCAGTACAAAGATGTAAGTCAAAGGGAAAGTCAGAAGCCAAAGACCAGGAATTCAATCAGGATAATGCTAGCTTAGTCACTTTCAGGTACTGAGGCTCTATTGCAGGCAAGGAAGGACACACAAGGGAGGATATTTATGGAGACTGAAGTCCCAGCCCCAGACCTCTATGCAAATCTGACTGGCAGTGCCGGATGCCAGTCAGTAAATGGAAACACATTATACCTCGACCAATGGGCCGGGGCAGTGAAGCCCCAGCCGCAACAGCAACAAAGGCCACATCCCTAACAAACTGCCAGGCCAGTCATCAGGGACGCCTTCAACACACTCCGGCGTGGACACTTGCAGTAGGCCAGCCGTATGCACCGGCAGTGCTGGGAAAAGAGCATGACGGCTGGCTCCTGACAGATACGTTGTCCATCGAAAGATATACTTTTTTAAGGGGGTTGGGCTGACTTACAGAAAAAAAAAGTAAAAGTGTTGCTTGCCTGATCCCTTTACCACCAACATTCTACCAAGCCACAGTGACAGCGGTAGCTTCTGACAGGGCGTTTCTTACATATAGGGATATGTTCACACAACGTACAACTATGGCCGTAGTTCTCGCTGCAGAACTACGGCCGTAGTTTTGCAGGGTGGAACAATGCCTTTTGATGAATGGGATCCCGGCCGGAGCGTACACACATTGTATACGCTCCGGCCGGGAGCCCATGCGGGCCCGCAAAAAACTGACAAGTCAGTTTTCTGCGGCAGGAATTCAATGAATTCCGGCCGCAGAAAGACCTGTCAGTTCACACAATGAAGCGAACAGCTCCGGCCGCTTGCTTCACTGTGGGCTATGGGAAGCTCTGATGCGGGCGCGCGCTGAAGCGCCCGCATTTGAGTTCCACGGCCGGCCGGATCATCCGGCCGTTCCGTGACCCCTCATACGTAGTGTGAACATAGCCTTAGAGTAAATGGCAAATGCTTTTAAACCTGATTAGGTGAGCTACATTTCAGTGAGTATTTTTCATTTACTGTAAGGGTTATGATTATGCTATCTGTGGCATGTACACATCTGAAAACTGGGGATGCCCACATATATGTGCACAGACAGGCATAGGCCTCATTGGCTTTAATGACCTGAATGTGGTCTAATGACTACATTCAGGCTATTTCCCGAAAGTATACATATATTCACTCAGTCTTAAAAGTGCAGCCCACCACGCCAGTTTTGACAGTTTGCCAAGGTATATGTGTTGTGGATGGCACAATCCTAATGTGAACCCAATCTTCAATGTAACATTAAATGTGAACGTCAAAGAGGGGTTAAATTTCAACAACTTATTAGTGTACTGACTATCCCAACTGTGTGGCATGCATATATGGATACCTGACTTGCTTACAGTAACTCAGTCTTGGTTGTTCTGCGGCCATAGAGCCCTTTTCATGGTAATGCAGTATCGTGTGAGTTCCTTTGGCTTAGACAGTGAACATGCACTATAATAAAGCCTGAAATGACTCCGGCCAGTGAAGATCTCCTCTGGGAGAGAACTTTCTGTGGTCTGCACTCCAGTTTTGTGTTTGGCATGAAGGTTGTATGCTCATCTTTTATTCAATGTTTACAGCTCTGCACATGCCGACGTCTCATCGGTGGCCCCTAGCAATGCCACTTAAAAGTCCCTCCAATGAAAATATAACACTATGTTCCTGTTTAATGGTAAGCCTCTGGTTTTGAAATTTATGTAGTAAACCATAAGATTCATGTTCGAACATTCCTGGGCTTTCATACAAGGCATCTTTTTTAAGCTATTTTTCTGTCCACACTGTTGCATCTATGTACGCAGCTACTTTGGATTTCTAATGTCTTGCCTTTGCTGACTGATCTGGAAAACGATCAATATCTTTTATTGATTTCTTTAGAAAACAGCATTAAATATTTACAGCCTGTACATTTTTCTTTCTGCCTCATAAATTTCATGTTGTTAGAGGAAAATATCAAGAGCATAAAAACAATAATCACATTACAGGCCAATATTTCTATGGATAGGACATTTTATCGAGAATCTAAAGGCCCTTTTACAGAGAAAGATTATCTGACAGATTATCTGCCAAAGATTTGAAGCCAAAGCCTGAAATGGACTATAAACAGAGATCAAGTCATAAAGGAAAGCCTGAGATTTCTCCTCTTTTCAAATCCATTCCTGGTTTTGGCTTCAAATCTTTGGCAGATAATCTGTCAGATAATCTTTCTGTGTAAAAGGGCCCTTACTTGGAACACTATGGTCAGCTCCACTATACAATGTGAATTGTTAATAGATGATAAAGGTTCCATATTAAAATGCTTTGTGGTTGCTAAAATAGGTCTACAATAGAGATGAGCGAACCGGGTTCGGGTTTGAGTCCATCCGAACCTGAACTTTCGGTATTTGATTAGCTGGGGCTGCTGAACTTGGATAAAGATCTAAGGTTGTCTGGAAAACATGGATACAGCCAATGGCTATATCCATGATTTCCACATAGCCTTAGGGCTTTATCCAACTTCAGCAGCCACCGCTAATCAAATGACGAATGTTCGGGGTCGGATGGACTCTAGCATGCTCCAGGTTCGCTCATCTCTAGTCTACAATCATTAGGAATGGAATCTATAGAGACTCCAGATACGTAGAAAACGTGAACAAATAGTTAATGGTTATGGGGACTACTGAGACAGCGATGGTCATATTCACATGGAACTGCAGGGTTGCCTATGGCCATTTATCAAGTTAAAGCTGTCTCTTTGCAAGTTAAGGTTAGAGAATGAGCAAGTGTGTGGTTGGTTGCCATAGGCTAAATAATGTTTCCACCATGTAAGGCGAAAAAATTATTAACTGGTGACATGGAAATAAACTGCCAGAACTGAGAAAGACTATAAAAAAAAAAAAAAGGAAAAGATTAGAAATGGTGGTTTGAAATAAAACGCAAGAAAAGATTCAGACTAGAGTTAAAGGGGTTATGCAGCGCTACAAAAACATGGCCACTTTCTTCCAGAGACAGCACCACTCTTGTCTGTAGCTTGGGCGGGGTTTTGCTGCTCAGTTCCATTGAAGCGAATAGCAAACCGCACCTGAACTGGAGACAAGAGTCGGGTTGTCTCTGAAAGAAAGTAGCCATATTTTTGTAGCACTGGATAACCGCTTTAAGTAAAAAAAATAAATAAAAAAAATGATAATAAAGAGACTGTCTCATCATGGCAAGCCTTTCTATATGTCATAAATAGGCATGTGGATGTCAAAGTGTGGTGAAGGAGCGAGACGGCACTCTGTAATGGGGTGGTGTTCGTGGTAGGAAACAGTCCAAGCAAATAGTAAAGGAATATCCCGGCACTCACCAAGTTCTTTGTACTCTTTTATCAAAGTGTTACATCATACAGGTACAAGCAAGAAGGACACGTTTCGGCCTATGGCTGAAACACATCCTCCTTACTGGTATCTGTATGATGTGACACTTTAATAAAAGAGTACAAAGAACTTGGTGAGTGCCGGGATATTTCTTTACGATGTCATAGAGTGGGCTTCCCTTTTCAAAACCCCATTTGCCAGAAAAGTGGCTCCTTACTTGCAAATGTGGGTCAGCTATCTTGCATGGTTGCCCAGTCGCTTTAATAAAAACTCTATGGTGAAATGAGTGGCAAATCTCAGCTTTCCCCCCAAAAAAACATGTGATCACTAGGCGTTTCAAAAGCAGGGGGCTTTAATTCAAGAGTTCTTTTAAGGCCCTATTACACCAAATGATTCTTGGCCTTTCTTGGTCGATTACCAGCCATTCAAGCCGATAATCGTTTTGTGTAATAGCGCAAATTGAAAGAGAACAAACAGCTGACATGCAAGATGTCGGCTGATCGTGATCTTTTAATGTGCTGAAAGATCACGATCATGTCAGCAAGGGTCTGGTGCATGGTGCTTCATGACTTCAATGGGCCGCCTCAATGATCTCAAGATTGTTCAGGTGGCCCCTCCTGCTGCTCCCCCCTCACTGTCTGTGAGTATAAGAGCACAGGCAGCAAGAAGGAAACAAGGGCGAAGCGAGTGATGAAAAAAATCACCAGAAAATCTACTGTACTTGTTTAGCACTTGTTTAAGTCTATTACAAGGCTCAAAATTGGGGTGTACAAGGGTGGATCATTCAAGCGGTCCTTTACTTCCATCACAGTCAACAGCACATTTCCTTTTTACGGTGAGGGGGGGGGGGGGGGTAGGGGTTGTGTGCCAACAACCAATGATGTTTAGGCCTGTAGATGTGAACCACTGAATAATGAGCGTTTGCTCATTCTATATATGACCACAGGGTCCATTACATGAGGCAATATCATCAGGGGGTAGTGAGATATAGAAAGAACAGGTAGGGGTAATTGAAAGTTGTTTCTGTAAGAAAGATGCCATGTTTTTCTAAACCTGGATAACCCCTTTAAATGGATACTCCTATCTTATAAGAGTATGGTATGTATCCTGCATATGTGTAACATGATGATTTGTTTGGGGTCCATCCTGTGGCACCTTCGCCTATTAGAATAAAGGGTCCTAGTTGCTTTCAGCTAACCCCCACAACAAAGCATTTCTTACTCTCTGATGTGCATGGAATGGCAACACCATCTCCATGCAAGTGAATGGGCCTATGTGTACCTTCCTGTACAGAGAGTAGTTGGAGGAATCGACGTACATGGAAATACCGAGAAGGAAGCTTAAAGGGGTTATTCAGCGCTGCAAAAAACATGGCCACTTTCTTCTAGAGACAGCACCACTCTTGTCTCCAGTTCAGGTGTGGTTTGCAGTTAAGTTTCATTGACTTCAATGGGAAGGAGTTACAGAACCCCACCCAGACTGAAGACAAGAGCGGTGCTGTCTCTGGAAGAGAATGGCCATGTTTTTGTAGCACTGGATAACCCCTTTAATTAGCACTGCAAAGCAGTACATATTATACAGCATATGGATAAAGTTATCGTGAGAGAGGAGCATGAACAGAACAATGTTATAATATCCCCAAGGCACTATCTCAAGGTAACCATATGCATAAAGCTATCAGGATCAATTCTGAGGTTAGAATCATAATATATGCTACTTCTTTAAATTCTGAACCAACTGGAATCTATTCTCTCCCTCTGCAATTGTAAGGACTGTGCCATATAACAAAAAAAATAATAAAAAGATTACAAAACGTATCGTTCATAAACAATAGAAATCATGGTATATCCTAATGCTTGGGTGAGCCCTATTGTAAGCCCTGATATGTCTGCATTCTCATGATGTCAATCTATGCTGACATGCCATTAATTTATCTTTTTTTAATAAAATGTATGTATTCTGTTTAGACCATGGTAATTTTCTTGCACACTGCATGACTGTTCTCAAAAGAACAACCCATTTCAATAAGCGGTGCTCCAAAAAATGGATAATTCCAGGAAAAGAGGCCAGGCAGACAGGCATATCCCTTCATGTCCTCCAGCATGGGAGCAGCTTGTGTACAGTGGCTCTCTATTCTTGCTTATAAAGAGACCCACATTGATGACCTACCAGGCAAAGGCATATGAACTGGCGCAATCTTTACCAAAATATTAAGTACAGTGAAAGAAAAAAATGCTACACATTTTCCTTATCACTTTCATAAAAAGCCTACAATCCCATAGACTGGTTTAAGGTAAACGTTCACATGGAACAAGACGGACAAACAAACACAAAAGAATAGTCAAATAGACCGGGTCAAAACAAAACAGGCAGCACAGTACGAAATCAGCAAGCAATCGGATAGTCGAATAGTCAGGCAGGGGGTCAAATAACAAGTCGAGCAAAATAGAGGGATGAGGAATGGGGATCGCAGGAGAAGACAGGGAATCTGGGACCAGGGAGTTAGCCTAATAGCCAGCGATCAGTAAATGACCGCTGGTTCTTTAAGTATTAGACCAGGAGCCCGGACCAGAACATCATTGGTCCGGACTCCTGAGTCTCCAGTTTCACAGATAAAACACAACCATAAGAAGATTTTAGGCTTATGTACAAAACTGCCAATAATAAGGCAAGTTTATCCTGTTCAATACAACAATTTCTGTTTTGCTTTTTTTTTCTTTACCACAAAAATATCAATATCTACTATATATAGACATAAACAACATCCAGTATATGCACCTTCTACTCATTTCCTGGGACCTGAATCCTAATGTCATCTTTTATATTTCTAATGTTCCCTATCATTTGTATCTATGAGAGTAATTCCTGGAACACAGAGCACTCTGCCAAGAAGAGCAGGAGTGGCAATTATAACAGAGATTGATGATATTGGCCGTGTTAATTGATTTACCAATATTAGCCTTTCTGATGGCCATGTTGGATAAGAGGAACACAGTTATTCATGGAAATCAATCAGCTTTTACCATCCTTTCTCATCTGATTTAAACACTTAAAAGTGACTCTGACAATATTTTCATGGCCGAGGATTGGGGGGAATCATTGAAGAAAAACTCCAGCATTACTTTTAAAAGCCGCCCCCTGCCCCATTTAAATGTTGATACAAGCAAAAAGAACCCACGGTTTGCTATAATGGTTAACACAGGTATTCTTAAAATGAATACAATGTTTCTGACCCACATAGGTCCTAACAGCGGCTAGCTAGGATTCATGGTAACCCCTGACCTCTAAAGGAGCTCAGGAGAACAGAGGTCAGGGGTTATCAGAGCAGTAAAGCAGATAACTCCTTGTCTTCTGATTTTAACCCTTTTATTATGTGGCAGCATGTAAATGAACTTTGGGTCACTTACACACAGCAATACATAAGGGGTTAAGCAGAAGGACACAGGACGGCTTTTATCTTCCCTGTACTTTCCCGGGGCCCCCCTCCTCCACGGCCCCATAGCAGCTGCCCATCCTGCCTCTATTGTAGTTATGCAACTGGGTCCTAAACTTTGCATGTCAGAAGTATAAAAAAAGGGACCTCTGCTTATTTCATACTGTCGTGGCTTGGGCAGCATGAAGGTTCTGACAGGTTCTCTTTAGGTTATGTTCTCACACTGTTGTTTTTTGACTGTTTGATGACCATCTTTTAGGACGGCTGTCATTTTTATACCATCCGTTATTTGGCCTCAAAAGATGGTCAACAAGCAGCCAAAAAAAGACAGTGTGAGAACATAGCCTTAAAGAGGACCTGTGGTCAGTCCACAAAAATAGATTTTTTTTACTGTCATTTACTGTATTGTGTACTTTCTTGCTATGGTCTAATCGCTCCTGAAATATAGGGGTTTACCAATTTGTAATTTTTTATGAATTGTCAGATAGGGGAGAATTTTATTGCAAAATAGGGTGTAAATGCTTGTCTCGGGTGTGATTAAGAGAGTGAGGGGACATGAATAATGTTCAGAGGTGTGAGATGATGAAGCTACTAATGACAGCCTCATAGACTTGCCTTCATACCCTATTTTGCTATTGTTTCCTCTGTAATGGTGGTGGGCGCTGCACAGAAATTAAAGAGATTACTCAAGCGAATAAAAATTCTTTCAAATCAACTGTTTTCAGAAAGTGCCAGAGATTTGTAATTTACTTATATTGAAATCTCCACTAGCATATCCCCATAGAAAACCTCTTCTGCTTTCCAGGTCGGAAAGAATACAGGGCATACAGCAGCTGATAAGTACTGGAAGACTTGAGATTTTTTTCATAGAAGAAAATTACAAATCTCTAGCTTTTTTTGGCACCAGTTGATTTGAAAGATTCTTTTTTTGCTAGAATACACATTTAAAAGCTTACTGCCAGGTATTCTTAGAGATTACCCCTTATTTCTGAGAATTTCAACAAAGAGGCACTATGTGTAGAGATGAGCGAATTCACAGTACAAACAAAGTAAATTGCTTCATTAGGTCAGCAATCTGCTGGCTGCCTTTTAAGTCCATGCTGCTCCGCCCCAGGTGCCTGGAAAAGCTGGATCCAGTCCTGGGAGAAGTTGAGTTGAGTCCAGTCCTGTGAAGGAGCAGCAAAGAGTGGCAATGGAATTCACAAGCAGCCGGCTGATAAGCAGATTGCAGAGCTAACGAAGTAGCTTTCATTTGTACTGTAAATTCGCTCATCTCTATGGGGGAGATTTATCAAAGAGTGTAAAATTTAGACTGGTGCAAACTGCCCACAGCAACCAATCACAGCTCAGCTTTCCTTTTAGCACTGCCTAAAGCTGAGCTGTGATTGGTTGCTGTGGGCAGTTTGCACCAGTCTAAATTTTACACCCTTTGATAAATCTCCCCCTATGTGTTCAGCTTATTGCCAAGGGACCCTCCTTATAAGTAGGGAGAACCCTTTGGGGAACCCTTCAAATATTAAACATCCCCCTAGTATCTCTATTAGCGCAAGAAAAAAAAAACTTTGTTAACAGACATGGAATATATTTCAAAGAACTGATACTTGAAAGCCATATGCCCAAATATTAATCCTAATGTTATCAATGGAAATTCATATAAATACCTAAACAGTATCACATATCCTCAGTATAGTAGTCGTCTAGCCACATCATATATCTGATGGATTGATAAAACATCTGTTTGAGTGGTAGCGTGTCTACCCTACTGTACGTGTCCGCTCATAGACAGCTATATAAATCCTGTCAGTTGAATTCACTGCTTGACTGAACATAGAAATAAGCTGAACAGGTGCTAAGTACTGCTGTCAGAGGTTTCAATTTCTCTGCTGAATGCCACTTCCTTCAAATGATCAAGATTGTGTTGGCCTTTAAAAGTCATTTTATAATTTGTACAGTAAATGAAATTAAAGATGATGTCCAGGGATAAAAATGTTTTTTAGAAAGGCCTCCCGGGTGTTGCCAGTAAAAAAACAAACACACTTGATTTCCCCAACCCAAGATGTCTCTCAATCCCCAATGCTCTTGGCATTCATGTGATCTTGTAACAATTCAGTTATTGGCTAAGGCAGGCCACCCCTAAGATTTGGGGGATATGTTAAGGTGGGTACATATTTGCTTTAATCTACATATATAATTTGATTGCGTCACTTATAGCACCTCCTACAGTAATAGTTTTATCAGTTGTCATCAGAAACAGTGAACATGCTTGTTAGACCAACCCCCCCCCCCCCCCCCCCCCGAAAAAAAAAAAAGAAAAAATTAAGCTAAGCTCCTCTAATAAAGTGAGACGGCCGTCACCTCCTACAACAGCTTTTGGTGAAAAGACACTTTTCCTAGAATGCAAATACATACAAGATGGTGGTTATCCTGCGTGATTTTTAAGCTTAGATAATCTTAAGTGTAATTCTGAAGTTTAATACAAACAGTAAAGAATTATACTGTATACTGTAAAAATCATGTTGGACAATGTTGAATTTTTGTTTTTCACAAGTTCTATACTGGTTCAAAAAGAACACAGCATACTTGTATTTTGGTAGAAATTAAAAAGCAACATAGAGAACACAGCCATTGACCAGCCAGCCAGACCCCATAAGAATTTTTTTTTTAGAAATATAGAAACATAGAAGATTGTCAGCAGAAGAAGACCACTGTGTCCATCTAGTCCGCCCTTTTAGTATTTCCTTTCTTCTTCTTCTTATAGATATATGTATACACCAGGCAGGTTTACATTCTGTTATTGTAGATTTATCAACCACATCTGCTGGAAGTTTGTTCCAAGTATCTACTACTCTTTCAGTAAAATAATATTTTCTCACGTTGCTTTTGATCTTTCCCCCAACTAACCTCTCACTGTGTCCTCTTGTTCTTGAGCTCAGTTTTTTACTAAAAAACACTCCCCTCTTGAACCTTATTTAGTCCCTTAACATACTTAAAGGTTTCAATCATGTCCCCCCTTTCCCGTCTTTCCTCCAGACTATACAGATTCAAATTCTTAAGTCTTTCCTGACATGGTTTATGCCTCACACCTTCCACCATTTTTGTAGCCTGTCTTTGGACCCGTTCTATTTTATCAATGTTTTTGTTTTAGGTGAGGTCTCCAGAACTGGACACAGTATTCCAGATGTGGCCTCACCAGAGCTCTATACAGCGGGATCACAATCTCCCTCCTTCCTACTGGTTATACCTCTAGCTATACACCCCAGCATACGATTTGCTTTCCCCACCGCCTGGTTGCACTGGTGACTCATTTTAAGGCTGTCAGAAATCACTACCCCTAAATCCTTCTCTTATGAAGTCTTTTCCAACACAGTACTGCCGATGTGATACTCAGATAGAGGATTCTTCCTTTCCAAGTGCATTATTTTACATTTGGAAACATTGAACTTCAATTTCCAATTGTTCGAACCGGCCTGATTTGGCCAGTTGGTGGTGATTTCACACAATTTTCCATTAGTTTTCCAGTATATTATATGATTGCAACTCACAGGATACTATTGCTTCTCAAAAAACATGCAGTCAGTAGCAGCTTTTGATGGCAGAGATTATTCATCCATGCACTTCTAGAGTTATGACCTTTACTACCTCACTTGTTAGACACATCCTTCCAATACATTTGGCATAAAGAGAAAAAAAACACTAATACTATAAATATAGTACATATAAAAGAAGGAGACAACAACAGTTTTACCATTGTGCACTTTCACGCATGACATAAAAATGTTCTTTTTTTAGTTATAGGACTAAAAGAAAAGTAGAACTGAAAGTTTCCTTTAACAAAAATAACTTTGTGGTGCGAATAAACAGGGGGTTATGTAATTTCAAAAAATGGATAGGCTGGAAGGTAATCCCCTATTTTTTGTATACATATATGTACCGTATAAACGTACATATGGCGTACCGTCAATATGTATAAAGAAGTCGTACTAGTATAATACTAGGGCTCCATGGCGACTGTGTAACTTAGCAGATCTTTTTATAGGATTATGTAATGTAACATACCAAAGCTGCCATTAGGGATGGTCCGAACCCTCCGAGGTTTGGGTTTGTATGAACCAGAACGCTCGGCATCAGATTCCCACTGTCTGCCCGCTCCGTGGAGCGGGTGGATACAGCAGGAGGACCGCCTGGAAAACTGGGATACAGGCTATGGCTATATCCCAGTTTTCCAGGCGGTCCTCCCGCTGGATCCGCCCGCTGCAGGGAGCGGGCAGACAGCGGGAATCATTATCGAGAGTTCGGGTTCGTACGAACCTGAACCGAACTCGGTTCGGACCATCCCTAGCTGCCATACCTGACTAAATCTGCACATGTGAACATACCCATAGAGCATGGGTATGGCTGTCTAGGCATGATGGGCAATGTAGTTTTGCAACAGCTGGAGGGACGCAGTTTGGAGACCCATGCCATAGAGAATAAGGGCTCTATAACACGGAGAGATAATCAGCCAAATGAGGTCGGTTCAACCGATTTTCGATCTGTGTAATAGAGACTACAATCAGCCGATGACAACAATCATCGGCAGATCGTGTCAAATGGCCCGACATTGTGTCAAAATCATTGGCCGCCGACTGTGCATTGCTACATGCAATAGAGATGTGGAGAGCTGTTAATACATCAGCTCTCCACACTACCGATCTTCTCCTGCCCTCTGCTAGCTTCCCAGCGCCGCGGCTTCAGCTTCAGAGCGGTCTCTGAGCTGACAGGCCGCTCAGCCAGTCACTGGCCATCGGTAGTGTGGACAACTAATCACTAGTCCCAGCCAGTGATTAGCTGAGCGGCCTGTCAGCTCAAAGAGCAGGAAAAGACAGGAAGCGTGGAGAGGTAATCTATGAACAGTTTAGCACAAAGGCTGCACGGACATCGCTAACAATGCCTGTGCAGCCCTTGGCAAACGATTATCCAGCGTAATAGGCTTAGTAAACGAGCATTGATCTAGCATTATTGATCGGGCCGTGATTGCTCCATCTAATAGGTCCCTCCACTTCAGCTATGTAACACATTAACACAGACTGCTGTCTATCGCTAGAATGAGGCTTTGTCCAAAGAACTTTTAGCCCACACAGTGAGAAAATTATATATTTTTGTTGCTGAACATGTTTTTCAGTACAGAAACAAAAAAGCAACAAAAAAAAAACAAAAAAAAAACTGTATCCCAATGGGAAGTGCATAAGGTACAGTGAACAGTTATATTCTGTTATGCAAGCCATGGAACCACTGGCTTGCCTACATAGACAGCATCCACCCTCCCATCCCTGATCTCAGAAACAGGGGATGCCACATAAAGAAGACTTGTGGGTTGGGAGATGAAATCTGTAGCCAATGTTTCCTTTAATCCTCAAACTTTAAGGAGCATCTGTGGTTCTTCTAGAAGCTCCACAGTCTATAAGCAATAGCTAGAGATATTTTTGGTTGAACTGATACAGTACAGTTACATTTCTCATTTTTTTTTATATGTATTGGGGCTTTGCACCTATTTTTTGGTGAATAAGTGTTGTTGCGCCTTTTTTTGTTTCACAGAAGAATTTATTAACCAGTATTCGATGTGCAAATAATTATTAAATTCTATTTTTTTATATTCTATCTGTTTTGTGTATTCACTTAAATATTCACATAATCTGGGCGTTGCACCATATTTACTATGTGAGATAAAACTAATAATTCGCACCTACTGGCGCAGGCCTATATCTGGTCTGGACCAGGTAAATACATCTCACTTGTTTCTTAGAGAATAAATACTGTGCGCAATTTTTAAGCCATACAAACAATTTGGGGGGGGGGGATGCGCAATTTTTGATATATTTACTAAGCACAAGTTAAAATACAAATGGCTACAACTCAACTAGATAGAAAACCTGCAGCTATTAGACAAAACAATACATTTCCCACATTGTGTTTGTTTGTTTCTCATCTCTAAAACATTACAAAACAACAAAAAAATTAACTAAAAATCTGCAGATACAGATAAAAATGGACAACAATTGAGAACATAATACTGAACAAAAATAGATACAACACAAAAAAAAAAAAATAGGACATGCTGTAAAAAAAACAACAACACATATTGCACATCCATATTTGAGTGGTTTTTATCATATAAAAGTGTAAACAAGCCCTGAGGCTTATTTTCTTCACACATTTCCAAGAGGAATAAGAGTAATGGCATAGCAAAGTTGTTCTAAGAAAGCATACGCCAGAATTATCACTTTACATGGAATGCAATACACGTACCAGTGCATGCATGTAAGGAGAGCTAATAGACCCTTTTTATATACAGAGGAAGAATTTACATTGGAAATTATAGTACATGTACAGTATATTGTTTTATTGTGATTTAACTTTACTGGCGATGAAAAACATTTATTGGCTAATTCCACGAGGCGTTATACGGGAAACTACAGATATTCTAGCTGACATACACATTTACATGCAGATTCCCATGAAAAAATGAGAAGTTGTTATAAATAACCAGTTTCCATCTTCCTACAGTTTGCATAATCGTCAAAACTGATTTGACAAGACAATAGAATTTAAATAGAAATGTAAGTGGATTTGTATGTGAATATGAGATACAAAATAATAACACTATGAATAATTCTTTCCATTCAGCCTCTGACATGGGCAGAATAATACTGTAATATGTTTCCAATAATGGACATATAATTCCCAACCATGATGTCATCTCCAGAGTTGCTCATATTGATTCCACATGATGTTACCTATAGATGTGTCCATATTAGTTTCTTAAAGGGAATCTCTTAGCACCTGGCCTTACCTGAGGTGCTGACAGTGTGCTCTAGCTGGCAGTCCCCTTGTGAGCATGGTACTTTTTGGTAATTTGTCTACGGGTTTCACACTTTAATGAAGAGTCAAAGAGGAGTTGCACCTCAGCATCTGTGCCGCACTCTAGCACACCTCACCACTCCTTCCTCCTCCCTCCTCTACATGAATAATTTATGCTGCCAGGCCTCCTGCTCACTCATCTGTTAGTCAGTATCTGCCAACAGAGAACTGATCTGCAATCAGAAACAGTTGAAACTCCTGGCAAGTGTAGGAGCTGCAGTCTAGGGGTAAATCACCTGACTAGAGACCAACACTAGTTGGTTTTCTTTGGTTCGAATACCCTAATTGATCTTTGAATCATCTTTGAGAATTCTTTGCATTTTTAGTCAGGTCCAAATTAGTATATAAATATATATATATATATATATATATATATATATATATATATATATTTTATACAATGATAATAAAAAATAAAAAAATAGAAGATTGGCAGTGATTTGCTATCTCGCCTGACCCTTATCTCCACCAACATTTTCTGTTGGTGAAGTGTTAGGAGAACACCATACACTTCATATGCAGTGGGTTTGGCAGACGGAAGTATAAAGTGTAATGGAATCTTAAGCCTCCAAATTCCCTAGGGAGACTTACACAATATAAGACTAATCACTGTATTAGGAAATAATAGTGATGACAATGGTGAACATGCAACCATGACAGTGCTGGACATGAAACATTAAAATATGGTTGCTTTAAATATGAACAATTTTCTCCCCAATAGGAATAGAAAATACATCACATTCCTTGTACCTATCTAATAAGACTGTAAGATGTTAATTAGCAATTACAGAGATAATTTAGAGGCGCATTAGTCAGTAATTGAATGAGTTCAGTGACTCGTGAGCTGCACATGATCGGTGTTGATGGCTCGCAAGACATTGCTACAAACTGTGAAATTACAGAAGCGCGACTGACTGGACTACGAGCCTCATATCCTCACGATTCATAAGATTTCTAGCTGTACCAAATCTTCTATTAATTATTAACTATTAATTAATTTATTAATCTAAGGAACTTTAAGCAAATTATATAAACAAAAACCTTTCCCTGAAGCATAAAGACTTCATAGAGGGGTCTCTTACTCAGGACCCTTATATGCCTTATATGAGTAGATAGATGTATTAGCACCTCCTGCTCTCACAGACCTGGCTCATAATGAGGCTAATGTGGCAATGAAGAGCGAAGTAAGTGGTACTTATGTGCAACTAATTTATCAAATAGTCATACATGGGTTCGTAAAAGGTCGCACATGCATAAATGCCTGCTTTGAAATAAAAGTTCATGACAGGTTACATAGCACGTACAGTCCTCCTCAGAGCAGCAGATAATCGTGGCAGATGGCCATGAGGGGTCTATAGAGAGCTTATTGGTGCAGGTTTTGCAAATAGTTTATCTATTAAATAATGGATAATCCATAAAAAAATATAAGGTAAAAAAGTATTACATAAAAAATAGGTAACAAACTATTATGAGTGTAACATGTGGACAGTGTGTGTTATTCAATATAAAAGAAACTTCAGCAAGTTAGATGAATCTAACTTGCTGATAGCTCCCTATCAGCAAGGCAAGGATGAAGGTAAGTCTCTTCATCCTTGGCGCCATTTCTGTGCAGTTTGTAGTTTAATACTGTGTCCAGTTCGGGGTACTGGGGGCGGGGCTGCAACCCTCAGAGCACCAATCCACCTCTGCCTGCCGGCCCTTTTAATAATTATCAGTGGAGCGGGAAGAGTGGGGGCGGGTCAGTGTTCTGGGGGCGGTAGCCCCACCCTCAGTCCTCCAAATGGCCTTACTAGATGCTATAATAAACTACAAACTGCGCAGAAATGCTGTAAGAGACTAACGTTCATCCTCAGCACCACAATGGGGAGCTAGCAGTAGGCTAGATTTGTCGAACCTGCTGATAGTTTCCCTTTAAATGCAAATCCCCCTTGTTTGCTACTCAAAATAAAATTCACTGCATGTAAAGAAAAATAGCTGGGTTGCTATGCTCAGAAATTTGACATTTCCCCACTAGCAATTTAATAATTTTTTTTATACTGCTTGTTTTTCCTTTTTTTTTTTTTTTCTCAAGAGGTCCTAGGGAGCTGAAGAGCCGGTCTAAAACCTCCCAGGTACAGTTTATGGCAGAAGAAAAACGTCTGGGTTGTTATGTGCAGAAAGCTGACATTTCTCCAGTGGTGTTATATGCTGTGTAGAGATGAGCAAACAGGGTTCGGTTCGAGTCCATCCGAACCTGAACAATCACCATTTGATTAGCGGGGGCTGCTGAACTTGGATAAAGCTCTAAGGTTGTCTGGAAAACATGGATACAGCCAATGACTATATCCATGATTTCCAGATAGCCTTAGGGCTTTATCCAACTTCAGCAGCCACCGCTAATCAAATGCCGAAATTTCGGGTTCAGATCGACTCGGGCATGCCCCAGGTTCGCTCATCTCTAATGCTGTGGTAAGTGATGTAGACCCTGACGTCCCCTTTAAATAGCTGCCTGTTTGAGAGCAAAAACTGCCCCTATGTAATGAAATAGGAGTCATTTATATCATGGTAATAGGCTCAGGAACCATAGAGCCTGGAAGAGGAGTTTTTGTGAATGAATTTGGTCAGGAGACCGGGTTTATAACCTTTCAAAGTGCCTGAATTACCTATGTGGCAAATTAGGTACAGATTGGTGCTGTCGTTTGGCATTGCATAAAGAATATACAAAAAACATCAGATTCTCCTTTATATACATGCACAGGAAAAATTATACTTTGTAATAGTATCTGATAGCCATTAAATCCTATATATGGTCAATGAACAGCTTTGCTTACAAACATTTGAACAGTTCGGACCTATGTATCTACAGTCATTTACAGATACTATATAGACTGGCTTCACCAGACCTTCTCCAAAGACTAAATTAACATTTTCACAAATTATTGACATCTAAACAGTGAGTGGCCTGAGTGCACCTACATTTTTCTAAAGCTTTACAGAAAACATTACCAGTCCCAAAAATCAATCTGCTTTTACTGCCTCTTCTAAGTAACCTCCCTGCTGTGTGCCCAGCAATTGATGATGAAGATGATGAAGCTTTTTATGGGATTTTTAACCAGACTAATCCTTCCTTGAGCAACACCGAAATAGCCTGATACCTATATACTTCCCTCCCCCAATGGGAATAGCCAGCATGTCTAGAGGAGGAAAGGACCGAACAAATACATTTTCAGTACGACTATATATGCATATAATTGTAATCCCATTTCTTGGATTCATATGATGTAATAGACTGGTATTAAATGACAGGAAGTGTTTGGTTGCAATTATTGCTGCTAAAAGTAGTGCAGCCACTTACTAAACTTAAGGGGGCTGCTACTTTTTCACATGACTGATGTGGGTGTTGGAAAACTTTGCTCTTTATAGCAGATGTCTAGTTGTAGACATAATTATTACATTGTTAAAACGACCCTTCAGTACCTACTTTTAGCTATCTATACAGCAGATGTCAGGGGGAGAGTGGATCGGGGAGTATTCTCTGTTCTCTCTCCATTAAAATATGTAGGTATGTCTGCATCCCCTAAATATGCATTTACTGGGGAGAAACCTTGTTCAGGTGGCAGCTCTTCTATGTGTTTGGCCAGTTCTAAAGGATACCTATCACTTAAACTTTTGACATGTAATCGTGACATGTCAGAAGTGTGTATTGGTGGGGGTCCGGGTGCTGCAAACCCCCATGCTCTGCCCCGTCCTCTCCTCTCTAAACTGCTAAACTGGCAGTCAATGGAATTCTAATGGAAGCCCATGGAACTTACGCCAATTCAGTCTACCAGAAGGCTCCCGTTAATACTATAGACTGCTCACATTAGCAGTTCTGAGTGGAGGACCCTCACCGATACACACTTCTGATACGGCACTATGACGTCAGAAGTTTGCTGATAGGTACTTGTGTTGACCGGACTTGACAAACTGTTCTGGTTCTGGAGAAGTTGGATGCCTCCCTAGGGCTGCCAGGAGAGCATGGATACAGCCATAGGCTGTAATAGGTACCCTACAATTATGTACACTAATAGGAACCCTTTAAATGGTCACTGTTGTTTCAACTTTCCTCTATGTCTGCTGCCTTCTGTCTACTGCCTATTGTTAGGCTCACTCCATCTCTAGTAAGAGACAGACCCGGATGGAGCACAGGAACTGTGTGTGGACAGTGAGCTTAGACTGTGTTCATCCTTACCTGTCTCCATCCTCCAGAGGATCCTCACTGTGAGTGAAAGGTAAATCAGGGCTTCCCCTTCACCTCAGCAGCAGTTTAGTGCTTAGTGTAACCACTTCTTTGTTCTGTGCTGCTGTTTCTGCTTACATAGCCTCTAGCAAAGCCATTAATCATCTTTAGGGTACAAACCCACTTGACGTACTTGCTGCGTGAATCAGTCTTAAAAAAAAGCAGGCAAAACGCAGGTTGGCTTTATACAATTGTTCTGCGTTAAAATACGCAATTGCGTATTTTTGAAGCGTGAAGCTACATGCGTTTTCGCACAGGTTGTTAACAACTGATGCTTTGCTAACAACAAGCTTCACGCTTCAAAAATACGCAATTGCGTATTTTAACGCAGAACAATCGTATAAAGCCAACCTGCGTTTTGCCTGCTTATTTTTAAGACTGATTCACGCAGCAAATACGTCAAGTGGGTTTGTACCCTTAATCTCCACATTCTGTGGAAATCATCCCCCAGTACAATGCCAGCTGATTAAATCCTAGGCACTTGTATCAGCACTATGTCATGGCATAGCAGAGATAAATAAGTGCTGTCATGTGACTGGCCAGACAAGTAAGGGAAAGTACAGGTGAGAGGTGCTCAGCTCGGGCCCTGACATCTGAAATGCAGAGAATGAAAAAAGATATGCACCTTGGAGGCAACTCTCCGGGACTGAATAACAGTATTGAAAGAATAAAAATCACTATGAAGTGTCATTCAAATAAATCCAGATTGCAAAATGCTAATTTTTTAAAGAAACTTTTAAAAGAAAAGTTAACCTTTAAACATGTTCTAAAAATCACTAACACTGTCTTACTGCAGTGCATGGGAGGTGCTGATGATAGACTAGGAACTGATAAATCTCAATAAAACACAGGTACACTGACAGGTGCCATAGCTATTTTATGTTGGAGATCTTGAAGGTCACATGGCTCATGTCCCCCAATGACATTTTTTTGATATTTCTCAGAGACATGTCATAAGATGCCTGCTCCATCAGGGCAGTGTTAGTCAGTAAGCTGTATTGTCTAATAGAAGACGACAGTACTCTGAAATCAACATCCTTCCTTATATCAGACTCCGCTGCTCTGTCATTTTCCCATACTTTACACTGCAGCGCTGCTAGTTCACCCATGGCTGTTAAAACCCACAACACCAGAATATCACCAAAATGTGCTGCATGTAGACATTTCAGCATATTTCTGCAGGGTTATCCCTATAACAAAGAGCAAGCTGTGGGGACAGTGACTGAGCATGTGTGTCCTCAAGAACCCCATGAAGGTGGACGTGCACATTCATATACACTGAACATCTGGTGGCATACTATGTTAGGCCCTGTTCACACACATTAATTCGGCACCGAATCCTGCCTTCAATGTGTTTTATGGGAGGGCTTGTCAATTCTTTAAGTGGAGAGGTGCGGCGAGAGGAGGCATGCAAGCCCTCCTATTCAGAAAGATTGAAGGCAGGATACAGCCAGTTCTGTAGTGTGAACGGGGGCCTAAAAGAATGCCAGTGTTTTTTACCTTTCAGAAAAATAAATAAACAAAAAAACAAACTATACCAATGAAAATTCTACAAAAAGACTGCAAAACCCTATGCGTTGAACCTTATAGCAATAAGGATGCCTAATGTATACCGAGCTAAATGAGCCTCGCTAATGGGTTAGCCAGGAGACCAACTAAAAAATGCAGTAAAATGTGATATGTGTTTGCTCAGGTTCCCTTTGTCTAACATTACGTTTTACTTAAATATGAGAAACTGTTCGGCATGAAAAACAGGCAACAATAACATAGAACAGGACATAAACATCTTTCATAGCACTACATGAAAATAGAAAATACAACGTGAATTTAGGATTGTAGTTTTATTTGCTACATAACATAAAGCAAAGCACACGTTCCGTGCACAAAATAAATACGACTCTACCGTCCGCTCTAAAGCCTATTAGTGCCTGACTACACTATAGTGCTAGTGCTATACCGCAACCCATGGCCAAATGGCATGTGACCACAGTATTATACTGTAAAACTGCAACCCAATGCAATTAAAGAGATTTCTGTCATGGTAACTGGTGGATGGCAGCGAGTACTATGATGCCTCCTTGTCCTCCTGTGCCCACAGCTGTCAATGTGGCCATCAGCTAAACACAACCTAAGAATGACTGGTTACTAGGGATTCACTGCCCGATTTACCAGGCTGGAACTACTGTGTATCCATGGCAACCAGTCTCAGCTGTTCAGCTCATAGCAGAAATGGGTAAAAGCAGCTTGATTAAAAATCACAGAAAATCCTGCAAATAAAACTCCATTATATACATCTGAATGAGGCTGGTTCTGTGCTACATAGATATACAGAAAGTGCCAGAAATGTCAGTAATTTCATGTGCCCGTAGTCAAAGATGATAAGTAGAAAGCTTCTCCTCCTGCGTCATTGTCAGCTTCTATTCTATGCATGGGGCACATTTGTAAGCATGCTCTGTGAACTCTATAACTGGGGCAAAGGTCATTGTACAGGGAAGGGGAGGCAGAGCTCTGCTTGTCTCTTCAATCTACTGCTGTCACCTTTTGCTGTGATGTTGTACAGATCACTTTCCAGTGGCCTCCTCCTTATCATCACAGACAGCACAGGCTGTTAGGATTAATGTTAAGTCCCTATTACACTAGGTGTAATAGAAGACAACAATCAGCCGACATGAGTGATGTCGGCTGATCGTTGCTGACATGTTGAAAGACAAACGACCAGGATAGCAACGATTAGCTGCCGTCGCTCCATGGAATAGCAGCGGTGGCAGCAGACCACTGCTATCCTCTATGGGCTGCCCGTGCAATCTAGCGATCACCAGGGCAGCCCCCCCGCACCTCTCCGTGGCCCCCCTCCATAGCTCTCACCCACTCACTGCCGACGCGTGTAATAGCGGCAGCGAGCAGAGAACGAGGAGCAAACGAGCGCTGTATAGGGGCTTTAGGCTTAGTGGCCAGCCTAAAAATTGCAAGATTTCAGGATTATTTTATAATACAGATAGAAAAATATTTAGCATAAAAACTTTAAATTTAAACAACAGGTCATTTTCTGATGATAATTTTTTTTTTTAAGTGACCCTGTCACCCCCTTTTTGCATTATGACTTCTCTACACAGATGCAGTTTTCATATCATACGTCATGGTGCTTGTTCCAGTTTAAAGTGATCTTTTATCATCTGTGAATTGCGCCACTTAGCCCCGCCCACAACATCACCATAGACCCTGCCCCTATATTACATCATGACCATATAGGCCCCGCCCCCTTTGACGGATATTGGAAAGGGCTGGCTCCCTCTAGGTCGTTCGTTACCAATTGGTGCCGAGGGATTGGGGCCTATATGCCGATGACTTCATGGATGGGCGGGCCTACACAAGGCGATGTGGGTGGGGCTAAGTGGCGCTGCCACGAAGCCCTGCTCAGGTAGCACAATCCACAGATGATAAAAGATCACTTTTTACTGGAACAAGAACCGTGATGTATAATATAAAACAAGTTATGAAAAGCAAAATGTACCCTCTACACCTGTGTACAGAAGTCATAATGCAAAAAGAAGGTGAAAGTGTTTAAATGTGCAGATTAAGTCACAGATATCATGTGCATTTTTGCAGATTTTCCCCAGTGACTTTAGGTCTATATTCACATGTATTGTGAACAACAATACAGATCAGCTTCAAATTCCAAAGCTTTTTATGGGTGTTTGTTTTAGACATGGGCAAAACTACATCCATCTTCTCCAGCCACCAGGAGTCAAATGCTAAACTTTTGTGGGTTCACAAATGCAAACCTACTGTAGTTGTACTCATCTCTAGTTATGACCAATGGGTACTTGCCTCTTTTATTGTGTTTGTTTTAATCACAAAAGAGCCACATATGTAATAAAATAATTAAAACAATACTGTTCACGTCTTCACCCCCTGACATGCCCCAGACAATCCAGTGCAAATGCTCCTGTGGTCTTCCGTCACACTGTATTTACAATCTGCCCACAATGCTCATGTGACCCATTATTGGCCTTAGCCTTTGCATTGGTTAGCGGCTGCAGCTGTTTATTTCTTTTAGTAACCGGAAAAACCCCTTCAATCTATAGCTGACCCTTGGCTTTCATGTGATCTCCGATATTTAGCATGTAACATATGTCTAACAATACTTGTGTAAAATAAACTAGCCAGAGACTGCGCTCATGTTTTTAATCTCCAGTCTGTTGTTGACCCCGAGAGACTGTAAATTCAAATTCACGAAGCATATGTGCTGAACGCTAATTATACGACATTAGATAAAACAGGCTGTCATACTGACAGGCGAAAGGACGGATGTTTGGAACACAACTCCATTTTCTAAATACATTCAATTACTTAAACCATTATATCAATTCCCCTATGTAATGTAAAATAATTCACAATTCGGGTACACGCTGCAATAACAAACCTCCAGATAAACAAGAGCGATGTGCTAAAAACAAGTCCAAATAAGTCACTGTCCTGATTCCTATCACCATCTGTGCAAATTCTATGCAATTCCAGGCAAAGAACATAAGAAATATTATCATTACAAATGCTTTAATCTTTTACATCATTCTTTAGAACACATGATGGCGCGGCATCTTTACTAGATCAGGAATGAGTACAGGCCAATGGCTACAACATCAAATATTTCAGTATAAACCTTGAGTATAAGTATAATAAGTCGATATATAAGTATAAGTATAATAAGTCGATATAAATCTTGAGTTATCCTGTTATATTCTGACATAATTGTATAGAGAAAATGGGTGACAACAAAAAGGACTTCCTAAACCACAAGTCTGTATCATTAATAAATAAATATTTGATACTCAAGGCCAAAGGGAAGCCATGTTTGTTGTTACGCTCATATTGGTTATCACTAAGATTTCACATACACACATGCAATTAATAATATATTATGATTGTTAGGCTCTATTCACACTGTGTTTACTGTGTACACTGGAGGAACCCATCAGAAAATTCTCTTTTTTAAAAAAGAAATCCGGCGGTGGGGGCAAAAATATAATTTCAGTCTGGGGGTGGGGGAACATAATAAGGAAGGTATACTTACCTGTCCCGTTGCCCGTGCAATTCGCGTCCTGCTTCTGGACCCCGCTGACAGTTTGCACATCTCCCCTGCTGCTAGTCACGACCCGGCGGACAGATGCTCTGCTGAGCCAGTTGCTGACTAGGGCGGGACGCGGCTACAGTCACTGATTGGTTGAAGTGAGTTGTCTACTGGACACTCGATGACAGACGTGATTCTGGATGACAGGTGAATTAGATTGGGTGTCCCCCTTCTCCTAGGTATTGTTACAGTATTGGAACGTGGTACAACAGGTACCAACTTGCTACATTTAGATGTTTCTGTCACCACCATCTACCAGGTACGGTAACAGTGTTTTAATGGCCCATGCACACAGCTATAGGGATCAATGTCATGTGGAGATAAATACACCACTCATAGAATTGTATAGGCCCATATTGTACCAAGTAAATGTGTACAGGAAATTATTAGTGGTATTTGTTTCACTTATGGCTTACTTTGAACAGTTTAGTTCACCTTTGCACTTTTATGTGTTTTTTCTTTTTGCATGATTTTGATTTAAATTAATTTGCACTTAATCAATATCTATTATTATTTTTCTATATAATTTTTATTATTTTTATTTCATCACTGCATTTGCAAATAGGGCCACTCTATGCACTGGAGGTGGGGCCAGTGCCCCCTGTACACCGATATCCCCTCCCCCTTGGTGACGCAGCCAGACTTGATTGGCAGATTTGATGGGAGATATCGGTACACTGGGGAAGCAGGGCCTGTCTCCAGTGCAAAGAGCGGCCCTATTGGCATATGAAGAGACTGGCGCAGATGGCAAGAGCCAGACAGCAATTTGAAAATTAGGGATCTCTGTGTCGGCGTTGACCAGGTGATCTAAAAAAGAATTTAATTAGCGGTACATTCACTTTAATAAAGAACAGATAAGAAGTGAGGGGGGAGGTGGAAAAACAGCCTTGTCAGTACAGAAGGAAGCTCTTTTGCCTAATAAAACCTGTTATAAAGTTTTTTTAAATCACTTGTACTATTGATTTCTGTAAAGTTTTTGAAATGACAGTTAGGGTGCATGCACACTACGGTATATGCGTAGAAAGGCCGCTGCGGATTTCGTCGCTCGTTACCGCTTGCGGCAGCATGCATCTCTGCCCCTGCCATAAAAACCATTTTATGGCCGAGCCGATTCCGCTTTCCGCCGAAAGATTTGATATGTCAATTCTTTCGACAGACGGCGGAATCCGTCTGTGCCTAGAATGGAGTATATGGCACAGACGGAGATGCACGCCGCCGCGAGCAGGGCCCTTCCGCACATGTATTCCGTAGTGTACATGCATCCCTAGGCTATGTTCACACAATGTATCTTTTCGTAAAAGTACAGCCGCTGTACGACTTTGTACGAAAAGATACGTTGCCTTGTCTTCTATGGGATCCCGGCCGGAGTGTATACACAAAGTATACGCTCCAGCCAGGATCTCTCGCGGCACCGTAGAAAACTGACAAGTCAGTTTTCTGCGGCCGCTATTCATTGAGTAGCGGCCGCAGAAAACCCAGTCAGTGCACACTGTGCAGCGAGCAGCTCCAGCCGCTCGCTCCATAATGTGCAGTGGGGAGTTCTGATGCGAGCGCGCACGGATGCCCCCCCATCAGAAATCTGCGGCTGCAAAGATAATCCGGTTGGTACTGCAGTACCAGCCGGGTCACGGAATGGCTGGTCTCTTACGCAGTCTGAACATAGCCTTACACTGTAAGAACTGCATAAAGATACACTGATCTTGATAAATCCCACCCTTTGCATTGTAATTCCTAATAGATTTTAGGATCTTTTGAACTGTCAGTGAATGAAGACATTGAGATGCTAGAGCCTGTCTAGACCTGATGCTACAAAGTGTTGAGCTGTAAAAACTATTGCAATAAACTAGAATTTAGAATGTAACATTCTTAGTAAAAGTAATTGTATTCCAGTTAATCTCTCTTGCCATTCTCTTTCCTTTAACACTGTAAATGTATACAGTGCCATGTAGTGCTACATTCTCCCTGCAGCTTCCAATTAAAAGAGTCTGTCATCATAAGAATACTCATCTCTATCACAGCAAATGCACTCAGCATTGCAGCAATATAGGATTGCCGTTGAAGGGTCTGAGATAGCTCGGTGACCATCAGTGAGTGCAGTTTTCCTAGAAGGATGTATGGCTAAGAAACGGATGAATGAATTTTTCATCAACTTAATGGAAGAAGGTTACTCAATGACTTTTTACTACTTGCTTTAAAGTGTCTACACCGCCAATGCTGGCACCCGAGCCCTCTTGTCATCTCTAATGCTCACGCTGCTGAGTGCCTATGGCCACGCCATGTGCAAGGCAATTGAGTCTCTATTAGAGGATTACCTATGTTATATGAGTGTGCACTATGTACTAACACTATTCTATGCCCCCCATATAACATATGCACATGGGGCCTAATGTAGTGAGAGGCCTGGCGGGAGGACATCCCACAGATGTATCCATCATAGGGAGTATCACATGCTCCAGCATTTACAGCCTTGATGACACATCTGCTTTCATATTTTATCAAACACACATGAATGCTATTTGCTTTTTTTTATCACTCAAGAACTCTCAATGCTTCCATCTCTACCTGTACACGACCTAGAATTTATTTTGGTTGGGAAGTAACTCAGACATGCAATATAATGAGCATTCCCGGCATCCTTCACAGCGTGCACATAGACCACAGAGCTGGTACCACGTTCTCCGAGCAGTTTTCCATTTCCGCAGTCAATACTGGAAGAGTGATAAGCTTTTATGATGTACAGTAGAGCAGCTGTGTGCAGCCCATCCAGCAATGAGACCCATCTGCTGCACAATGATGTGAGCCGAGTCTGCTCGGACTTTTCCTACCAGTCATTATCATAAATGCATTAAACCTCTAAATGACCACTCAGCTCAGCCAACACGGTTATGAGGAAACACTGAGGCCATTAATTCAATAAAGGCAGGGATGTTTTCATACTGAACTCCATGTGAATGAAGCCTCGGCTGCCAGGGACCTCTTGTATCCGCAATACACCCTGCTCTCCTATGTCCCATACGTCCATGTGCGGGGGAGAATAAGATTAGGTTTCACCAGCACCAAATAACAAAGCAGCCTCTTATCCATTATAGCCTATAGCAGTGTTTATTTAGGTAAATGGGCAATAAACGTCCAGATGGCCCCCACCACTGCTATAGAACAGCAATCACAGCACTCCACTAAGAGCTTTGTGAATGGCTCCTGTCATAGGTGTAGATGGAGTATAAAATGCACCACTTATAATGCAGCCACTAAGTCTACAGTGATAGATCTATCAGTGATAGATCTATCATGATCGACTGCAATCTGATCGGAGAATCAATCTGCGAATGGGGTAAAATCTGTCATCAAACATACATGGCTGGTGCACCCACCCCAGGGATGGCAATATTATTTTTTATTATTAGAGGCGCGGTTAGATCGTGTCATGTCACGCTGTCTATGATAGGTCACGACTTAGGATGACCGGTCATTGTGAAAAGAAACTGTTTTATAGAGTTCTTCCCTTTCTCCAAGTGTCTTGAGCAATTTCTAGGAATATGACACAGATTGACAATGCAAGCAACAGTTCTAAGCAATGTTTCACACTATTGTTAGTGCCCCCTATATACCCAGCTGGGTGGGTGCCCTCCAGAGTATTACTATATATATATATATATATATATATATATATATATATATATATATATATATATATACTAAGTTCTGATGACTGACAACTGATCGGTGATACAGTGGGTGCCCCACATCTCCTAGAATGCAATGCAGACCCCAGTGCTGTATACACATCTCTCCCTCTCTGATATCCCATGAATGTGGGTCTGTCACACAACATTTCCCTCTGTGTGCCTGCATGTCTCTCTCCATGATACTGTACAGTAGTAGCATGTCCTCCCCCCACCCCCAGAAGGGCACACACACATCACCCCCAGAGGACCATCAATAATGCAGGGGTCAGCTCATATAGGACAGGCAGCAGCCCCAGGGCACAGGGGGCATCACAGACATGATGGCTGCAGAGCACTCAGGCTCCATCAATGACACTGACTAGCAGGCAGCCCCAGCAGTGTGCACTTGTCCCTGGATCCCTCCCTAGAAGCCATGCAGCCTTGCCCGGTGAGTGAGGGCACAGCCGGGATGCCACTTACCCTGTGATGGGGACCATTGCTGGTGCACGATGCGCGGGGGGACTTACATCCCTGGCTTTGTAGTCAGCATGCTCCACTAGTGCTGTCACACTGGCGACAAATAACACGATCACACAAATCCCTTTCTTGTTTTCCACACCCCCGGAGCTGGAGGCGGCGCCCGGCTCCCTGCACGGCTCTTAAAGGGCCAGCGCCTCGGCTGCTGCTGCTGCTGATGGTGGTGGTAATGGTGTTACACAGCATCTCACTGGCCTCTCTATGGCTGCTGGAGGAGACAGGGCTCCGGGCAAATCAATATAGCTTAAGTGGGAGCCATGCATCTGTACAATACCACCCCCTCCAAGAATACATTAAGGTAGCACCACATACAGCACATTACAGTACATATAGGTTGCACCACATACAGCACATTACAGTACATAAAGGTAGCACCATATACATTACAGTACAGTCTATAAAGGTAGCACCATATGCAGTACAGTACATAAAGGTAGCACCATATACATTACAGTACAGTACATAAAGGTAGCACCATATACAGCACATTACGGTACATAAAGGTAGCACCATATACAGCACATTACGGTACATAAAGGTAGCACCATATACATTACAGTACAGTACATAAAGGTAGCACCATATACAGTACAGTACATAAAGGTAGCACCATATACAGCACAGTACATAAAGGTAGCACCATATACAGTACAGTACATAAAGGTAGCACCATATACAGCACAGTACATAAAGGTAGCACCATATGCAGTACAGTACATAAAGGTAGCACCATATACAGTACATTACAGTACAGTACATAAAGGTAGCACCATATACAGTACAGTACATAAAGGTAGCACCATATACAGCACAGTACATAAAGGTAGCACCATATACAGTACAGTACATAAAGGTAGCACCATATACAGCACAGTACATAAAGGTAGCACCATATGCAGTACAGTACATAAAGGTAGCACCATATACAGTACATTACGGTACAGTACATAAAGGTAGCACCATATGCAGTACATTACATAAAGGTAGCACCATATGCAGTACAGTACATATAGGTAGCACCATATACATTACAGTACAGTACATAAAGGTAGCGCCATATACATTACAGTACAGTACATAAAGGTAGCACCATATACAGCACAGTACATAAAGGTAGCACCATATACAGTACATTACAGTACAGTACATAAAGGTAGCACCATATGCAGTACATTACATAAAGGTAGCACCATATACAGTACATTACATAAAGGTAGCACCATATACATTACAGTACAGTACATAAAGGTAGCACCATATACAGTACAGTACATAAAGGTAGCACCATATACAGTACAGTACATAAAGGTAGCACCATATACAGTACAGTACATAAAGGTAGCACCATATACAGTACAGTACATAAAGGTAGCACCATATACAGCACAGTACATAAAGGTAGCACCATATACAGTACAGTACATAAAGGTAGCACCATATACATTACAGTACAGTACATAAAGGTAGCACCATATACAGTACAGTACATAAAGGTAGCACCATATACAGTACAGTACATAAAGGTAGCACCATATACAGCACAGTACATAAAGGTAGCACCATATACAGTACATTACAGTACAGTACATAAAGGTAGCACCATATACAGCACAGTACATAAAGGTAGCACCATATACAGTACAGTACATAAAGGTAGCACCATATACAGTACAGTACATAAAGGTAGCACCATATACAGTACATTACAGTACAGTACATAAAGGTAGCACCATATGCAGTACAGTACATAAAGGTAGCACCATATGCAGTACAGTACATAAAGGTAGCACCATATGCAGTACAGTCAGGGCCGGATTAAGGTTGGTGGAGGTCCTAGGCGAAAATTTTGTTTTTAAATAATTTTTTTTTAAATAACCCATACAGTGATCTAATTAGGTTGCTTCTTACTGTAGCACCTACCCCTCCTCACTCCTGGCTGTATGGCTCAGCATCCTCCTCTGTTCTGCATATGATGGTCACTAGAGGCTGCAGTCCAGAGGAAGATGCCAGGCCCTAGAGACAGGACGGGGGAGGGGTGTATTCCCACTCGGGGTGTGTTCCCACTTTGTGTCTTTGTTAATAATGCAATGCGAGAACACAGCCCTTCAGTACTTTCTGTGCTCTCTTGCCCCCTGTGTTAGCCCCCACAGCAGCATATGGAGTTGTGAATCACAGGCAGAACCTGGACTTGCAAGTCTAAGTCCCATCTTCAGTTCCCAACCATGTACACTACCTGAAGCAGTATAGAGCAACCAGAAAGTATTTAAAGGCTGTGTAGATAGCGGTTATGGTACATGTGAACGTACACTAAGGATTAAAATACACAGCTGTGTGCAGCCCATGATATGGCATATATAGCCTGTGTGCAGCATATGACATACATAGGATATATATCATATGCAGCACACAGGCTATATCTCATACACTGCTCTCAGGCTATATATCATATGCTGCACACAGGCTATATATCATATGCTGCGCACAGACTACAGTATATACAGTACATACCATATGCTGCACACAGACTATATACAGTACATACCATATGCTGCACACAGACTATATACAGTACATGCCATATGCTGCACACAGACTATATACAGTATATACCATATGCGGCACACAGACTATATACTGTATATACCTCTGCTGTAATGTCCTCCATAGTATATACCACCTGCTGTAATGTCCCCCATAGTATATACCCCTGCTGTAATATCCCCCATAGTATATACCCCTGCTGTAATGTTCCCCATAGTATATACCCATGCTGTAATGTACCCCATAGTATATACCCCTGCTGTAATGTGCAGCCATAGTATATACCCCTGCTGTAATGTGCTCCCATAGTATATACCTGTGCTGTAATGTGCCCCCATAGTATATACCCCTGCTGTTATGTGCCCCCATAGTATATACCCCTGCTGTAATGTCCCACATAGTATATATATCCCTGCTGTAATGTCCTCCATAGTATATATATCCCTGCTGTAATGTCCCCTATAGTATATATACCCCTGCTGTAATGTCCCCCATAGTATATATACCCCTGCTGTAATGTCCCCCATTGTATATACCCCTGCTGTAATGTCCCCAATAGTATATACCCCTGCTGTAATGTCCCCCATAGTATATACCCCTGCTGTAATGTCCCCCATAGTATATATACCCCTGCTGTAATGTCCTCCATAGTATATTTACCCCTGCTGTAATGTCCTCCATAGTACATATACCCCTGCTGTAATGTCCTCCATAGTATATACCCCTGCTGTAATGTCCTCTATAGTATATATACCCCTGCTGTAATGTCTCCCATAGTATATACCCCTGCTGTAATGTCCCCCATAGTATATAGAGTTTTTTTGAAAATGTAAGGACATATAAGAAGAATTAGTACAAAGGGGCAGTCAGTTGAGGTCAGAGTAAATGAACAGGTAAAGGACAGGCAATGGAGAAAGGTGAGTGAACAGACCACCATATGGCAAGTGACAAGTTGGCTAATATTTTAGCAAAAGATAGATTTATGGCTAGATTAAAAAAAAGAGGTTAAAGGTGAACTATCAGCAGGTTAAACGAATCTAACCTGCTGATAGCTACCTATTGTACAGGAGATGCCGAAGTCTTACCTTCCTCCTTTGTGCCATGCTGGTGCAGTTAGCCATGGGCTTTACAGTCCAGTAAGACTATTAGGAGCACTACCCACCCCCATAGCGCCGATCTGGCCTGCTCCATTCATTATCAGTAGAAAGGAGCAGGCCGGCTGGGGGAGATCGGCGCTATGGGGGTGGGCAGTGCTCCTAACGGCCCCCTAGTGCTCCCAACAGTTTTAACGTACTGTGGAGCAAAGGACTAACTGCAACAAGGAGGAAAGTAAGAGACATACCTTCATCATTGACGTCTTCTGTGCAATAGGGACATTTCAGCAGGTTAGAATTGTCATTCCAAAATCGTAAAATGATTGATTGAGCGAATTATGGCTCTGTGTAAAAGGAGCCATAAGTTTGCACCATCTATTAGTTCTGGCTTAGGGTGGGTCTACACAGGTAGATTTTTATTAAAGCCAAAGCCAGGAATGGACTATAAACAGAGAAAACAGGTCATAAAGGAAAGACTGAGATTTCTCCTCTTTTCAAATCCATTCCTGGCTTTGTTTTTACCAATTGAAACAAAAGAAATCTGTATGTGTGACCACAGCATTGGTTTGATGCAGTGGCGTTGCTAGGCAGTTTTATTAAGGCTCATGCCCCGAATAAAATGCCTGCTGCCCTGAATCTTTTTTCCCCGGCATCCTGCGAGCCAGATGTGGCTCTATTAATGGCCGCATCTGGCTCGCAGGTCGCCGCAGCTGCCCCTGGGCCACACACACCGCCCACCTGACGTATCGCCCGGACGTACTTCTCTAACCAAATCAGCGCAGGGAGGGAGCGTGGAGCCGCTGCGGCCGGCCGTGGCGCACACGTTGATTGGATGCGTGCAGCACGGCTGGCCGCAGCGGCTCCACACTGCCTCCCTGCGCTGATTTGATTGGAGAAGTACGTCCGGACGATACGTCGGGTGGGCAGTGTGTGAAGCTGCCGCTGCTACCCGAGGTGAGGAGGCTGGAGGGTAGAAGGGGGAGGCCGGAGGGGAGAAGGGGGAGACCGGAGAGGAGACGGGGGAGGCCGTAGGGAAACATGAGGGAGGCAGGAGGGGAGACAGGGGGGAGGGGAATAGACACACTTGGCCTGCTGTGTGGTGGGGGTCAGGTAGTGTGTGTGTGTGTGTGGTGGGGGTCAGGTAGTGTGTGTGTGTGCGCTGGGGGTCAGGTAGTGTGTGTGTGTGTGTGGTGGGGGTCAGGTAGTGTGTGTGTGTGTGGTGGGGGTCAGGTAGTGTGTGTATGTGGTGGGGGTCAGGTAGTGTGTGTGTGTGGGAGGGTCAGGTAGTGTGTGTGTGTGGGGGGGTCAGGTAGTGAGTGTGTGTGGTGGGGGTCAGGTAGTGTGTGTGTGTGAGGTCAGGTAGTGTGTTTGTGTGGTGGGGGTCAGGTAGTGTGTGTGTTGGGGGTCAGGTAGTGTGTGTGTGTGTGTGTGTGTGGTGAGGGTCAGGTAGTGTGTGTGTGTGTGTGTGTGGTGGGGGTCAGGTAGTGTGTATGTGTGTATGGGGGGGTCAGGTACTGTGTGTGTGTGTGTGTTTGTGTGGTGGGGGTCAGGTAGTGTGTGTGTGTTTGGTGGGGGTACAGCAGGGGGTATTATTATCATATGGGGCACAGCAGGGGGTATTATTACTACATGGGGCACAGCTAGGGGGCATTATTACTATATGGAGGACACAGCAGGAGGCATTATTACTGAAAGGAGAACACAGCAGGGGAAATTATTTCTATATGGAGGCCCAGGAGGATACATTACCACTATATGGAGGCACAGCAGGGGGCATTATTACTATATATAGGGGGCACAGCAGGGGGCATTATTACTATGGGGGTGCACAGCTGGGGGCATTACTATATGAGGGTGCACAGTAGGGGACATTTTACAATGTGGGGTAACACAGCAGGAGACAATATTACTATGGGGAACAACACTGGACATTATTACTATATGAGGACACATCAGAGGATCCTACATACAGGGGGCAACACACTTACCTACCTACTCACTGACACCAAACAGTGGAATACTGTATGGGAGCCTATAGATGGGAAAAGGAAAGGAGGTTGTTGTATAAGTGCGGAGCCTAATATTTTTGTCTGGCAGGTTCTGAAGAGATGAATGAGGTTTTTGCATTTTGTAGAACGTTATCTGGTAGGAGTTCCCTGGGGAAGAAAAGGTTGGGAAACACTGTCCTAGAAGATAGGAATTAGGGCTAGCCTCCCAGAGGCTGTGTGTACAGGGGGGGCTGTGAAGGAGCTGCCTGGGCAGTGCTGTGCACCACTACTGATGACAGTGACCCTGACAGGAGCCAAGGGCGGGTGGCTGACTGTGTCTGCTTAGCTGCAGTTATTATGAGTGGCGGCAATAGAGCTGGGCTAATAGAGCGGTCATTGGGGTTACTAGCTTCTGCATTGGGCTCCTTCGCTACGAAGGCACTCAGTGGGCCTGGGCCCCGGATGTTTTTGGATCCTAGCAATGCCCCTGGTTTGATGCCAGAAATATGCTCCAAAATTTGTCGCATTTTTGGTTCACCGAAACCCCACCCCATTTCCACAGACGGTCCTATACATGTTAGACAAAAGTCAGCTAAATCTGAAAATTGTCTAATGTGTATAATCCTCCCCCTCAGCAGAGGGAAGGGCCATACAGGTTGGATGATGGAAAGTGAACATGGATGGCCACACAATCCTGTGCTTCATATAGATGATTGGTTGCTCCATAATAGAGGCAGCAGGGGGCAAAGAGGGTGTGTTTTATTATTATTTTACATCTGCCTGAGATGTAGGGTCTATAGGATCTATAATATGACTTTTATGCATTCACAGATAATGTATTTTACCTGCCGTCAGTGATCTTAAATATTATTATCATCTTCTATGAATTGCCCATGACAACGTATTGTAGATCTTGGTGAGAATTTACCGAAATTTCATACACTGATTTAAATCCAAAATACATTGGAAGAAAATGAGACGCGAATCGGCGTCCTAGGAGACCGGAACCCTGCAGACAGTCGGCATCTGACGTGTCTGCCCTGTGGAACGCGGCAATCCCTGTGTACTCCTCATATATCTACATCAATGCTAATTAATCCTACATGCACCAGGGATAAAACGAGGAATGCCTTATGAAGACCTCGATCTACTTACTGAGGCGTGGATAAGCATCGAACAGTCTGAGGCTATGTTCACACTATGTATCTGTGCGGCTGTATTGCGGGCTGTAAATCATCGGCCGTATTTTTCCAGTTCATGCGTACGCTGGAAAGTATACAATATACGGCTGCACAGTGCACACTATGTATGAGCCTACGGCCCGATAGTAAATGGACCCGTAAAAAATGAACAAGCCCATTGTTTGCGGCTGGAACTGTGCAAATTCACGGCCGTGGATTGACAGGCGGTCCGTACGGAGTACTTCAAAAATAGCCGGCAATAATGCCGAATGCCAATGCCTCTAATAGTTAATATATTAAATTAATAAAACACATTTTCTTTGTAATAAAGTCCCTTTCATTGTTCAATAATTTAATTCTAACGAATCCATCATTGTGCAATTAACTATACTGTTAAAATAAATATATATATAAATAAATGTATATTTATATATATATTTATTTTTTGACAGTATATTTAATTGCACAATGATGGATTCGTTAGAATTAAATTACTGAACAACGCAACTGATTTTATTACAACAAAAATGTGTTTTATTAATTAAATATTAATTAGTACAGGAAGCTCCATAAGCCGTTAATTCATATTCCTGGTAAATAGAGCATTCTGTACTAATCATCACTTTACTTTAATTAAAACATCAAATGTTTCTTCTAATTATGTTATCACAATAGCATTATTAGAAGAAACATTTTGAATTATATGTGCGCTCAGCTGATTGGCTGGCATATAAAGAGCAGGTCCGCAGTACAGTGACTTCATTGTGCTGCGGACCAGCGAAGAGGACACATCGAGGTGAGTATAAAGCTCTCCCCACCCCCTCCCCAGCACTGCACCCATCCCAGTAAGGAAGGGGGGTCACTTAACCCCTTCCTTGCTGGGATGGGTGCAGTCTGACATCAGTCTGGCCCCCAAGGGGTTAAGGGGGATGCAATACATCCTCCCTTAACCCCTTGGGGGCCAGACTGTAAGCAGCGATCTGTAAAGATGCTGCATACTGTAAGGAGCACAACACCGCTCACAATGATGGGTGTTGTGCTCCTGTTTGTGTGTTTTTTGTGTGTTTCTCCCTGTTTGTTTTTCAGATATCGGTATCCTGTGGATTACGTCGGATTCCGTGGACTACGTCGATGACCAGCGGTTGTTTGGTGTTTTTTTTAAATAAAATGGTCAATGAGGGGTGTGGGGGTGTTTTTATTTGAATAAAACATTTTTTTAACTTGTGTCTTGTCTTTATTTCTTTACTTTATAGACTTAGTAGTGGAAGCCGTCTAATAGACGGAATCCATTACTAAGTCGGGGCCTAGTGTTAGCCGGTATAAAATGGCTAACACTAACCCCCCATTATTACCCCAGTACCCAATGCCACCAGGGGTACTGGGAAGAGCCAGGTACCAGTGGTCCCGGAGCGTCAAAATTGGCGCTCCTGGACCGGGCGGCAGCAGGCTGGTAAGATTTAGGCTGGGGAGGGCCTAAACCAATGGCTGTTCCCACCCTGGTGTTACCAGGCTGCTGTTGCTTGGTTTTTAACCCGGCTGGTTATAAAAATAGGGGGGACACTATGCATTTTTTTTTTAATTTATTTATTTTTTTAAAAACCGCATAGGGTCCCCCCTATTTTTATAACCAGCCGGGTTAAAAACCAAACGACAGCAGCCTGGTAACACCAGGGTGGGAACAGCCATTGGTTTAGGCCCTCCCCAGCCTAAATCTTACCAGCCTGCTGCCGCCCCAGTCCAGGAGCGCCAATTTTGACGCTCCGGGACCACTGGCACCCGGCTCTTCCCAGTACCCCTGGTGGCATTGGGTACTGGGGTAATAATGGGGGGTTAGTGTTAGCCATTTTATACCGGCTAATACTAGGCCCCAACTTAGTAATGGATTCCGTCTATTAGACGGCTTCCACTACTAAGTCTATAAAGTAAAGAAGTAAAGAAATAAAGACAAGACACAAGTGGAATTTTTTTTTTTATTCAAATAAAAACACCCCCACACCCCTCAGTGACCATTTTATAAAAAAAAAAACACCAAACAACCGCTGGTCATCGACATAGTCCACCGAATCCGACGTAATCCACAGGATACCGATATCTGAAAAACAAAAAGGGAGAAACACACAAAAAACACACAAACAGGAGCACAACACCCATCATTGTGAGCGGTGTTGTGCTCCTTACAATATGCAGCATCTTTACAGATCGCTGCTTACAGTCTGGCCCCCAAGGGGTTAAGGGAGGATGTATTGCATCCCCCTTAACCCCTTGGGGGCCAGACTGATGTCAGACTGCACCCATCCCAGCAAGGAAAGGGTTAAGTGACCCCCCTTCCTTACTGGGATGGGTGCAGTGCTAGGGAGGGGGTGGGGAGAGCTTTATACTCACCCCGATGTGTCCTCTTCGCTGGTCCGCAGCACAATGAAGTCACTGTACTGCGGACCGGCTCTTTATATGTGCGCTCAGCCGATCAGCCAATCAGCTGAGTGCACATATAATTCTAAATGTTTCTTCTAATAATGCTATTGTGATAACATAATTAGAAGAAACATTTGATGTTTTCATTAAAGTAAAGTGATGATTAGTACAGAATGCTCTATTACCGGGAATATGAATTAACGGCTTAATGGAGCTTCCTGTACTAATTAATATTTAATTAATAAAACACATTTTTGTTGTAATAAAATCAGTTTCGTTGTTCAATAATTTAATTTAAACAAATCCATCATTGTGCAATTAAATATACTGTCAAAAAATAAATATATATATAATAATTTATTTTAACAGTATATTTAATTGCAAAATGATGGATTCGTTTAAATTTAATTATTGAACAACAAAAGGGACTTTATTACAACGAAAATGTGTTTTCTTAATTAAATATATTAACCATGAGAGACATCGGCTATACTGCAGAGGATCGCAAACCCCGGTAATAGCGATTCCTGTAAACTGTTTCCCTGCTTTCCCAGATGCATCCAGAGGTGTTTGCATCACTTTCTAAAGATTTTATTTGTTATTTTTAGTTGAACCAGATTTCCAAGTAAATGACCGTATGTTTTCAGCCGCATGTCTATTTTTTCCCACGGCCGTAGTTTCAGCCGCACATTTCCAGCCGCATAAAAAATACAGCCGCACAGATACATAGTGTGAACATAGCCTGAAGGTACAAGGAGTGCCTCCTATTACTGCCGTGCTCATCCCAAAACTCTACAGGGAAAAGAGGTAAACGATCCTTCACCTATAAGGATCAGTACAGGGTTGTCCCAAATCTACTTAATGTCTGGACAGTTCTAGCTACATATACTTTAGAGACCACCTCCTATGACTCAGTGCCCACAGGCACCTAAGAAGTCCACATCTTCCCTGATGAACCTCCATGTTGTTGGCACAACTGCTTGAGACAAGGAGGAGAAACGCGTCGGAACCCCAGTGGTCAAAGCAAATACATCTATACCTTCTTTTTTCTATTTGAATGTAAACTACTTCATATCTCTGAAGGGCTACACTCTATACGACTCAACAATCTAGACCAGCGGAACTACCCGACTATAGCACTGACCAGTGCAGCCAGCTCTGCTAGCTGTGGGGGACGCCTGACTCTAGCGGCTCCTACATAGTGAGGCAGGGCTAACTAGTATCTACTACACCTGACCTCACGACCTTTCCCTTCCCCCCTTTCCCCCTCTCTCGATCTATCAACTAGACCAACCTGGTCTAATACAGATACCTTTCTTCATAACTGTACCAGTGTAATGCTGTTGCATACTATAAACCTTTTTTCTTTGTGTATCTAATAAAACTTGGTCTTGCAACGCGACTAATTCTGTCTACCACTACCGTTACTTTCCCTTGTTCTTCTCTTACTGTGTATATACTACGGGTGGAGATACCGATCACTACTATCCACTAGATATCCATTTTATTGTCTTGTTTCTATATGTCATTGGAAGAAAATGTGCCTGATGTTTAGGAGGCACATGAAAAATTTGGCAGAAATTTTGGTTGTGGGTCATAAAACTAAAGAATTACCCGGTAAAGGTATAAACTTCCATCATATTTTATGTTCCTTTTTTTGCATAAATTACAGTCCATGGGTGGCCATGTCTCTCTATTTTAGGCAGGGCTCAAAAGAAGCTCAAAAAGTCAAAACGTTATGTTAGGCTGGGTTCACACTACGTATATTTCAGTCAGTATTGTGGTCCTCATATTGCAACCAAAACCAGGAGTGGATTAAAAACACAGAAAGGATCTGTTCACACAATGTTAAAATTGAGTGGATGGCCGTCATTTAATGGCAAATATTTGCTGTTATTTGAAAACAACGGCTGTTATATTGAAATAATGGCCGTTATTTACTGTTAAATGGCGGCCATCCACTCAATTTCACCATTGTGTGAACAGAGCCTTTCTGTGTTTTTAATCCACTCCTGGTTTTGGTTGCAATATGAGGACCACAATACTGACTGAAATATACGTAGTGTGAACCCAGCCTAAATGTGTATACTTTTATTAGCCACGAAACTGAAAAGAAACAAATCCATACAATATTGTGTTTTGTTTATTGCACAGAATTTTATAATCCATTCAGTTATTTTTCTCAGGAATATAAAATAAATGTAATATTATTATTAAAATTAATACATGGAGTTGTTTGTTGATATCAATCAATATTCTATACATATCTGGTTTTCATATTATTATTATTATCATTATGTCTAATAAAGAAACGAAGCAGGAAGCGGCAACTCACCAACCAGTGCGATTTATTCGGGGTATACGCTGTACATCAGCTCACAGGCAGGGCAATAACATTCTGAGTGTGTTTGCCTCTGTGGAACACACTCAGAATGTTATTGCCCTGCCTGTGAGCTGATGTACAGCGCATACCCCGAATAAATCGCACTGGTTGGTGAGTTGCCGCTTCCTGCTTCGTTTCTTTATTAGACGTTTAAGAGTATCTCCATGCAGAGCACCACCTGTTAAAGTGCACAAGACGCCATACATGCAAAGACTGTACGCCACAGCCCTCTCCCTTGACTGCGCATCATAGGGGACAGTGCCAAGCGCTTCACATTTTCTATGTACTGTTATTATTATCATTATAGTCTCTTATTAATGATGAGCGAACCTCAAGCAAACTTGAGTGTGACTGAACCCAAATGCTCTCCATTTAATTGGTGGCTGAAGAAGTTTGATGCAGCTCTAGGCTATGTGCACACTTAGTATCAGACCAGCGGTTCATGGAACGGCCGGTCTCAGAAAAGATCATCCCTGCATCACTGCAGTACCGGCTTAATGATCCTTAGCGCCGTAGAGTTCTGATGCGGGCGCATCCATGCGTGCCTGCATCAGAACTCCCCACTGCACACTATGGAGCGTGTGGCTGGAGCTGCTCGCTCCACTGTGTGCACTGTCGCGGCCGCAGAAAACTGACATGTCAGTTTTCTACAGCGTTGCTAGGGATCCCAGCCAGAGTGTATACCAGGTGTATACACTCCAGCCGGGATTCCCTCGGCGTGCAGCACAACGTAGGTTCCGTACCAATCACAGCCGTTGCAACAACGGCCATGATTAGTATGGAACTAACATTGTGTGAACGTGGCCCTAAGCCGCGAACTAATTATCAAATGCAAAGCATTCGGGTTCGCTCATCTCTATTATTATTATATATTTACTTTATGTGCAAGCTACAAATATATATCAAACTTTCTCCCAACTTAAAATATGATCTTTCTACCAAGCCTAAAGAAATAACAGACATACATCTCTACAATTTGTTACTATAATTGTTTTACCATAAATAACCATGGGAAGGTTTAATTTAGTGAGCTAAATTCATGCCAACAATGTGTCCAAAATATTTAGAGCAGTAGCTATGTTAGATATGTAGCATCTTATTTTGTACTTAAAGGGAACTTGTGACTAGTGTAGACCACTATAAAGAGACATAAAACAGATGCCATATGGTTATGAACTAGTTGTACAATTTCACCCTGAAAAACAACCTCTATTCCTATTTAAAAGGTTATTCTCTTATTCTCGGTGGGGGACTGATTGCAGTGTTTAGAAGTTCCATAGAGAATGATTGCAGCACTGGGCACACATGCACAGTTTGCTCCATGAATTTGGCGGCACCAATTTTTTTGACGTGTTGACCCATGGGTTTCCCAAGACCTCTGAACGTTTCCTGTGGTATCTGGCACCAAGCCATTAGCAGCAGGTCCTTTAGGGTAAGGTGTGGTCTCCAAAGATCAGATTTGTTTTTGTGGTATATCTCGCACATGCTCAATGGGATTGAGATCTTGGGAATTTTGAGGCCAAGTCCACACCTTGAACTCTTGTTCGTGTTCTTCAAACAATTCCTGAACATTTTTTTTGTGTTAAAGCGTATGTTATCCGAATGAACAGGGAATACCATTACCATGAAGGAGGTATACTTGATCAATACCTGGACTGCAGAATGCTGACATATACAGGCCAGGCAAATGATAAAAAGACACTCTTTTGACCTTCATTTGTCAATGGAAATTTATAGAAATATTTATTGAGAATGTTGGGAGCTATTACGACATACATGCTAAATGTATGGCACAAATATAGTATGGACCCAGCCTAAGACATATGTGCTGTTAGAGACAGGCTTATACTTCATATATAGGCAGAGCTTGATTGCTTGATAAATAAGGTGTCTTCATTTATCTAGTACAAACATAGGAAAGGAAAGAAAATGAGCACTCACAATTAAAGACTGCACTGTGATTGACACAGTCAGGAGCCATTGGCTCCCAGCTGACCAAGCTGTCTGCAGGCAGCATTCTGCATTCTGGCAGCATTCTGCCAAGAGGTCGCTCCCTCTCCCAACACTCCAGCAGCATACAAATGACATCACTTGTGCACTTGCAGAGCAGGGAGAGTAGGACAGAAACTAAATGGGTCAGCTTCTGTCGGTTGTTGCCTTTGTCTATAAGACTTGCTGTAAAGCACATCTGTAAATGCTGTTAAAAACAGCTCAGGTAAGATGCCCCGATAACAATGTGCAAAAAAACACATTTTTAAAAAATTACAATAATAAAATAGAAACTCAGAAAAAAAACAAGGAAACATCTAAGGCTAGGCGATAAAATTCTTTTAAATTCGGCGCATTTTCAAGAAATGAAATTAATGACTTTTTGTTGACTTGCACTAAGGTGTAAATTGAATATACCAATTTGCTACCTATATTTTATTTACAACTCCTGGTTGGCACTGTCGCGGAGGTCCCAGTGATTCGGTCCATTTTTCAAATGGACGGTTCCTGCATCTGCACTGGTTTGGTGACATGCAAACTGGGCCGTTCTATGCAATGGAAGCGGTCCCAGTCGCCCCAGAACACCGATATCCCCTCCCCTTGGTGACGCAGCCTCCTTCAGAATCAAGTCTGGCCACATCACTAAGGAGAGGGCATAGTGGTACACTGGGGGCATGGGACCCACTTCCAGTGTATAGAACGGCCCGATTTGCATGTCACAAAGCCAACACAGATGGCAGGAACCAGGCAGTGATTTGAACAATGGACCGCATCACTGGGATCTCCACGCTGGTGCCAACCAGGTACTGTACAAAAAAATTGGGGTAGCAAATTGGTAAAATTGCTTTAAACCATTTTCTCTTATTCTCTGATTTAATAAATTGAGTCCCCGTACATCCCCCTGGAGACTGCCGTCACTTTCCATATTTAGTGCGCACTGAGAAAAGTCACACATCAACATTTATAGCCGCCATAAACAGCTTTGATAATTCGTCCTGTTATGTCATTTTTCTTACATGTAGAAGAGCAGCCGTTCGATTTAGCTTCCAGTCTTGATATTTAAACATGTGTACAGTTCTGTGACAGGTGTTTCCTCCATGTGAGCTCAGAGGCCTTGTAACTTGGAGGAGTTATTTCAATAGATGTACAAGAAAAGAAAAAAAGAGAGATGGAAAAATGCAAGTCGTGAATCATAAGTGTTTATAATACAAAAGAGCTATAGATGAAAATATGAAAATAGAGAAAGTAAGGTACAAAGGTTTGCAATGGTAATACGTTTCCACTATGCCTGCCACTGAAGCATGAGATAACACCGATGAAGTTGTGAATGGAGTGTGAGGGTACTTAGGGCATCACTTACACTGTCTCCATGACGACGGCCTTCAATGATTATGAAAGTGGCAACTCACAAAGCGACATTCCTGAATGCTATAACCTTGCTATGAAATGCATGTGTGGGCACAGAGGAAGATCATATCCTGTGTCACCATTCATGTATTTATGAAGTTTTATATGTAATCAGTAACTAAAGGACCTTTCCATGGACTTTAAAAAAAAAAAAAACATACCCACCTGCCCTGATTCCCTGCCGCTGCCATTCTGACAGGACTCTTCCGTTTCCTATTACATCCCATTCATGCAGAAACTGAACACTCATCCTGTCACTGGCCACAGCAGTAACCCGCTTCAGGCAGCCATTAGCTGAATGGGCAGTTCAGGTACGAATAAGATGTGAGAGGAAGTACAAAGAAGTGAAGAGCATTGCAGACTGGGCACAGTTAAAATGATAGCTGCAAGGGATCAAGCAGGTGAATATGATTTGTCCCTAACAAAAAACCTTTAAATATGTAAATTTCAGCACAAAACCCATTGACTAGTGCTTGGCAATGGTTTAATAGCAGACTGTTTCGAAGCATCTTCATATTAAAGTGTACCCGATCTTTCAAGTGACTTGTCAGTATAGGTTTTCACTTGTGTGTATATGAGGAGTTGCCATTTTATAACTTTCCTATTGCACTTTTCATCATTTTCGTCTCTCATACACAGTTTCTGCTCCTTGTGTCTCTATAGCTCACATAGCTGCAGCTCCCTTCTCCTTCACTATCCCCTCCTCCTTTACTTCTGTGGGTAACATTTAAAGAAGTCCGGCGAAAGTTTTTATTTAAGTATTGTTTTGCCCCCCATAAGTTATACAATCACCAATGTACACTTATTACAGAAAATGCACATAAAGTGCTTTTTCCCTGCACTTACTACTGCATCAAGGCTTCACTTTCTGGATAAAATGGTGATATCACGACCCGACTCCCAGAGCTGTGCTGGCTGTGGCTGCTGGAGAGGATGATGGCAGAGGGATGCTCAGTGTCCCTCCAGTGTCCTGTGTCTCTCAGTGTCCCCCTGCCATCATCCTCTCCAGCAGCCACAGTTCGCACAGCCCTTGGAGTCGGGTCGTGACATCACCATGTTATCCAGGAAGTGACATTACCATTTTATCCAGAAAGTGACATCACCATTTTATCCAGAAAGTGAAGCCTTGATGTAAATAAGTGCAGGGAAAAAAACACTTTATAAGCATTTCCCATAATAAGTGTACAGTCATGGCCAAAAGTTTTGAGAATGATAAAAATATTAATTTTTACAAAGTCTACTGCTTCAGTTTTTAAAATTACAATTTGCATATACTCCAGAATGTTATAAAGAGTGATCAGCTTAACAGCAATTACTTGCAAAGTCAATATTTGCCTAGAAAATGAACTTTATTCCCCAAAACACATTTCAACATCATTACAGCCCTGCCTTAAAAGGAACAGCTAACATCGTTTCAGTGATTGCTCCATTAACACAGTTGTGGGTGTTGATGAGGACAGGGATGGAGATCAATCTGTCATGATTAAGTAAGAATGACACCACTGGATACTTTAAAAGGAGGCTGGTGCTTGGCATCATTGTTTCTCTTCTGTTAACCATGGTTATCTCTAAAGAAACACGTGCAGTCATCATTGCACTGCACAAAAATGGCCTAACAGGGAAGAGTATCGCAGCTAGAAAGATTGCACCTCAGTCAACAATCTATTGCATCATCAAGAACTTCAAGGAGAGAGGTTCCATTGTTGCCAAAAAGGCTTCAGGGCGCCCAAGAAAGACTACAAAGCACCAGGACCGTCTCTTAAAAGTGTTTTAGCTGCAGGATCGGGCTACCAGCAGTGCAGAGCTTGCTCAGGAATTGCAGAAGGCAGGTGTAAGTGCATCTGCACACACTGTGAAGCGTACACTCTTGGAGCAAGGCCTGGTCTCAAGGAGGGCAGCAAAGAAGCCACTTGTCTCCAGAAAAAACATCAGGGACAGACTGATAATCTGCAAAAGGTACAGGGAGTGGACTGCTGAGGACTGGGGGAAAGTCATTTTCTCTGATGAATCCTCTTTCCGATTGTTTGGGACATCTGGAAAACAGCTTATTCGGAGAAAACGAGGTGAGCGCTACCACCAGTCTTGTCTCATGCCAACTGTAAAGCATCCTGAAACCATTCATGTGTGGGGTTGCTTTTTAGCCAAGGGAATCGGCTCTCTCACAGTCTTGCCTTAAAACACGGCCATGAAAAAAGAATGGTACCAGAATGTCCTCCAAGAGCAACTTCTCCCAACCGTCCAAGAGCAGTTTGGCGATCAACAATGCCTTTTCCAGCATGATGGAGCACCTTGCCATAAAGCAACACAGTAACACAGACCCCTCTGTGCCCCCATATATGCAGTATGCCCAGTACATTCCTCCTAACAGTAGTCAGGCCCCTTCTGTGCCCCCATATAAGCAGTATACCTATTACATGCCTCCAAACAGTAGTAAGGCAGCTCTGTGCCCCCATATTGTATATTAGAAAAGGCCACTTACAGTATATGTCGCCAGAATGTTGTAGCGAGAGCAGCCCCTTGAGATAAATAGATCATATAGAGGGAATTGGCAGTATTGGAAACAGGGAGAAGGGGAGGAGGGCAGGGAGAAGATGGAAATAAGGGAGAACTGGGGGAGAGATATGAAATGGGGGTTAGCCATTAAAAACAATAGGAGAGAGATAAGAGGAGGGGGATATGAATAATAAGAGGTAATGGGTGGGCAGAGAGCTGTACAGAGAGGAGAGAGTGGATGGGGGTAGATTAATTGGTGAAGCCGAGTGCAAGTCCCTGTGCCTGGTAATAAAGACACCACATCCCCTCCAATCAGCAGGTAGGTAGTTGCAGGAAGGTGTAAGTAGGTAGCTGTAGGCAGGTAAGTGTAGGTAGCTAGTTGTTGATAGTTGTAGGTAGATAGTTGTAGATAGGTAGTTGCAGGTAGGTATTTGCCCCCTCCCTGCAGGGAGGTACTTGCTGATAGTTGTAGGTAGATATTTGTGTATAGGTAGGTGTAGATAGTTGTAGGCAGGTAGTTGTAAGTAGGTATTTTCCCCCTCCCCTCTCCCCATAAAAAAGTTGTAGGTAGGTAGTTTTCCCCTACCCTCTCCTCATGAAGGTAGTTGTAGGTAGGTAATTGCTCCTTCCCCATGATGTAGTGGGTAGTTCCTCCCCCCCATGTAGGTAATTGCCCCTTCCCCTCTCCCCATGTAGGTAGTTGTAGGTAGGTAGTTGCTCCCCCTCTCCCCATGTAGGTAGTTGTAGAAAGGTAGTTGGTCCTCCTCTCCCCATGTAGTTAGATGTAGGTAGTTGTAGGTAGGTAGTTGTCCCCCTCATCCCTTCTCGTCCTCTCCCCTTATCTCATCTCATGTTGCAAGTTGTGCCACTCCCCTCTCCTCTCCCCATCCCATGTAGGCACACACACAAACAGAAACTAACTCACCTGGCTCCAGGCCGCACATCTCTTCTCCCCAGCTCAGCGGGCAGCGCGCTCCCATTACGTCACTTGGACGTCGGTATGTCGGAGACAGCGGCCTCTTGTGCCCGCAGGCAGCACAAAACTGACTGACAGAGTGGGAGCCAATAGCTCCCTCTCAGTCAGGGAGGGGGCCCTGCGTAGTTTAACTGTGAGCGCTCATTATGAGCCTCACAGTTAAAGGGCCAGAGCAGATCTTGGGGTGCCAGGCACCGGCCCTCTGTGGTGGCTAAATGAATAGTGGGACGTCTGTCCTCATTGTTCACTTAGCCACTACAGGAGGCCGGGGCGCCCCCTGACTTGCCAGAAGTGATTCACCCTGTGCGACCGCACAGGTCGCACACCCCAAAGGCGGCCCTGAGTCTAGCCCAGGCAACAGTATACCCCAGGGGATAAACTCTATATTTGGGGGTGTAAAACAGTCTAGGCCAGACTATATCCCTCCAAGTTATTGTGTCATTGGTTTTCTCACTTCTGGTCCAGGCTACAGTATACCCCAGGGGATAAATTCTATACCAGGGGGTGTAAAATATCCTAGGCCAGAATATATCCCTCCAGGTCATAATGTTATCACTTTACTGGTTTTCTCACTTCATCTCTAATAAAGATAGCTGCTTCTTCTTGTTGGAAAATGCAGTACAGTGCTTACTTTGAACTGACAGTAGATGGCGTTGTCTCATTAGTGCATCATTTGCACTATTTTTTGAGCGAGAGGAGTTTTGTATGGGCTGCGCAAAAATCATCATTAGACGCAAGTGCCTTGATACATTGTGCACAACTTATTGCACAATTTATGCCTAAGGCTTGGTTCACACTGCATTTTTTGCAGCCGTTTTTTCCATCCTTTTTTGCAAACTGTGTTTTTGCAATGTTTTTTTTTCTCATCCGTTTTTTGCAAAATGGATGAAAAAAAGGAATCGTTTGTGTGCCTCAGTTTTAATCAGTTTTTAAAATAACTTTCATAATAAAAAACGGATTGAAAAACGGATCAAAACTTTTTTTAGCGTACACAAAAACGCGGTCAATCACGTTTTTTGTGTATGCTAGAAAAACTGATGCATTTGTATCCGTTTTTTATAATGGAATTTGATGGAAAAATTGATTTAAAAAAATGGATTGCAAAAATACAGTGTGAAGCTTGGCTATAAAGCTAGGCTAGGGTTAGATTTAGCAAACATTGAAAAAAGGTGCAGGCATTGGAAACTGATGTAAAATAGCGCAAAACCCTTAATACATCTTGCACAGATATTTTTGAAATACACGAAATCTCCTTATTAGTCAAAAAATAAATAAATAAATTGTGCAAACACAATGGAAAATGTCGCCTATGCAGGAGATTTCATAGTATAAAGTGAAATCGGCTCAGTTTCCCCTTTTAATTCCTGACAGACTTTTTGGAAAATGAAAGGTGGAATCTGATTGGTTGCTAGGATATGACATGGAGAGAGAGGAGAGCTGTTGCACCTCACACCTATGGCTGACACTAATGCCTCTCCGCTACATTTAAAAACTAATGCCAGGATGTTGGTATATTATTTGATCAAACCATATTGCCGCATGTACCATGTGCAGGTCCCCTGGATCACATAAGTCCCTACACTAACTCAACACTGAGTCAGTCAGCGACCGCCAACCCCGCAAAGCGAGTGCAAGTAGGGAAGGTAGGCCATAAAATGGCCCTGCAACCCCAATGTCACAGGAACAAACCCCAAGGCCCCCCCAAACCTAGAAGGCACCGCCGGCGGAGAAAGCTGCCACTAAGCAACACAAGTGTGAACATAGTCTAACCACTCACCATTACTCCTGCAGGTAGAATAGGAAGAATAGGAGGTACTTGCCATTTGTGCACAGGTGCTTTCCACTGATTGGGGTCACATGGGTCTTGCAAAGAGGAGTGCTATGACATGGAGAGAGAGGAGAGCTGCTGCACCTCACACCTATGGCTGACACTAATGCCTCTCAGCTACATTTAAAAACCAACGCTAGGATGTTGGTATATAATTTGATCAAACCATATTGCCTCATCTACCACGTGCAGGTCCCCTAGATCACATGAGTCCCTACACTAATTCAACACTCATGTGATCAAGACAGGGGCTGGCTGGCAAACTTTAACCTGGGGGGCAAGCACACAGCAGTGGCCCATGAGAAGCGGATAATTGCCAAGGCACATGAACTTAAAGGAGAACTCTTGCCGAACCTAAACATCCCAAGCCTGCAGGGGGTGAGGGGAACATAATAAAGAATCCATACTTACCTGTACCTATGCCCTCGCAGTGCTGTGTCACTGCTCACATACCGGTTCCTGCAGCTCCTGGTCCTGCACTTGGGCTAGTGGGTACTTCCTGCCGGGACATGACAATGCAGGAACGGGAGGAGCAGGATAATGGTAGCTGTGAGAGAGGTGGTGAACCTGTCCTGCACAGGACACAGAAATGGGTAAGTATAGTTTCTTTTTTATGTTTCTCCAACCTTTGCCGCCCCAGGATTTTTATATAAGGCCAGAGTTTATTCTGCTCTGGATTGGATTGTACCTGGTATGGACGTGAACATCATATTATTACTGACCAAATCCTGTATACTTATATTACCAATAATACTAGTATACAAGGGTCAAATAATGCCACCATAAATGACCACATACTACAATCACATAGTAACCACATTATAAATGGTTACTTAATAATACCGTCATAATATGAGCATTACTACTATACAGGCACTACACTACAGGACTCTAATATACTGTACCACTGCCCTCTCTAATGTACTTTACCACTGTCCCGTTTAATGTACTGTACCAATATCTCCTCTAATGTACTGTACCACTGCCCTCTCTAATGTACTGTACCACTGTCCTCTAATGTACTGTACCACTGTCCTCTCTAATGTACTGTACCACTGTCCCCTCTAATGTACTGTACCACTGTCCCCTCTAATGTACTGTACCACTGTCCTCTGATGTACTGTACTACTGCCCTCCCTAATGTACTGTACCACTGTCCTCTCTAATGTACTGTTCCACTGACCCCTCTAATGTACTGTACCACTGTCCCCCCTAATGTACTGTACCACTGCCCCACTAATGTACTGTACCACTGACCCCCTAATGTAATGTACCACTGACCCCCTTATGTACTACTGACCCCTCTAATGTACTGTACCACTGTCCCCTCTAATGTACTGTACCACTGCCCCACTAATGTACTGTACCACTGACCCCCTAATGTAATGTACCACTGACCCCCTTATGTACTACTGACCCCTCTAATGTACTGTACCACTGACCCCCCTTAATTTACTGTACCACTGGCCCCTTTAATGTACTGTACCACTGACCCCCTAATGTACCACTGACCCCCCCTAATGTACTGTACCACAGTCCCCTTTTAATGTACTGTACCACTGACCCCTCTAATGTAATGTACCACTGACCCCCCCTAAATCATTGTTTCCCAACCAGTGGCTCCTCAGCTTTTCCTAAACTACAACCTCCATTATGTCAGCAGGACATGATAGGAGTTCTAGTCTTGTAGCGACTAGAGGGTCACAAGTGGTAGAACACTATACTAAATAAACTGCCCCCCCTCTTCCTTTAGTTATTGTTCCCCACCAATGGCAAAACTACACCACCCATTTTACCCTGCTGGCAGAACATAATGACAGTTGTAGTTTGGTAACAGCTGAGGAGCCACTGGTTAGGAAGCAATGATTTATGGGTACAGTTTATTTAGTATAGAGTTCTCCAATGTGTGACCCTCCTGCTGTTATTAAACTACAACCCCCATTATATCCCACCAGCAGGGCATGATAGGAGTTGTAGTTTGGTAACAGCTGAGGAGCCACTGTTAGAAAGCAATCATTTATGGGTACAGTTTATTCTGTGTGGTGTTCTCCAACATGTGACCCTCCTGCTGTTCCTAAACTACCATTCCCATTATCTCCTGCCGGAAGGGCAGAGTTGTAGTGTTGCACTAACTGAGGAGTCACAGGTTGGAGAACACTACTAAGTAAACTCAACCTAAATGAAAGCTTCATAACCAGTGGCTCCTCAGCTGTTGCCAAACTACAACTCTCATCATGTCTTGCCACCAGGGTGCAATGGGAGTTGTAGTTCTGCAATAACTGGAGAGTCACATGTTGTTCAACAAAGCACAATGCTCCCCCCCCCTCCACAATATACTCACTAGCAGGTCCCATGCTGCTCTGCTGCTCTGGCCTCTTCTAGTCAGGTCTGGCCAGAGCAGAGAGATGCAGGCAGTGATAATCGCAGAGGAGAAGCTGGCTGGCCAACAGGGAGGTGAGGGTCCCCCGCTCCAGCCAGCCCTAGGCCACTTTATTGTATTGGTGTCTTACAGACACCAATACTATACAGTAACCCCCACCCCAGACCCTCTCCCCAGATACCAGTCAGGGCGGTGGGCGGCTCCTCTCCCGGAAGGCGTCCTCTTCTCCCTCCTCCATGTGTGGTGCACTGCTCTTTGCTCACTGATGGAACAGGCTGCCTGCTCCACCAATGAGCAAAGTGAAGTGTGAGTCAGCGCAGTTTTCTGTCACCGCCGCTGACTCCTAGAAAGTAAGTGCAGCGGCCGCTACTACACTTACTGAGGAAAGCATTAAAGTGGCAGAGCAGCCTCAGTAATATCCGGCCACTGCGGCCCTTAAGTGCACTGGGGGGACTGGCCCGGGGGGCATATGCCACCCTGCCCCCAGGCCCAGCCCGCGGTACATGAGGCAATATGGTTTGATCAAATTATATACCAACATCCTGGCATTGGTTTTCAAATGTAGCTGAGAGGCATTAGTGTCAGCCATAGGTGTGAGGTGCAGCAGCGCCTTTCTCTCCATGTCGTATGATTGGTTGCTAGGAGCAACTGAGCCAGTTTCACTTTACACCTTGTTTGATCAATTTCCCCCAAAGTGTTTAGATTTCTAGGATTTACATCAGTAAATGACTTAACTTAGCAGACAAAGCCGAATCCGAATAAAATGTTGAAAATTTTTTTAATTCTTGTGTCTATCACTCAGTATTACTGCTTTCATGGGGGTATAACATGGCCTGAGGGGGTATGAATTGGCCTGAGCCAAAATATACCCAGGGTATAATCTAGCCTAGGCCAAAATATACCTGGGGTACATTCTAGCCTAGGCCATTTTAACCCCGCATATAGTCTGGGCTGGGGTTATACTCTGGCCTGTTACACCGGATCACATGCAGCCTGTTATAGGGGAACTACAGGTAGAGGTAAAAAAAAAAATTAAACTTCTGCAGAAGCATATAGCATTACTTACCTATTTATCCCAGTTATAAAACTACCAAAAATCCATTTGTTTTGGGGGTTTTGTTCTGTATTTTGTGGCTGTACTTCCTGGTTGAGCAGTTGTATAAAGTACTACAGGTTCCAGAATGCAATGCTTTCCCTCAGCTGTTCATCACAGTCCGCCACCCTGCACATTCCCCGCCAAAAGCTGTTGCAGAACATTTAGGCTGTGTTCACACATTGCAGTTTCATTGTGTTACTGAATTATTTGCAGTACTTTATTATTTCATTGTAGTCACCCCACAGCACACTGTAGCACCACACAGCACACTGTGTTCTCTACCTGTAACACCCACACAGCATACTGTATTCTTTACCTGTAACACCACACAGCACACTGTATTCTCTACTTGTAATATCACACAGCACACTGTATTCTCAACCTGTAACACCACACAGCACACTGTATTCTCTACCTATAACACCACACAGCACACTGTATTCTCTACCTGTAACACCACACAGCACGCTGTATTCTCTACCTGTAACACCACACAGCACGCTGTATTCTCTACCTGTAACACCACACAGCACACTGTATTCTCTACTTGTAACACCACACAGCACACTGTATTCTCTACCTGTAACACCACACAGCACGCTGTATTCTCTACCTGTAACACCACACAGCACACTGTATTCTCTACCTGTAACACCACACAGCACACTGTATTCTCTACCTGTAACATCACACAGCACGCTGTATTCTCTACCTGTAACACCACACAGCACACTGTATTCTCTACTTGTAACACCACACAGCACACTGTTTTCTCTACCTGTAACACCACACAGCTCGCTGTATTCTCTACCTGTAACACCACACAGCACACTGTATTCTCTACCTGTAACACCACACAGCACACTGTATTCTCTACCTGTAACGCTGATATTGGAATAAAGTAAAAAAAAACTTTTTAAATTGAATTTAAATTTTTCTTTTCTTTTCATCTCCATGCACATATTATGATCAAGCATCTTTTATCTTTGAGGTTGAGCCCCACAATAAGGACTTTATCCCATATTATCTTACATGGGACATACTGTTTATGTCTTGTATTTTCTTCAGGTGGGAGTGACAGTGCCGTCTCTGATCCACGGTGTCGTTTAGCATCATTTAATTGTGTTACTGCATCATTTTTGTGAATATGCTGCAGTACTGCAATGACACTCCAACATGTGTGAACATAGACCAACAAAACACAGTTATCACTGAACTCAAGGAGAACAGTGAAAAAAATTCCAATGAAGTACTCAATCAAGAGTCTCCACTGATGCCCCCAAAAATTTAAATATGCAAAACAGGAGTCCGTGGAGCCTCAGTTGCGAGTCTCAAAACACGGGATAGCCAGATATCTCTAGCCTGTTGCCACAGGGTGCCTCCATGATAGGGAAAACAAAGGGCGACAGCGCTCCATGGCGAGGATCAGAAGGACAAGGTGCAAAGGGGTTAGGGGTGCACGGCAACCCTCACCTGATGTGGTTGTGCAAAGGGAGGCATAACACTCTGCAGCGTATAGATCAAGGACCGCAGCCACTCCCGATATCCAAAAAGAAACAAAGATACAAACAACCTCCAACTCCAGACTACACGGATTATGGGGCGCAGGTCCAACTTGAGATCGAGGCACAGTGAGTAATAAAAATGTTTTATTGTGGAGACTCAACGCGTTTCAGAACCGCACCGGTTCCTTTCTCAAGAGTCATGATACTGACAAAACAAAACAGCAATATATATCACAAACCAAAATGACATCAAAGAGGGGAGGGGAACTCAGAACCTCCCACTTCAATCAACACAGACACCTGTGACACCAATAAAGGAAGGCATATAGCCATATACTACATTACATAAAATACAACAATATATAAGAAAGAGTATATAAAAAGTATATATATATATATATATATATATATATATATATATAAAAATAAATAATGTATATAAAATATATATATATATATATATATATATGTATGAAACAAGTATATAAAATTAAAATTATACCTTCGTATTTTCTAATGTCTCATTTAAGCCATCTGGTGACAAAGAGCAAAGTTTAAAAATCCAATACGATTCCCTATTAATGAGCTGCTTATATCTATTGGGAACATTCTCTCCTATACGTTCCAAAATAGTGAGTCTCAAACTACTAGGGTCAGAATTATGCTTGAGAATTCATTTTTATTGCATAGTGTCTCTCGACACTTTTTTCTCAAGCATAATTCTGACCCTAGTAGTTTGAGACTCACTATTTTGGAACGTATAGGAGAGAATGTTCCCAATAGATATAAGCAGCTCATTAATAGGGAATCGTATTGGATTTTTAAACTTTGCTCTTTGTCACCAGATGGCTTAAATGAGACATTAGAAAATACGAAGGTATAATTTTAATTTTATATACTTGTTTCATACATATATATATATATATATTTTATATACATTATTTATTTTTATATATATATATATATATATATATATATATATATATACTTTTTATATACTCTTTCTTATATATTGTTGTATTTTATGTAATGTAGTATATGGCTATATGCCTTCCTTTATTGGTGTCACAGGTGTCTGTGTTGATTGAAGTGGGAGGTTCTGAGTTCCCCTCCCCCCTTTGATGTAATTTTGGTTTGTGATATATATTGCTGTTTTGTTTTGTCAGTATCATGACTCTTGAGAAAGGAACCGGTGCGGTTCTGAAACGCGTTGAGTCTCCACAATAAAACATTTTTATTACTCACTGTGCCTCGATCTCAAGTTGGACCTGCGCCCCATAATCCGTGTAGTCTGGAGTTGGAGGTTGTTTGTATCCATGATAGGGAGAGCACCACACCACCCTGATAAATAGCCCCTTAAGTCCCTCTCGGTTGCGAGTATTGGAACATAAATAGGGAAACACCAGGGTGGCTCCTTTTTGTCAATGTCTAACTCAAGGTGCGAGTATTGCGATCATGACAAGGGCTTGCCAAGGCAGGCTTCCATCCACAGAAAGCCGTTTCAGGGTTTTTGCCCCTCGTCAGTGTGGAATAGGATTCTGGCTAGTTGGGGCAATAGCAAATCGACCAACAAAACACAGTTATCACTGAACTCAAGGAGAATAGTGAAAAAAATTCCAATGAAGTACTCAATCAAGAGTCTTCACTGATGCCCCTCGAATGCCCCAATGCAAACTTGGAGGCTAACTAACAAAGTTGTTTTAAATAGTGAGAGTGGCAGTGAACCCCAATTTCGGAGGCCAGCAGGGACTTGAGAGCTCAAAAAGTTAATAGAGTCAGTTCTCCAACGAAAAGGAATTTCGCTTTCAGGGAAGAGACCTCATCAGGGAGGAGGGTGATGTTTAAGATGTCCGATTTTTGTAAGTTGACTTTAAAATTGCTGAGCTCCCCGAACCTCTCGAATTCTTTCAAAACATTCGGGAGGCCTACTCGCGGATCAGTCATATAGATCAAGAGATTATTGGCAAACAAGGACAGTTTATATTCCTGGTTGCCCAGCATCACCCTTCTGACTGGGTCAATTCTTCATAGAGCATTAGCAAGGGACTCCATTAAAAATAAATATAAAAAAGGGGACAGGGGACACCCCTGCCTCGCCACATTGGACACCGTGAATGGGTCAGACAGGGTCACTCTAATCTTCACTTGGGCTGTCGGGCCAGTATATAGAGCACGGATTCTGGCCAACATCTTGGAACCCAATCCAATGACCTCCATGGTTTGCCATGAGGAACCCCCAGTGAACTTTTTCTATGACAACTGACAGCAGACATATGGGGGTTCCCTCAAGGCGAGCCCGGGAGATCAGGGAGATGGTTTTAATGGTGTTGTCCCTGGCTTCTCGTCCAGGGTGAGAACCAACTTGTTCCTTATGAATTATTCGGGGGATCCAGGGTTGTATGCGTAGTGTTAAGATCTTAGAATAAATCTTGAGATCTATGTTGATGAGGGATATTGGGCGAAAATTCACACAGGCAGAGGCATCCTTTTTTCGGCATCTGGTTTTGGCAGTACGGTTATGTGTCCCCAAAAGGTTTGTTAAGGAAAGAGACAAGTATCCGAGATAGCGTTAAAAGAACGCGATAGGAAAGGGGCAACCAACTCTCCCATGACTTTGTAAAATCTGGGAGTTAGCCCGTTAGGGTCCAGGCTCTTGCCTATTTTTAGGGACTTCACCACCTCTAAGACTTCACTCTTAGTGAAGTCTGCCTCAATTTCAGACGCCTCTGCCTCGGGAACTCGGCCTGGGGCGTTTTCAGATAGGTATGACATTTGGGCCACCCGCGGCTTATGCTCACTATTGTAGTCACTGCCGATATTATATAGGGAGGCATAATAGGTTTGAAATTCATCTAGGATGTCGGTGGTGGGATAAACCTGACCTTTAGTGGGAGAATTAATAAAAAATAGGTAAGACTGCTACTGGCGCGGATTGATAGTTCTGGCCAATAGGTGGCTGCATTTGTTGCTGTATTCAAAATAATTGTGTTGCATCTTATCTCTGAAACAGAGGGATCGTTAATCCAGTACAACCAGAACGCTATGTCTAACAGAGGATAACTTGGCCTCTGTGGCAGGAAATGGATGGGCTTTATTGGAGGTATCTAAGCAATTCAAATCTGCCAGATCTTTCAGTTTTTTGGCTCCCTCTCTCTTGAGGCAAGCCCCATAAGATATAAAGGTTCCATGGATTATGCACTTTAATGCCTCTCATTTGATTGGGTCACTGGTCTCATTATCTTTATGATTATGCTCAAAGTTTCCTATGGCAGACTTTAGAGCATTTAGACAAAGTGCATCATTCAGTAGATTGTCATTTAGCCTCCAGTTATAGCCCCAGAGAATGCCAATGCCCCTAAGACCGGAGCATGATCCGACCAGAGTATGATGTCTATAGACGCCTTGGGATAAAGGTCAAGCAGAGAGTGTGAGATATATATGTGGTCCAGGCAACAATAACTATTGTGAGCCTATGAGTAGTGACTATAGTCCCTAACTCCCGGGTGAAGCACCCGCCACATGTCTACAACCGGAAAGCAGACAATTCTTTTTTCAGTCGGCGTATGGCATTATAAGGGACAGAGGACCCACCAGTTGATTAATCCAGGTCTGGGTCCATGTACACATTAAAGTCTCTGCCCAGAATTATTGCAGAGCCATCAGCGAAATCAGTCAATCCTTGCAGAGTAGTGATTCCAAACAACACTTGTCCCTGGTTCGGGAAATAAACATTGGCTATAGTTAATACCTGAGTTTGAGGAACAGGTCTATCTTAGAGTCAAGAACTTCATGTTGCAAAGATTTATGTAGAGCTATAGACACACCGCAAACCTTTTTATCTGGGTGGGGGCTATGGAACCAGGTTGTGTAATATTTGGAGGAACACTTTGGAATGCTTTGTGCACAAAAATGGGTCTCTTGCAGCATAGCTATCTGGATCCTCTTTTTGTGTAGGCGGTATATTATCTGGCTTCTTCTGGCTGGAACATTAAAGCCTCTCACATTATATGTACAAAATGTTCAATCAGCCATGGCGATGACAGGATGGATAGGGTAGGAGATAATGCATCCCTCTTGCTAGGGGGTAGGCTAGGGTTGGGTGAGTTGGGCGGGTTGGGAAGGAGGAGGAGAAAGAACTAGAAGAAGGACATAGAAACAAGCAACAGTAAATAACGTAATACAGGACATTATAGGTAGAGAAGAATAAAGTATAATAGAATAAAGGAGGCTAATCCAGCCTCAAACTATATCATAACAAAAAGCTAATGAAAGCGTAAAGCCATAGTCCCTAAGTGAGGAGAGTCAGTCCGGTGGCAGCCTCGCAAACACAGTAATTCCCTCTAAGGGAGCACATGAACTTCAGACAACTATTCTAATAATAAACATTAAAGGACGCAGCACACAAAAAATAGAGCAATGGATAAAATCCTCAGGATGCCGAATCTTGGTGTGGGCATGCTCTCCTCTGTTATTTCAGGTTAACACGTTGCCAGGATTCTCCAGGTGGCAAAACAGGCAAGACGCACATTTTGGGCCATTCTAGAAGTGACGCCATTGGTAGATCAAGAGTACCCAGAAACTTTGGCAGATCTCCCAGGGATCAGAGAGAAGCAGTCTTTCCATCCTTTCTTGCAAACAATTGGAAGGGATATCCCCAACGGTAGGGAATGTCTCTGTCCCGTAGGATAGATAGTAATGGCTTCAGCGCTTTGCACAGTTGTAATGTGCGCCTGGCGAAGTTGGGTAGAATCAGAAGAGGAGTCCCTCTGTAGGATAGATCTTTAGTCTCTCTGGCCTCTTTGAGAATGGCTTCTTTATCCTTGAAGAAATGGATATGACATATAATGTCTCTTGGTCTGGTAGGGTCATTAGATTTAGGGCCCAGTGCTCTATGAATCCTGTCAATTTCTATCGCTTGTTCTGGTGGTTTTCGGAGCAGAGCACCAAAGAAATCGAGTGCCCACTTCTCCAACTGGAAGTGGTTAATGTCACACTACTTGTTCCTGTGTCTCCTCCACCTCTACTATTCTGTGCCCCAGCGAATGTATCTCTTGTTGCAGGGCAGCCATGTCTTGCTTGTGTGATGCCTCAAGTTGGGAAAACACAGCATTTACCTCTAGTTTAGTCGGCATAGATTTTAAGGGGGTATTTCCAATCCCAATCATCTGTTTCAGCTTGCTGTGAGGATGCTGCACCATTGACCTGTGCTGCCAATATGCGGCCTGAAGAAGCTGTAACCTGGGCCCCAAGCACATGGTGGGCAACCCTCTCTGGGATGGCGCGCTTGGCTGACTGGTCACCATGTCAACTTGTTCCAAGCATTGGCTATCAGTAGGAAAGTCCTGCAGGTCGGGGCAGCCGTCTCTATCCACAGAGGCTGCAGAGGTGGAAGTTGACTCTGGGTCAGAAGATGACCACGCTGAGATAGAGCTGCCTGGGTCTTGTGTGTTGCACGTGCTTCTCAGAAAGTGTCTATATCGTCTTCCAAGTGGGGACCAACAAGAGTTTTCTTGTGACGGCGTGACATTGGACTCGGTTCTGGTTCTGTGCAGTGTCTGAGGTCCGATTATGAGAGAGGTAGAGTGGGAGCTGCGAGTAGGAGCTGCTTATTCTGCCATGACCAAGGCGCGCCCCCGGCATGTAATTTTTGTCTCCTAAGCTGGGAGGGCAGTGGGAGCAGGAGACAATGTGGATTGGCACAGAGACCTTTTTTCTTCACTTCCCAGATGTCAATCAGCTACCAGTGTGGCAGAACCGTACAGATATGGTAATACATTACATAGACACATCTATATAACTTTTAATGTACTTTTAATAGAAAACAAGATGTTCTTATGTGGAGTTCCCCTTTAGGTATAGACTGCTAGTGATCTAGAAACCGACAGCACAGATATATACATATTTGTGCTGTCAGTTCCCCTGGCTACACGAACAATACAAGGCCCCTCGATATGTCATGCTGTGTCAAGGCACAGCAAACAAACCGACGATCTTGCTGATCGGCAGCTGACAAATCTTTGTGTCTGAAAGGACCTCTTCTATAAGAAACCACTGGCCTGACCTGATATAAACTTCTACTAGCCTCTCCTTTCGTGGAGTAGAAAGGGCAGTGTATGCAAAACATTGATGCACTATACATATGATATATAGCTATATAGGCTATATAGTCATTGTTTTAGCTGTCTAAAAAACAGCAACTATTTTTTATAAGGATGGAAACACACATGCAAATTTTATACATCTTTTATACATCTTTTGATGAAAACGTTGTATATGTGATTCCCGGTATTTATAATATTTATTGGTACTATGAAATATTAACGTCCAGTAGTGGATTATAATAGGGGCGTTTTGGGCGGCAGCCCGGGGCCCTGAGCTCCTGGGGGGCCCATGACCACCCAAAAAGACTTATACTTTCAATGGTGTACTGTCTCCTGGCTACACTTCTGCCATGATTTGCAAAAAATCACAGTTTTTATGGCAATTTTGCACAAATCAGGGCATCATGACATTATCTATCCTGTACTATGAACGCCAGGCTAGTGCTTCCATAGTTACAGTAGGGTGGGGGGGCCCAGGCTTGGTGAACAGCCCGGGGCCTATGGTAAAGATAATCCGCCCCTGTTAACGTCTATATAGTAAAGGACATTGTGATACATTTTGAGGTAATTTCATTGGAAAGGAAACACTGCAATGATTAATGGGGCAGATTTGTCCTGTCATTACTTTCGTTCTGTTAATGGATTACATTAAAGATAACTTTACTAAATGAAATATTACTGTGTCAGAGAGACACAACAAGTTTCTCCAGGGTGAGCTGGTGATGAAGTGACTATAATACTTATGAGCAATCATTTGTGCTAAACATAGGATTTATTTCCTTAAGACTGGCTTACAATCCTGCCACTTCTGCTCCCTGTGCAGACCTTACATTGTTCCAAAATAAATCTACTTAAACAGTGATGCTTGATGCTTATCCAATTAAAAGGATTACTAATGGAAGGAGGAACTATGTAATCCAATACAGTGAACACTAACTTGCACATGGGATTGATTACAAAACCACACGGCCGATCAATGCCTTTTGCTTTTTAGTAGATTCCTACAAACACATTTTGGTAGCAAAGCGGCCATTGAGAAATGTCAAATATCCCATGTCGGAATCTGAAAGGAAACTGAAAGAGATCAGTATACATAATATAAACACATGAAGGGTGAACTTATTTTTATATTCTTTTCCTTACACATGATAAGAGATGTATCTGGGATATCTGATCCAAGCCATTAAATGGCTATTCTCCAATCAGTTTAGCAGACTGTTAATTCAGCCTACATAAAACACTCTTAAAGGGTTTCTCTGCATTTGCAGGCCTGTTCATTTCTATGGCCTCATACACACACTCATACATGTTACATGTTACAACACCTCCACATGTTACTGCACAGAGACAAACCAGCAAGCGATACAATCCAACAATGGGAAATTAACAGTTCATCCCACTACAGGCCAATAGTACTCCTTTATTTGTATACATACATTGACCTTTACCCAGGGGCGTAGCTAATGTCTCCTGGGCCCTGGTGCGAGAGGTCAATTTGGGCCCCCCCCCTTTCACAACCAAGTGATGCTACTGGTAGGTGTATGTGTATATATATATATATATATATATATATATATATATATATACTCCAAGACAGATATTACCAATAACACCAGCATAAAGGAAGTGAAAATATGATCACCATATATATTACCGCCATACTGTTACTGTATACTGAGACCAATATCGCCAATAATATACAATAATATACAATAGTATACAGGGGGCAAATATTACCACCACACCACAACCACTACCATCACCACCACATTGTTACTGACCAAATCCAGTATACTAAGACCAAAAAAACACAGTACCAGATAACATGTAACAAATATTACCACATACGGACTAACACCGCCACATACTGACTAACACCACCGCTGCTACTGAATCCAATGTACACAGATCACTATCACCTCATACAGTCATATAGAGGTGGACGCAGCTCTACACCGGTTGTATACACCATATACATTACAGCGCAGATATATCAGGTGACTCACAGGGGACGTCTTCTCTGATCGGAGTTCTTCCCTCTTCTTCTTCTCCATCTGTTCTGGGCCGTTAGAACTTCTCCGAGCCAGGAATCCACAGAATCTGCCAGACAGACATATTAGGCTCCTCACTCCTCATCTCTATACACACTGCACATCTGTATTGGCCCCTTTACACCCTCATTTAGTGGGTAGCCCTGACACTATGTGACCCCCCCAGTGGCGGATTATAATGTAGGCGGTTTGGGCAGCCGCCCGGGGCCCGAGGCTCCGGGGGGGCCCATGCAACGCCGCCTACATTATAATGCCGCCCGGGAGGCCCCCTTCCCCTCGCCACTGCACTCTTGTGACCGCAAGCATTGTTTCGCTTGCGGTCACAAGAGTCTCCGGCTGTCTCCGGCTGATGCGTGGCTGCCGGGGGTGTCCCGTCCTCTCCCGGGCAGCACGCATCACACAGCTCCCTGTACGCCTGGGGCCCTGACTTCTGGTACTGGGAGCGCACGTTAGAGACGCTCTGTGTACCGGAAGTCAGGGCCCAGGCGGCACTAGGAGCTGTGTGATGCGCGCGCTGCCCGGGAGAGGACGGGACACCCCCGGCAGCCGCGCATCAGCCGGAGACAGCAGAAGGAGAGAGGATCGACGGGGGAACGCAGGGTAGGTGAGTTGTGTTTTGTTATTTTTGTGTTATTTACTGACTGGGGGGGGGGGCATATATAAAGGGGAGAAGAGGGGGGGACCATCTATAAAGGGGGGAAAGAGGGGGGACCATCTATAAAAGGGGGGAAAGAGGGGGACCATCTATAAAGGGGGGAAAGAGGGGGACCATCTATAAAGGGGGGAAAGAGAGGGACCATCTATAAAGGGGGGAAAAAGGGAGACCATCTATAAAGGGGGGAAAGAGGGGGACCATTTATAAAGGGGGGAAAGAGGGAGACCATCTATAAAGGGGGAAAAGAGGGAGACCATCTATAAAGGGGGGAAAGAGGGGGACCATTTATAAAGGGGGGAAAGAGGGAGACCATCTATAAAGGGGGAAAGAGGGGGACCATCTATAAAGGGGGAAAGAGGGGGGACCATCTATAAAGGGGGAAAGAGGGGGACCATTTATAAAGGGGGGAAAGAGGGAGACCATCTATAAAGGGGGAAAGAGGGGGACCATCTATAAAGGGGGAAAGAGGGAGACCATCTATAAAGGGGGAAAGAGGGGGGACCATCTATAAAGGGGGAAAGAGGGGGACCATTTATAAAGGGGGGAAAGAGGGAGACCATCTATAAAGGGGGAAAGAGGGGGACCATCTATAAAGGGGGGAAAGAGGGGGGCCATCTATAAATAGGGGAAAGAGGGGGACCATCTATAAAGGGGGGAAAGAGGGGGGCCATCTATAAAGGGGGGAAAGAGGGGGCCATCTATAAAGGGGGGAAAGAGGGGGACCATCTATAAAGGGGGAAAGAGGGGGACCATCTATAAAGGGGGAAAGAGGGGGGCCATCTATAGAGGGGAAAGAGGGAGACCCTCTTCTCCTGACATCCTCTGTGCTGCTCGGACCTCTCCTATAGATCAGCACCCTCCTCTCCTGACATCCTCTGTGCTGCTGTGACCTCCCCTATAGATCAGCACCCTCCTCTCCTGACATCCTCTGTGCTGCTGTGACCTCTTCTATAGATCAGCACCCTCCTCTCCTGACATCCTCTGTGCTGCTGTGACCTCCCCTATAGATCAGCACCCTCCTCTCCTGACATCCTCTGTGCTGCTCGGACCTCCCCTATAGATCAGCACCCTCCTCTCCTGACATCCTCTGTGCTGCTGTGACCTCCCCTATAGACCAGCACCCTCCTCTCCTGACATCCTCTGTGCTGCTTTGACTTCTCCTATAGATCAGCACCCTCCTCTCCTGACATCCTCTGTGCTGCTCGGACCTCCCCTATAGATCAGCACCCTCCTCTCCTTACATCCTCTGTGCTGCTCGGACCTCTCCTATAGATCAGCACCCTCCTCTCCTGACATCCTTTGTGCTGCTGTGACCTCCCCTATAGACCAGCACCCTCCTCTCCTGACATCCTCTGTGCTGCTGTGACCTCTCCTATAGACCAGCACCCTCCTCTCCTGACATCTTCTGTGCTGCTTTGACCTCTCCTGTAGATCAGCACCCTCCTCTCCTGACATCCTCTGTGCTGCTGTGACCTCTCCTATAAGATCAGCACCCTCCTCTCCTGACATCCTCTGTGCTGCTGTGACCTCTCCTATAAGATCAGCACCCTCCTCTCCTGACATCCTCTCTGCTGTGGGAACCTATGACCTCCCCTATAAGATCAGCACCCTCCACTCCTGACATCCTCTGTGCTGCTGTGACCTTGGGGGGAGGGGCAACATCACGGGACCAGGTGAGGTGGCAATATGTTTATTGGGGGCAGTGGAGGTGGGGTGGGCAATGCTTACTGGGGATAGCAGCAAGGGACCGAACATTATGTTTATTGGGGCCAGCAGGGAGGGGAGGCAGGCAGTGTTTATTGGGGACAGCGTGGGGGGGGGCAGCAGCGGATTATAATGTGGGCGAATTGACTGGGGGGGGGGGCCAGGTTGGGTGGACAGCCCGGGGCCCAGGGTACATTTAATCTGCCACTGGACCCCCCTTATAGTATATATAGATGGCCCCCACTGCATGTTGCACCCCCCTTATAGATGACCCCCTCTCCCCCTCCCCTTATAGATGCCCCCCTCTCCTCCTATGGATGGCCCCCTCTCCCCCCTCCCCTTATAGATGCCCCCCCTCTCCCCCCTCCCCTTATAGATGCCCCCCTCTCCCCCCATTATAGATGCCCCCTCTCTCTCCCCCCTTGAAGATGGCCCCCTCTTCCCCCCCTATAGATGCCCCACTCTCCCCCCATTATAGATGCCCCCTCTCTCCCCCCATTATAGATGCCCCCCTCTTCTCTCCCCCCCTATAGATGCCCCCCCCCCCCCTTTCCTCAATGCTAAGCAGAATCCCGGCGATCCTCTTCTTCTCCAGGCGCTGTGAGGTCCCCGGCTGATGCGAGGCTGCCGGGGGTGTCCCGTCCTATCCCCGGCAGCGCGACGCATCAGTGAACTTTCTGTACGCCGGGGCTGGGACTTCCGGCACAGGAAGCGTCTCTGACGTGCACTTCCTGTGTCGGAAATCAGGGCCCCAGGTGGCACAGGGAGCTCACTGATGCGCCGCGCTGTCGGGGATAGGACGGGACACCCCCGGCAGCCGCGCATCAGCCGGGGGCCCTGACGAGCCCGCTCTTCTGACCGCAAGCAAAACAATGCTTGCGGTCACAAGAGTAATTTAAGGGAGGAGTGCAGTAGCAAGAGGGGGCCCTCGCGGGCCCCCCTCATAGCGGGCCGGGTCGCAGCAGCGACCACTGCAACCCTGGTAGCTACGCCACTGCCTTTACCTATTAATTAAACAGTCACATTAATAAAAGTAAAACGGATTCAAGCACTCACCAACTGTCTGCTCACATAGAAAAGTTATTCACAAATCCCGGACATAGTACAATAGTTTTACTGTACCATGTCTGTGGTTTGTGAAAACACTTTCTATGTTTGCAAAGGGTTGGTGAGTGACGTGAGTTGTTTTTTTGGATGCTATTGACTGTTCATGAGTACCACAAAGGCTGTGTGCCGACTTCTGGATTTTTTGTATTATTAATTAAAGCAACCTAGTTTCCTTCTGCAACCTATCATACTCCACATTTGATTTTTCCATACATGTTTATTGTCATACATGAGGCCAAATACGCCCTTGGGCCAAATATAGCAAGGTTTGGTGTATAAGCTCAGTTCCTGAGAACTGATCTGCCAAGACAATAAATCAAAAAGAATATATAGGCTATTCTTCAGTCATTGAGAACATCTTTTTGGTCAGATGAGAAAATAAGGCGCATGCACAGGTATTATTTGTTACAAAAACTTCTATTCTATTCCTGAATTTCTAAAGAAAATGAATAAAAGTATATTTCACTGAATCAACTAACCTCACAAAACTCATGAATATTAGTAAGTCTTTAGATAAATAGATTAAATTGGAATTATAAAATTAAAATGAAATATAGAAAAGACAAACAGCAACTCAGAAATTGGACAACATACCTGCAAAGTGAACTAATAATAATAATAATAATAATAATAATAATAATAATAATACCCCCCCCCCCCCACCCCACACACACACACACACTGTCAATAAATGTCCTGCAAAAAGCAGGGAAGGTGGGTTATCTATGTCTGTCCTTGTAGACATGACCCTAATATGCCTCCGCTCCCTTGAAAAGGGGTGACTCTATACTGTAACCTATCCCTGTTTATACCCTCTCTTCCATCCCCACCTGTTTCCTTTGTATGTATGCAGGATTCCTCAAGAAAGTAGATGTCTACAATCAAAATGATTTTTAATTAAACTACAAGCTTTGAAACTAATTGAAACTGAAGAGGGTCAGCCATTGTTTGTACCCATAGGTGGTAACCCTTTCTTTAGGGCACCAACAGGGGTCCCCAGCTTTAAACTCCTGCCAGTGGTGTTTTATGACATGTGTAATGGTGTCCATACACACTTGTTTAGCTGGGAGCTATTCTGTATCCCCCATAGACATGCTCGCTCATCTGGGACGAGCATGCATATATTTTCAATGGGAAGAGAGGAATAATCCATTCGCAGACACCTCTTTGGCAATGGATTATTTGCTTTGGGAACAAAAGCTCAACATTCAACATACTTAATTCTTCTTTCCCCCAACATCTGTCACTGAGGGAAAGTTTGGACTCCCACACACATATTAGGTAGCCATCCAGTTCCATGACTTACATCTTATATGTATGGAAATAATAAAAGAACATAACAGAAGAGCGCCATTAACGTTCTTAGAACATTTGGCAAATATAGATAACATATTTTTATGTACATTTTTAAAAAAGCTTTTTCAATCATTTTCATGCATTTCAATTTTCCTATTTTTGATATGCTAGCATTATAAAAATACATTTATAAAAGTTATATGGAGAAGTTGATTTTTATTTGGAGATAGCTATACTCTTATTATCTTCTTTTCTCTGCGCGGCTCTGAACCACAGACATCACTCTAAATACCTGTAGTATAATCTGCAATTGATCTTCCAAACTTTCTCTACTGGAGCCAAAGGAACAAATGTTAAAGGGGCAGTGCGGCCATTTACTTTTTCTGCTTAATTAACACACATTACAAAGTTATATAACTTTGTAATGTGTGTTGATAAGCTGTCTGGCCCCGTTCCCCCCTTTCCCACCGGAGGGATGGTAAGTATATATTCTGTGTGTATCTGTGTTTTTTTTGTTTTTTTTTGAGGGGGGCACGATGATGATAATAATAATGATAATAAAAAGTAGTTCAATTGTAGCAATAGTATTATATGTAAATAGTTTTCAGTTTGAATAATTAACTGTAAGAAGCCTGCAATGATGGAAGACGTAGCACTCTGATGGTTCTCTATTAATAGACTGCTGTGTGCTGAGTCTGGTTTTCTAGTTCACTTGAAACCAGCACAGTGGAGCCAAATGTATGTTTGAGCGGATATCCTTCAGAGTGCCTTATTATGAAATATAATCCATAACTCTTAGCCTCTGTTTCTTTCACAGCTTTCCTTTATAGAATTACACTCTGTGAAATCACTCACCATGGCTGAAAACTACAAACGCCACAATTATATAAACATATGAAAAGATAAGGATTAAAAGCGACAGCCAACAAATGAAGGAAAAAACACAAACTCTCGGCTCCCCAGAAAGATATTGTGGCTGCTGTCAAGTAATCCTGAGAATCATGGCAGATCTAACAAAAATGTAATCAAGTTCATTAAAGCTGCGAGCGGAAACAAATTTCTAATGATGTAGTTATTACAGTTTAATGCAGATGAATAGATAGAGTTACACCATTATTTTGTGTAAATATAATGGGTAGATTAAAGGGGTTTTACACATTTATGGTAAATCAGTGTTATCCAATATCATAAAGATCATCAGTCACATGAGTGGACATCCAAAAACTAAGACCTCCAACCAATATAAAAAATAAATAAGTCCCAGTGGTTACGATGTATGGCCAATTTTGCAGTGAAAGTTACAGAGCTTCTTGAGTGAGTATGACGTTCTGGCCATATATGTGAGTTTCTGGATTTATACTTTCAGTTGAAAACCACTTACATACCATAACACACTTATTGTTGTTCCCCATAGATGACCTACAAGTCATTCTTATGGACCACAGATGCTCATATAACTGGTTTGCTTATTATACCCTATACAATGTCAGAATAGACATAACATGATTGTTGGCATTCACGGTGCGTTAGTCTAGTGTATGGCATTGTTACTTTTGCAACACTGGAACTGTAAATGATCTAGCCTTTGAATGTTTTTCTCCCACCCACTGGCAGGATAATTAGACTTCTATGAAACTGGCCCAATGGGGACGAAGACTTATGTAAGTGATAACAGTCCCTGTACAGCACTGCTAAATGTATTGGCCCTATATAAAGAACAGGAAATTAATCCCATTTATACATATAAACAGTAAGGGCTGTATCTCCTAAATCGGCGCTCGCTTATTCAGCCTATTACACTTCTCAATAATCGTGCAGCAAGGACTGTATATATATATATATATATAATTAGTGATGTTTAAGCAGCCTTTGCCTCTGGTGTAAAATATTAAACCTTACACATACCTCTTGGTGCTCCCCAGTGTCCTTCTTGCTCTTGCCCGCACCCCACAGCAACTTCTGAGCCGTCTTCGTAGTGACAGGCTGTTCAGCCAATCACTGGCAAAGACAGGACACCACGCGTCCAGTGATTGGCTGAGCGGCCTGTCACTGCAGAGACCGGCACAGAAGTTCCAGTGATGGCTGCGGGCAAAAGCGAGAAGGCCACCAGTATGTATAAGGTTTCTTATTTTTTTTTTACACAGTCATCAGTAGTTCGCCACACGTCACTATTACAGGTAGCAATGCATGCCCCAGCGGCCGATGATTTTTAGGCTGGAATAAACCCCAAGGGTCAGGCGATGATCATTTCATCAGCTGATTGCTGTCCTTTTTACATGTAGCAGATTATCACTCTGTGCAATAGGGCCCTAAGGTCAGGAGTGCAGGGTGATCAGATCCTACTGAATGATTCTTCAGCACTAAACCAGCCAAGACCTGATAGTCAGTGAAGTATTTCTGGTTCTTAAGAGGAATCCCTGCGTTTGTAATGTAATTCCAAAAAATCCAAGCCATATGTTACAACCATGCTATAATTTCTCATGCAGGCTTACTAAAAAAAAATTAAGAAACCAAATTATCCATAATATGTTATAATTTCTATGGAATATAAGAAAAGTCTGATGGAAGTGTCTTACTTTTCAGCTGCCTGTATTATTTCCACTGCTGTAGGATAACTGAGTCTTGGATCAACAAAATCCTTGGACGCTTGGGCCTCAAATGCTATATCATATCCTGCCTGCCTTGCTGGACACTTCAGAGAAGTATTACCATCTGTGTACTGTAGATGATGTACAGAGAAGAAAATAACTTTAACACATACCATTCTCTTCTGTCAAGAGATTGACGGGCTTCTTGGTGAATCTAAAACCTTACTACTTGTGCCCACCTGACGCCAACCTGTCAGTGTGGTCAGATATGATTTTATTTTTATATGACATGTTTATTACATGAACAGTCCTGCTCAGTTTTGGAAATGACCCATACAGATCATACCTGATATTCATTGTTAGGATATGCTGATTCCATCACAATGTGGAGCAAGAAAAAGAACCTAAATTAACCAAGCATAACCCTTGTATGAACTATGACTTCCTGCAATGGTGCCTTTAGTATATGAATTGCAAATTATGTTCTGTTCTATGTTTCCTTTTGTGTAAGTTTCAGAGTTATTTTTATACCTGATACTTGTAACACATACGATTTCAACACCAATAAGAGTTAGATTTGCTACCAAGCAACATATGTTCTAGTGAGACTCTGCTGCTGGATGTGTCAATGCTTTATTGAATTGTGAATTTAAATTAGATGTGAGAATTCTGTAGGTCAGGACCCAAAGGGACCATTAAAGGGGGAGTAAATAGGCCTGAGAGTCTCCTGTCACACTGATTGAGTTAGCAGGGTGACAAACCCACTTTGCCTTACTCGGCATTATATAGTGACAGTGTCATCCTTCTTACATCATGTCTACTATCCTAACCCCAAACACAGATTTTCAGATTCCAGTGTGTCCAAAAGCATTCTAAACCGAAGTATGCCAGAGTTTCGCATTATCATTTTTTATATTTTAAACACAATGGGGGTGAGGACACTTATCACTCGTATGCCACTCATAAATAAAGCCCTGTCCCATTTACCCGGCCAGATTGACTAAGAGGCACATGCCTCTACTACTGCTTTTGCTATCTGCTATGGGCTGTCCGGACAATCTAGTGATCAGCCAGGCAGCCCCCCCGTAGCTACCCGTGCCCCCCCCCCCCCCCCCCCGCTCGTTTGCTCCTCTCCATCGCCCAGTGTAATAGGAGCTTAAGTAAATCCAGCAGAAATCTACACCTGTCCGGGGCAGGTATAGATTTCTGGATGATTTACGTCTGTTTCCATGTGTAAACCACAATAACTGAGGACTAGGAGAAGGTCATGGCTCCTCCTCACCTTGCCATGCCCCCTTCCTGCCCATCAGGCAACTGGGGGTTATGCCAGGCACATATTCTTACCTTTTCTGTGGCGTATGCCAGCTGTGACCCTTGTACACGTGGCGTACACCAGGGATGCAAGTTTGATAAATATTCCCCAATAGCCCAGATTGATCAATTTATTTGTATATGGGTTTGGTGATTTTTTAACTATGATATAAAAAAAGTTTTTGTTTTAGGCTCTGCACATTTTCTCTGATATAACAGTATTAGGGTTTTCTAGATTATAGCTAACAAGATGAGGAAGTGTCAGACAGTGGGGCCTCTGGCCAAAGAAGTCATAACCCTGGGGCTGGCCAGAACTGTAATTACGCCTCCCTGGGTGTAATTCACATTGCCAAGTCTTCATCGGAGTGGATATGCACTGCCAGGCCCACCTGTGTGTGAGGCAACAATGATACAGTGCTTTGAATTACGCCCATAGAGGTGTGCTTACAGTGCTAGCCAGCCCTAGGAACGCGACTACTTCAGCCAGAGGAAAAGCCCAGATGACTAGTTGAGCCAAACTTACATAGAGTGTTGGAGTTTATCAAAGTACATTTACAAGGTAAACTAGGGAGATACAGATATAAGTTTGGGATGTGTGTTAGGAGCTGTATTAGCATGTTTTGTTAGAGTAATAGATATTTTAGGGTGATTGCTTCCCTTCACGAGTGTTCAAACATCTGCCCTAAAGGGGCTATTATTGAATATCAATATTATTAGAAGAAGGAGGAGGGAAAGACCGAAAAGGATCTTGACCTATGTTCTTTTGTAAATGTGTAAGCCAATATTCCCATTTAGAAACAAAAGAAGTTCTTTGACCCTTGGAGGTGATGAAAAGGCTTTCAAGCTTTCAAGGTTACATTTATATTTCAAACTAAACCTGTTATTTTGACTCTGACCACTAAGGACCCTTTTAGATTGGAGGCAGCAAACGAGTGCAGATCAACAAGGCTTTACAAGGCTCAATCACATGACTTATCCCTGGATTCTTCTTGTGGGCCATTGAAATTCGTTGTTATTGGCCGCACATCCCCTGTGTAAACAGAGGTTGTGTGACTGGTAACAAGGTAAAGTGCATGTTATACAGGAACATTTAGCACAGCCGAGTGTTCATGTACTCTTTATAGTAAAGGGTAAGCTGCTAAGGAGCGCTTATCTCTCCCAGAACAAAGGGTAGGGTAGGGTAGTGATTTTCCATGATCTCTATCTCCTAATACCTTATACAAACAGCAGGTATGGACGACTGAAGTATAAGGTGTATGGGGACCTTAACGGGGTATTTTTATTTCACTCAATATAGTTATACTTGTCAAATTAAATATTTTTGTAAATCCATTTAGCAAACTTGCCTCCTCTTCCTGACATGCTGCTATTTTCCCCATTACTGACAGCCTGTTGTCAAGGTTACAGACCACCACCCTGCTGTTAAAATAGTGGCTGATATTGATAAAGAATATACAGAATATATACACTATCTTACTATATGTCTACATGCTAGCTATACATACACCAGCCAGACCACTGTTTTAGAATAGAGTGGTGGTCTGTAACCTTGACAACGAGTTGTCTGTAGTAGGATGGTGGTGCAGTGTAAAAAAAATCACAGAGTTTAGGATAAACCACTTGAATAATTCACTTCAAAAACTCTTAAAGTGACAGTACAGTTCAATACTTTGGTATAAGTTCAGATAAAGCAGTTTGCATTTGAGTATGATTGCCAATCTTCTGTAATACTGAAAATAGGTTTTGAATATGTTATACTTTAATTGCAAAGTCTATCAGATAAAAGACTTGTACAGGATACAGCAAGCACAATTAGGAACCAGCACCAGACACCTTAACTCTGCACGTAGCTAATGGGGAAAACCCCAATGTACTCCACACATGCTCTGTAGGGCTACAGCGTAGAAAAAAGGTCACAGGTATCTTTTCCAGCGATGTTTATTAAGTCCACGCAATAAAATAATCCAGCAACGTTTCGGTAGTACAACTACCTTTTTCAAGCATGGATACAACAAACACAATACATAACTTTATACCTCCCCCTGGAGTGATATTGGTTCACACACAGGGGTCTCCTATAATCAATTTGTGCAAAAATACACCCCAATCCAATTCCATTGGTGATCGGCTGCTAAGCTCCACCCCTTAATCGTTACAGAGGTGACCAACATATACATGTCACAAGATATACATTGCAGCTCCAATTGTCCATAAAAAATCATCATACTGTATCAGTGGTGTCTCATTGGCGATCGCAGGATCCCCCAACTGCTCCAATCTTCCCGGAGATGCTGTGAAGGGCACAAAGAATCAGTGGCGGTGTTCTGTTTGTAAATATCCTTACTGCACGTGCGGAACAACCCGTGCATGTGCAGACACCCAAAGAGCAAATCATGTTGCCCGGTCCAGTTTCAGGCTCATCTTCACCATCGCGCATGCGCCGGAAATCCGCTCATGCACAAAGTTGGTTTCAGAGATCCACTCTATCTCCGGACGGGCTATTCAGAAAAAGGGGGGGGGGGGGAGAGGGAAAAAGGCCGCCGTGCCCCATGACATCTATCCAGTAAGATGGTACAATGGATCCCACCGGTCACCAATCGTAGCAAAATGATCTAAAAAATGATAAAAACAAATTTTTAAAATCATCGTAGATGTTGTACATAGTCTTACACACTGAACCAAAGGGGGCAAGATGAAAAAAGAAGAAAAAAGAAAAAAAAAAAGGAAAAAGGGAGAGAAGGAAGAAAATATGAAAAGGAGGAAAGGAAAAAGGAAAGGAAAGAGAAAAAAAGGAATTAGAAAGAAAAGAAAGTGAAAAAAGAATAAGAAAAAATGAAGAATAAGGGAAAAAAACATCACATGAAAAATTATGTAATGAAAAAGAAAAAAGGAAAAAAAAAAAAAAACAGTAGGAGAAGAAAAAGAACAAAAAGGAAGAAAAAAGAATAAAAAAAAGGAAAAAAGGGGGAAAAAAAACAAAAAGAATGAACAAGGGAGAAAAAAGCAGAACAAAAAGGGATAAGATGCCATGCACGGAAATTCCATCATAACCCAACTTACATAAATGGTTTCAGGGAAAAATCTACGTTCAGACCCCTAGGTTGCAGGGTCCCTAAACCTATGAATCCACTTCAATTTCTTTTGCTTCAGTAGCCTCTCTCTGTCCCCTCCTCTACGTTGGACAGGAACATGATCTATAATCTTGAACCTCAGTTGGCTCACACTATGTCCCATCTCTGTAAAGTGATGGGGAACGGGTAAGTCAACTTTCTTGGTACGGATCGTGGACTTATGATTATTTAGGCGAACACGACATTCATTCGTCGTCTCGCCCACATAATATACACAATAATAGATAAATAATAAAACTAGAGCGACACGTGTATCTACCTCTAATTTTAAAGGTTTGTCCAGTATGGGGATGATTGAATGTCTCCCCTCGTAACATGCTATTACAGTGACTGCAACCCAAACAGGGGTAACAGCCACCCCTCGGGGTACCCCTTTGTTGTTTGAAGGAGCCTACATCCGATCTGACCAAAAAATCCTTCACATTTCTACCCCTTCTATACGCCATCACTGGGGCCCCCATCACTGGGTTGTTCCGCACGTGCAGTAAGGATATTTACAAACAGAACACCGCCGCTGATTCTTTGTGCCCTTCACAGCATCTCCGGGAAGATTGGAGCAGTTGGGGGATCCTGCGATCGCCAATGAGGCACCACTGATACAGTATGATGATTTTTTATGGACAATTAGAGCTGCAATGTATATCTTGTGACATGTATATGTTGGTCACCTCTGTAACGATTAAGGGGTGGAGCTTAGCAACCGATCACCAATGGAATTGGATTGGGGTGTGTTTTTGCACTAATTGATTGTAGGAGACCCCTGTGTGTGATCCAATCTCACTCCAGGGGGAGGTATAAAGTTATGTATTGTGTTTGTTGTATCCATGCTTGAAAAAGGTAGTTGTACTACTGAAACGTTGCTGGATTATTTTATTGTTGCCGCTGACCCAGTCACACGTCTACTGATCCATTCATTAAAAAGTAGTGATCTGTACCACAATTGAGGGTCCAGACACATGATGGTGTCTCTGCAGCGTTTTGGTTGATCTTTTTGAGGTCAACCATCATTCTTTTAGATTTACCTTATTAGCAGAAACATAGCTGATCTATTGTTGAATCCATGTCATGTACAGTATAGGCATATTACTCCTTGTCACATGGAATTGATAAGTACAAGGAATGATGATAAGACTAATAGGAGGAGCATTCACTCTACTTAATAAAGAGAACAAGAGACAAATTGCTGAGCAGATAAAGATTGACAGAAGAAGCTGATTTGGTTCTTCAATAATTCAATCATGGAGCACAGGCCAGAACTCCGATTTAGTTTAATGTATTTGCAGGATGCTCAGCTCTTAGTTATCTTGTTTTAAACACTTATCTATATTGAAGATCTTTCTTATCTGTAATATAGATTTTCTTCTTGAGGTTGGAGGAAGTTACTTATTATGTCCAAGACATTTTCAATGAAAAAAAAAAAAGTTCAGCCTTTTCATATCTTGAGTAGAGATGAGCGAACCTGCCGAGGTTCGGGTTCGTATGAACCTGAACTCTCGGCTTCTTACTGCCGCTGTCTGCCCGCTCCGTGGAGAGGGTGGATACAGCATGAGGACAGCCTGGAAAACTGGGATACAGCCATAGCCATAAGCTTATCCCAGTTTTCTAGGTGGTCCTCAGGCTGTATCCACCCTCTCCACGGAGCGGGCAGACAGCGGGAATCAGAAGCCGAGCGTTCAGGTTCATACGAACCCGAACCTCGGCAGGTTCGCTCATCTTCAATCCTGAGTTCAGTTTAGATCTTATGTGGATATTAACATTTCTATAAGTAAAATGTACAGAGCAAGCACATGTTCACTCCCATGTTAAAAAAAGTCATTTTTGCATATAAAGGCTTTAACCCCATAACGACATAGGGCGTACCCGGGACCGCTCTGAACCGCTGCGGTCCCGGGTGCGGCATGTAGCCCGGGACTGCGTGCATAATCGCCCAAAATATTAATTTATCACATTCCTGATCTTGCACGGTAAACGGCGTAAGCGCAAAAAAATCAAGTGCAAAATTGCGCATTTTTAGTCGCATCAAATCCAGAAAAATTGTAATAAAAAGCGATCAAAAAGTCGCATATGCGCAATCAAGGTACCAATAGAAAGAACACCTCATGGCGCAAAAAATGACACCTCACACAGCCCCATAGACCAAAGGATAAAAGCGCTATAAGCCTGGGAATAGAGCGATTTTAAGGAACATATATTTGTTAACAATGGTTTGAATTTTTTACAGGCCATGAGATACAATAAAAGTTAAACAAGTTACATATTGTTGTAAATGTAACGACTTGAGGAACATATATAACAAGTCAGTTTTACCCCAGGGTGAACGGCGTAAAGCGAAATACCCCCCAAATTAAAAAAAAATAATAATTTTTTTTTTACAATTTCACCACATATTGATTTTTTTTAATGGTTTTGCAGTGTACTTTATGAAAAAATTCAGCCTGTCATTGCAAAGTACAATTAACAATGTCCCTGCAGCCCTTGTTAAACGATTATCGGGCCGTGTAATAGGCCCAGTAAACGAGCGACGATCTAGCAAATCGCTGCTCGTTTACAGGTATTATCGGGCCCCCATCGGCCCGTGTAATACCACCCTAAGTCTTTTGTTCCAGCACATGAGACAGGCAGGGAGCTGAAAACTAGTCATCTGGGCCGTGACTAGTCACAGCTCTCTGTCTGTCACCGCGCTCTGCGGGGTGATTGATAGGGAAAGAGGCCTCTAACTGAGTGATTGGTTCACTTTAAGGAAGGACTTCAGATGGGGTTGTTCAGTGCTAAACCAATAGGCTCTGTTCTGGCTTAGCCTATTATATCAGAATCCTATGATACTTCAACCTGATCCCTGTTAGAATTATAATATTGATAAATGTTTGAGATTTGCTCTTAGCTAAATACAGTCATTACCAGTATATTCTTACATGGACTATAATTTTAGAGGACTAGCAGTTTATCTGACCTCATTGTAAGCCATGTGCATATACACTAAACAACATTCTGTGAATACTCAAAGTTCATTAAAATAATCATACAAGTAAGAAGATCTAGTATGAGATAAAAATGAAAATAAAAAATGTTCATGTTCTCCGACAGCTTCTTGTTTCTTAGTTTCCTAACTTCTCATAGTGATTCATTTGCCTGACTCCAAACATCATGTGTGTTGGTCAGTCATGCATAGGAAAGACTACAACTTCCCTGTTTCTCAAGTCTTTACACCCATTATAACCTTATTACATGGGCAGTCACATGACATGTTAGACAGAAATCAATTGTCACGCATTATACATTATATGTTCACACTTTTTTTTGCAGTTCCACAGATGTTTTTTGGACAGCCGTCATTGTGGCACCAAAACGCGTTTGTTTAATGCAAATTACATCCATCATTTGAACAAAAATGGCTGTGTTTTGGTGCTAAAATAACGGCTGTCCCAAAAAAAAACCTGATGCGAAATGGCCAAAAAAGGACGTTGTGTGAACATACCGAAAGAGTTCCTTACATATACTAGGTTTATTACTTATTATTAATACTGCCTGATTAGTAGTAAATAGCTAAATATCTTCTTCTATTTTCATGAATGTTGTGTTCCCTAGCAGCTGTGGTGTATCACATATTTGCTAGGCCGCCTTTACAATAGCTCTTTGTATAGAACTGCTGATTCATCCTTTCTGTATTTTTCCATCAATTGTTCTTCCTTGAGATTTACTCCCCTTCATACATGATCTTGCATTGATTCTTTTTCAGTGAGCATTAATTTAGTGTTCATGTATAGCAACAACCATATGACTTAAATGTTACTGGTATCGCATTGGAGCAGAAGGGTCCTGGCTAAATTGCATATCATTCAACATGCAAAAAAATAAAGACTTTGCCTTCTGTTAAAGTGTACCCGTTGTTCCTAAAGACTTTTTTTTTTAAATTTAAAAATACAGTACACCATTAAATACACTGATGCACTGGTATGTGCTATGTGAGTAAAAAGGAAAGAAACAGGAGCAGTACAGCACTAAACATTGAATATTTGCTGCTGCTGAGATGAAAGAGAAGTCTTGGTTTGCATTTCAGGAATGCGGTGGATCCCCTGGAAGACAGAGACAGGCTCATAGATTGCAGAGTTAGCTTCCCCTCTCATGTACATAGAAGTAGCTAAGCCAGGTAGCTAAGTAGAGGCCATAAAACCAGCTTAGATCTTGCACTGATAGCACATATGACCATAGATTAGCTAGCGGAGACATATCACTTTCACACACACCCACTCGTAGGCCACAATGTAATATTTAACATTAAGATTTTAAAAATTGCTTCGCGTTTCAGCTCCTTAGTCTACTGGAGCCTTTCTCAAGCTTGTTTCCATATAACTCCATATAAATATCCAATCTCATCTCATGTCATTTGTGTATTTTTGCCCAGATGTGCATTCTGCATCCATGCATTGGTGGCAGGGGGTAACTGAGGGACACAGGGCACTGGAGGGACACTGAGCATCCCCCTGCCATCATCCTCTCCAGCAGCCACAGCCCGCACAGCTCTGGGAGTCGGGTCGTGACATCACCATTTTATCCAGGAAGTGACATCACCATGTTATCCAGGAAGTGAAGCCTTGATGCAGTAGTAAGTGCAGGGAAAAAGCACTTTATAAGCATTTCCCGTAATAAGTGTATATTGGGGATTTGTATAACTTTTGGGGGGCAATAGAATACTGTAATAAAAATTTTCACCAGACTTCTCCTTTAAAGCCCCTCAACTTGCCCACAAAAGTCAGGTATGAAACAGATTCCCAGTGACTGTATTCAATGAGATACAAGGGAAGCTGGCTACAGGAAAGGTTTAGAGGCTGTGATTTCTTACAAATGGTGTTTCACTACATGTTGGCTGAGAGAAATTCCCCAACTTTGACACAAGCAAAATGTTTTCTCTTTGACAAATTCAGCATAAGACAGTTATGACGTATTAGGGTATGTTCATACTACAGCATACGTATGGAAATTACAAGTGGAGGCCGCACGACGGAATCCGCTTGAAGTTCCGCCTGTCTAATATACTCAATCAATTTCATGTCATAAATATTGAGTTAATGGGGCAAGCGGAACTTCAAACGAAGTCATTGAAATTTTGTCGCGTATTCAATAGTATGAAAATACCCTTTTATTTTCCATACATATATCAGCTTGTTCCATAGGATATGCCATCAATGTGTAAGCTGTGGCAGACTGACCACTGGACACCATACCAACGATGGGAATAAAGGGGCTGCAAAATAAAGTTACAGGTTGAGCTGCTATGTCAGACAAAAACTCAACAGGCCTCACTTATTGCATATCCAAAGCAAATGTTCAGATAAATATCAGAAAATCTCTTTTATATAATATTCTTAGTGAATGTATCACTCTCATTAATTAGCAATTTCATGCACGCTGATCATGCCGGAATAATTTAATTCCTAAGTGACCTCCTTCATGGGGACACAAAACCGAAGTGTAATGAGGACAGGGCCATTTTTTAAAGAAGCTTCATTCGTGCTGCATGAATGTCCAGGCTGAGAACTATATTTGCTATATTCATAGTACAAATTGTTTAGCAGTGAACATTCCTGTGGGAAAAAGAAAGTCACAAGTTTGTGCCGTGTATATTTCTGAGAAAATACCAGATAGACCTCCCACAGTCATAATGCCGTTAGTTTAAGTGTGCCCTGTGATACATACTCTAAGTATGGCAATGACTGAAAAAAACTTTTACATACGTAATCTGCCTTCTATTGTATCATATCCAAAAATAAGCAAACATCTCAAGATCAGTTTAAGAGGTTTTGCTTAAATTAGGCTATAGGCTGTAGAATTAGTTTTTGGTTTTGGCACTACACTCCTTGGGCCAAGTGCAGGGCATCCAGCCCATGGAGTTCCTTTAACCCCTTAAGGTCAAAGCCAATTTTCGTTTTTGCACTTTTGCTTTTACCACTTTATGTTTAAAAGTCCATAGCGCTTGCATTTTTTCACCTAGAGACGTATATGAGTGCTTATTATTTGCGAAACCAATTGTACTTTGCAATGACAGGCATTATTTTTCCATAACATATGCTGCGAAACCGAAAAAAATCATTTGCGCTGTCAAATTAAAAAAAAAAGGAATTGTTTTGATTTCGGTGAGTTTTGCATTTACGCCGTTCGCCCTATGGTGAAACTGACTGGTTATGCATGTTCTTCAAGTCGTTACGATTACAACGATATGTAACATGTATAACTTTTCTTGTATCTGATGGCCTGTAAAAAATTCAAACCATTGTTAACAGATATATGTTCCTTAAAATCGCTCTATTCCCAGGCTTACAACGCTTTTATCCTTTGGTCTATGGGGCTGTGAAAGGTGTCATTTTTTTGCGCCATGATGTGTTTTTTCTATCGGTACCTTGATTGCGCATATACGACTTTTTGATCACTTTTTATTAAATTTTTTCTGGATTTGATGCGACCAAAAATGCGCAATTTTGCACTTTGGAATTTTACGCCGTTTACCGTGCGAGATCAGGAATGTGATTAATTAATAGTTGGGGCGATTACGCGCGGCGATACTAAATATGTTTATTTATTTGTTTATTTATAAAATGGGAAAAGGGGGTTGATTTGGACTTTTAATGGGGGAGGGGATTTTTTTATTAATAAAAAAACATTTTTACTTTTATTTTTACTAGAAGTCCCCCTGGGGGACTTGTATATACACAGCACTGATCTCTCATAGAGATCAATGCTGTGTATATACACAGCAAAGATCTATTAGATCGGTCATAGATTGCTATGGCCTGCTGCAGGCCATAGCAATCTATTGCCAAGCCGGGATCAGCGTCATTCCTGCATTCTTGCATTCTTCTGCACAGGCAGAAGAACGGATCTCCCCCCCGCGATCGCATCATGACGTATTAGATATGTCATGGGTCGCTAAGGGGTTAAGGAATTAAAGGGGTGGTGTCATGAAGCAAAGAAGGTAAAAGCTCATGTGTGCCACAGACATATGTAGAGGAGTACAAATGTGCTGTTTTCAGTAAAGTAACCTATATCATTGTACCCATTACCATTACTCATGGATTTTCTCAGTTCCTGGTTTCCCCTCTAAACTGTGACCCTGCGGTTGCCAGGCAACAGTGCCAACACTTTCCTAAAATCCCACTTGCTTACATGTGAAGTAAAAAACAACTACCAGTACTAATGCAAGTCTGAACGGGAGGTGGGTGACTAAAAAAAAAAAAAAAGTTTCCTTCCCCCTGCTTCCTGGTGCTGCCCTCCTGAAAGGTGCTCCTGTAGGCACCGGACCCTCGGGGGCCTAGTGGTAAATACGGCCCTGTCTGGCACTAATCATGTCTGTCACATTCTTTAGTGTAACAAAAATGCACAAATATTCGTCAGAATCGGTTTAAAATGACTTTTTCACCCATCTATAATACATGGCTAGCTTTAGAATGAGACCCAAGTATGTTCCTGTTTATATTCTATTACTACTGGTAACCAGTAATACATCAAGTTTTTTTTCAGTGTAATATAGATCTGTATCATAGAGAGTATGGCTTTTAGTATGACCAGGCTTATCATCTATATAGGTTTCATGAATTACTACATACTGCTCTGTATAAATGCATTAAAAATGTATGAATTGAAAATTATTTTTGTGATTGTTTAATTTTTGTTCAAATGCATTACTATTTTATGGATATTGATTGAGACATTGCTGTGGCTTTTAGTTTCATGTATAGTGAAATGTATCTCAGTAATTTTCAGGCCTTTATAGACAGACTATTTTTAATACATAGACTAAAGTCTTCAGACACTTTTACTTTTTTGAAAATCCACATTGCTGTCTCATGCACAATACGCTCAAAAACAAAGCCATGATGTAAGAGAAATATGCAAAAGAAGAGCCCGTGGAGCCTCATCAAAGAGTCTCAAAACACAGGACTAGCCAGATATCCCTCCAGGAAGGACCTAGGACTTCATTGTACTGAGCGCTTTTCACTAGCAGCCGGCAGTGTTGTCGTTTGGCTGTTCTCCCTGAGTTCAGCAATCTGTTTATTTTATGTCTCTATTAGGCATTGCTCCCACCTAGCCAGAATCCTGCTCCACACTGATGAGGGGCAACACCCCGAAACAGCTGTATGTTGATGGTTACCTGGCCTTGGTTTTTCCTTTGTCATGACATTGACTTATAGGGCCACTTAATATGGTGGTTTTGATGATTTCCTTACAGGAGCCACCCCTTGGCTGGGTCCTTCCTGGAGGGATATCTGGCTAGTCCTGTGTTTCGAGACTCTTTGATGAGGCTCCACGGGCTCCTCTTTTGCATATTCATGTTTCCCAGGGGGCAATGCACCTAGGACTTCACTGCTTTAAGCGCTTTCACTTGCAGCCGTCAGTGTTGTCGTTTGGCTGGTCTCCCTAAGATCAGCGATCTGTTTCTCTTTTAATGTAAGAGGGACTGCCTGTAGAGCTTTAGGACAGGAAAGTGTGAGGGCACAGATTAGGAGAAGTGTACAAAAAAATGTTTGCCGCACTTAAAGTTCCTAGTTTACATTCAACCAAATGTCTGACACTGTTTGGGTAAAGAGATCAATGGTACCTTTCATATATCCGTGAAAGGTATATACAAAAAGTCCCAAAGAGATGTTTAAAAAGCCCTTGGTTTTGGATAGAACTTGTGTCTCTCGCATGCTGATATGTTCCTATAGCACACAGGGGCACTGAGGATGAAGGTAAGTTACTTCCCTTCGTCATCAGTGCAGTTTCCATGATATTAGTAGTTTATTAAAGGGGTTGGCCACTTTATAGTAAAATTGCTCAGTGTACAGTATTAGTAAGTGTACTCACTGTATATTCTGACAGTAGCTCCCTGTGTACCTCATAGAGCTAATATCAGACTCCCCTCCTCCAGGTTGGGCTGCCCTGCTCTGTGGTGTTTTGGTCCATAAGATTGCTGACATGGAGGAGCATGTGACCAGGCCCCGCCCCCCAGTGTCCACCACTGAGCCTGTATATGTCTATGGAGGACACATTGTACAGCGCATGGTCACATGCTCCTCCATGTCAGCCATTTTATGGACTGAAACAAAACAGAGCAGGGCAGCACAACCTGGTGAAGGGGAGTCTGATATTAGCTCTATGAGGTACAGAGAGAGCTGCTGTCAGTATATACATTGAGCACACTTACTAATACTTTGTACTGACCTATTTTACTATAAAGTGGCCAACCCCTTTAACTTTGCTAATAAGTTGTTTGGGCAGTCTTCTCCCACCTTGTTCTCATGAGCGGTATGGGCCTGAACATTTAAACCCGGTCCAATCAAAACTTTTGACGTATCTCTACAACATGTTAAAAGTATTTCCAAACAACAGTGTCACTTTAAGGAAAGGTAAAAGTCATGTGTGAACAAAGCCTGAATCACTGTCATTAACTGAAACAGCTGTATGGGAGGCTTATGGTACTTTTACACGGTGCGCTAATTCGCCTGATCGCACGATTAACGATTTTGAATGAACAATGTTTTTTTTTTTATAACGATCAGCGTTTAGACGGAACGATACATCATACGGAAAATTCGCTATGCGATCGTTTTAGCCTATCTCAAACATAGGTGAAATCGCTGAAAGAATGTTTACACGGAACGATCTGCGATTTTTTTGCGAACGATCAACGATGATTTGAGAACATGTTGAAAGATCAAAATGAACGATTTTTTGCTCGTCGTTTGATCGTTCGTTGCGTTTACTCGTACGATTATCGTTCGAATTTGACCGTTATCGTGCAAAAACGAACGCTCAATCGTCCCGTGTAAAAGGACCATTACTTGAAGTTGATGAGCAACAGCCAACCTTATAATGGTGAGGTTGTGGAAGACATCATTTTTATGTCAGGGGTCATACATCATGGCACCACTAAGCAAAGCAATAAGACACAATATAGTTGTACTGCATCAGCAAAGTATCTCCTAGGCCACCGCTGTCAAACTCAGGCCCTTCAGCTGTTATAAAACTACTGTCCAGGCATGAAGGGGATTGTAGCTTTTCAACAGCTGTAGGGCCTGAGTTTGACACCCCTGTCCTAGGCAAAGCTTTCAAAGCAGACTACACAAAAAATATATGGGGAACCCCATTTGATGAAAAATAAGATCAAAACATCAGTTAACAAAATAATATTTATTTATTTAATCAATCACAGAAAAACAACACAGAAAAACAAGACCTGGGAAGGTGGGAGACCAAGTTGCTGGGACAAGTTATTTAAAGTGCCAATGCATCCATATACATAATATTGTAAACTGTATACTATAATTCATCCAGCAAAAAGTGCATAGTAAAAAGTGCTAGTGCCAATTGCTACAGTACACTGATAAGAATCACATACATATAAACAAGTACATATGGATGACAGAGTAGTTACCAGTATGTAACACAGGTCCCAGTCCACTAGTACCCACACTCCAACGCAGTTTTGCTCGCCTAGCTTCGTCAGGGAGTAATGAGGTGGGGGTCCAGGGGCCTTAAATATACATCCAGTGAAAATGATTGGCCGCTATATATGTGTAACACCTGGGCCGCATAATACCTGGCTAACCTGTGACGACGAGCGCCGCACGCCCCGAACCTGCCGGGCGGAAGCGACGTCAGGCGTGATTACGCCCTTCGCCACCCAAGCCACTCGCTCCAGCGTCTCAGCCTGTCCGGCGCATGCGCAACAGATCACACACAACCCGGCGGCCATCTTGGATGTGGGAAAAACTGTGGGCAAATTGAGTTACAGTATGGAATGAGCAAAATACTGGTCCATGATACATAATAATCCAAAGCAGCATATAAACAGTTTGTCAAGAAGAGAAAACTAAAGTGACCTGTGCAACAACAAACTAGGTGCACAAGAAAACAGAGAAAAGTGCAAGGTGCAATGTGCAAGTGTGATAAAAGTGCCAGTGCTGAAAATAAGATGAATCGGAATGCTTTTCCCACATTCAAGATGGCCGCCGGGTTGTGTGCGATCCGGTGCGCATGCGCCGGATGCGCCGAGACGCTGGAGCGAGTGGCGTGGGTGGCGAATGGCGTAATCACGCCTGACGTCGCTTCCGCCTGGCGGGCTCGGGGCGTGCAGCGCTCGGTGTCACAGGATCGTCAGGTATTTTGCGGCCCAGGTGTTACACATATATATCGGCCAATCATTTCCACTGGATGTATATGTAAGGCCCCTGGACCCCAATTACTCCCTGACGAAGCTAGGCGAGCGAAACAGCGTTGGAGTGTGAGGTGGGGGACTAATGGACTGGGACCTGTGTTACATACTGGTAACTACTCTGTCATCCATATGTAATTGTTTATATGTATGTGATTCTTATCAGCGTACTGTAGCAATTGGCACTAGCACTTTTTACTATGCACTTTTTGCTGGATGAATTATAGTATACAGTTTACAATATTATGTATATGGATGCATTGGCACTTTAAATAACTTGTCCCAGCAACTTGGTCTCCCACCTTCCCAGGTCTTGTTTTTATGTGTTGTTTTTCTGTGATTAAGTAAATATTATTTTGTTAACTAATGTTTTGATCTTATTTTTCATCAATTGGGGTTCCCCATATATTTTTTTGATGTAGTCTGGTTTAGGTTGATATGTGGGGACATTTCTTATAGTCATTTACACAGTTATTGATCCTACATTAATAGGTGTTTTCAAAGGTTTCAAAGCGGACTGGGGTTTGAAGTGCAGATCAAGCTCTTTTGAAAAAGCACAAAGAAATATTCAATGTTGAGGACCAGAGACCTAGTGGATAAGTATAGGAGCCTGATTGTCTTCTGTTCTATTTTTCTGATGACCTTGGATCGATATTGGCCATGCAGAGACCATAGAGGCTCTACTTTTCATATCTGGGGGGAATGTTAAGGAAGATATTTTCTCTCTTTAATACTGTAAAGGTCCCCATACACCTTCAATAACTGATGGCTGAATGATTGTTCAGCCATCAGTTATCTCTCCCATAGAGTGCCTGCTCTTGCTGCAGCTTACCTCTCCCAAAACAAAGGGATTGGGATGTGATTTTCTATCAAGCCCGCCCTCTTTCTCCACCGGCATCACCTGTGGGAGGTCGGTCAGACGAGCCCCTTAATCCTTAAACACGATTGGCGGGTATGGCAAAAAGTATAAAAGTATCAAGTGTGCAGTGCTTTTCTGAAGTTGCTTTGCTATATGTAATGCTCGGTTCCTTAAAGCCCTCTTAGAGGGGTAATTCCTAATAGGTGGAAGGTTTGGGGATATTTCTTGAATGTCTGCTCTATATTCTTAATACGATCTTTCTAATGGCTTACAGAAGATTTGATAGGGATAAATGTTCTGTAAGTGACTAGATGGGTGATACTCCCATACTCTTAGGGTCCTATTACATGAAGCAATTATCGGCCGTTCTGGCTGATATTCCTTTCATGTAATAGGTTATGTTTGCACAATGTCGGCTGATTGCTGATTTAAAGCATGACCTAAAATCCACATGCTGATAGTGGTGGTCTGCTGGCTGTCACTCTGTGTAATAGGAGTGGCAGCAGCAGACCGCCGCTCTGTCCTATGGGCCGCCTCTCCTGTGCCCCCCCCCTTCTCCCTGTAATAGCACCGACAGTGAGAAGGTAATGAGGAGCAATGAAATTTCGGGCCGTGTAATACAGCCCTAAGTTTTCAAATTGGGATCTTTGCCTTATTCTCTCCTTGCCCTCTTCTCACTTCTGTCTACTCTTGTGTGCGACATTGGTGCAATGAAATCAACAATTTGATGATAAAAAGCACAGTTCAATTTAAGGCTTAAGTCGACAAATCCTTCTATGCCTTTGTATGTTTGGTGTATATTGGGGTAGTGTTTGCTCCTGTTTTAGAGATATTTGTTTGTTATGTTTGCATTTCCTTTCTGCAACAATGATATCGCTCCTGTCACTTTCAATACCTAGACTGACTTACTGATATTTTCAGGCTGGCACGGGACTTGTCCCTTTAAGCAGTGGCAAGTCCAGGTGCAGCCTGCAAGAATTGGCAAATTGCCAGTGTTAGTCAGGGCAGCTAGTGCCGGCACACTGAAATCCCTTTTTGCATGAATTCATATATATAAATTTATTGAAGATGTATCCCTAAAAGTTACATGAATGAGAATCTGTGGCTTCTGTAAAAACATGCCCTGACATCCATACCACTCTACTGCTCCACTGATTCAGGTGTCTTTTTCTTGGTCCCTATTTATTAGTAATTTATGCCATTTGTTTTGGTGTCTTAGGGTGCGTTCACACCTACAGGATCTGCAGCGAATTTTCATGCTGCGAGTTTGCAGCGAAATCAGCATCCTGTACTGTGAAGCTCAATGGGTCCCATACACGCAGCGGATCCGCAGCCTGCATGGGACCCGGCCCCTTTAACCCCTGCACCGCCGCCGGCCGGCCGCCCGCAGCTTACAGCCCCGGCCCCCTTAAACCCCCACATGCCCAATCGCCGCCCCCCCCCCCCCTTCACGCCCCATAGGCACAGATTACTAGTGAACAGGGGACTAGAACAAAAATGCACCTGAATCTATGGAGAAGTGGCCCCACATGTATGGTGACTATGCAGCTCTTTTGTTACAGAATCCACTGAAGAAAATCAACACAATATCACCTGTATATACAAACAGCACAAGACAATAGCTTGTTCCACACCAACTTTATTATATTTCCCAAAAAAAAAGATACATTTTATGTTTGAATCAAATGTGCATTTGCAACTGTACCCTTTAAATCATTAAAACCTCATCATGAATCTGAATTTGTGTTTAATCTTCGCAAACCAGAAACATCAGATTATTGATTGCTAATGTAGACATGCACTTAGCGAGTTGACATCCTTCTTGTCAATCTCAGTGCAGTATTTCATTATCTTATAGGAGGAGTGCTTGTCGCTAAATATTGAGAATTACATATTATCATTAAAGAAGCCTAAAAGGAACCTATAGCCCACTGTATTCCATACATATCCTTATTTTTTTTTATCTGCATAGAATATACATACTAGATGGTATAAGGTATACATATCTGCTACCCTACGCCAACATAACTCAAGATGTCTGTGAGAAGTGGCGGTTTAGACATCTAGGATATATATAAATCATCTAACTGAGGCAATGTGATTCATAAGAAAATAAGATAACTCATTTGCATTTATAGAAGAAATTCATTTGCATTTTAATTAAAACCTTTCCTAAACATGCAAGGAAGGAAATCACATATCTGACCAATTATTGATTATTTCTCTATTAGCAAAGCTGTCAGCCATTGATAAACTTTTACTAATGAACCATGCTATTGACTAACATCTTAGTGTACCCTCCCATTAAAATAGCAACCCGTCAATGGGCTGACACCAGTAAAGAAGAGGCGTCCTTATCGGGGATGGTAAATGGGGTTTCAGGCTTACAAATCCCAGTTCATTTACTTGACAAATTTTGTTATGGCAGACACAGGGGCAATATTAATAAGACGGGATAAAGGGGGTCGTTTTTATATTTCGAAAGAAAGCTTCTCTCTCTTACAAAATGTATATGTGTGTAAAAGAGAAAAACCAGCAGGTTACATTTGGTCTATTGAAGTGTATGGTACTCTACAGTAGAAGTTCAATACGTTTTATGCAGGTATCCCAGCGTATTCTGGTGTTAGAGCTCTGTAACATGGTGTAAATAGGGCTATATAGTGAGATTTGTTGATCTGTAGTGTTGCAAAACAACTAATGGGAAATCCACAATAATTATATGCAACTATTGTAGCACTACACAAAGTTCTAACCCTTTGTACTATTTCATACATAATGGATTAGCAATATGCAATCTCCATTCTGCTTAGTGATGTCTCTGACAATACAACCATATCTGTAATGCTGATTATTGCCTGTAAACACCATACAGCTGCGAGACATAAAATCTATCTGTAATGCAGACACTTTCTGTTCCATATTTTCAATTCAACGGATGTTAAAAATGATAAGAACTGCCTAGTAGTGAAATTCTACTACTGACTTAGTACTAAGTCAGAGCAGAGGATAAATGGATAGTTGCCTTGTTAAATATGTATAAGTAGTCCATTTTCTCAGCTCCTGTGTCTGCCACTTTCCACTATTGTAAAGCTAGCCTAGGTCAAGCAGCTGTGCATAATGCATGGATCAGGGAAAGCAGCCTGTAAAAACACATCCGGTCATTTGGTCCTAGAGGGATTAAGACGCCCCCGTACTGAAGATTCTCTACTCCTGCCACATGGCTCCGTTTTCTCCGTTCTCATGGAATTTGTGCAAGTGGTCAGCGTATCTAGAAGTAAAAAATCAAGGAAAGGATTACTGCAGGCTATTTCCCAATGTAATTAAAATGACACTGTAATAACAGGAAACTAATATGCATTTAGATGACATTTAGGCCCTTATGTAGTCATACTGTATATTCATATTAGTCATATGGTATCAAAATTGGGTTTGTTAAAACAGTTTTAGGCCATGTTCACACAACGGCTGATAGTTCACAGTGGCCGATCACATTAACTACTATGGAATCCCATCTGGAGTGTATACACACTGTATACACGCCGGCTGGGATTCCATGCAGCTGCACAGAAAACTCACATGTCTATTTTGTGTGGCCGCTATTCATTAAATAGCTGCCACAAGAAATAGACTGTGCAGACAATGTAAAGTGCAGCTCCAACTGTACTTTACATTATCTGCTATGGCTAATCAGAGTATGGGCACACCTGAATGTGCCCGCATTCCAATTACAAAGTAGTGATGTTAACCTGGCTCGTACTGCAGTACTGGCTGCTGATTTGCCATGTGAACATGGCCTAAAAAGCTATATGCACGTAGTAGTCTAGATTTGTGAGGTATTAATCAATGTCGCTGCTTGCCATAAGTTAAAAGGAAAAGCATCCAAACCTGCCGATAGATTGCAATAGGGAACATTACAAAGAGATATGTTAGATATGCCAATTACCTGTTTGGCACACTGGGGGTGATCCTTTAACCCTCAGCCCACCACAACTACTGCTTTTCCCACTCCCTTAGTGATACCCCCTAATGAATACAGAGCCACCCTTCTGCAGAAACCCTTACTGAACAGGGCTGGCCTTAGTATTTATGAGGAGGTGTCAATAGAGGAGTGTGCAGGCCATTTTAGTGCACTGGGGGAGGGGTAAGGAATCACCTCCATTGCACTGAATGGGCTATAAATCATATCTATAAAGCATCTCTTACACAAAAATGTCTCGATTTGTAATATTCCCTATTAGACTGCTATAACCTGCTGATAGATTCCTTACATTTTTTCTTATATACAGTAAGGCAAGGGCAGCTCTAAGAAAGAAAAAAAGTCATACTTACCAACCCCAGTCCCCCCACAGATCCTAAGATAGCACCTTCTGCTCTCCCCCTGCGCTTTCTTTTTCCTTGTCCAGACACAATGCCAGCGTGTCTCAGAAGGGTTAGTAAGTTCCTACTGACTCCTCCTGGTCCCCAATTAATTGTTGTCCAACACAGGACACCAGTGTAGAGAGTGATTAGCTAAGTGGGTAGGTCCTGCTCTGATGCATCATGTCAGAAGCAGGGATTGCAGATACACAATGGGGGACCAGGAGGGGATAGACAGTGGGCACTCACCTACTTCTTCAGGAAACACTGGGACTGCAGCAGAGGAGGAACTTGTTATATTATTTTTACTACACCACCAGCCATGGAGAATTTTTTTCTTTTTTCACCAGAGAACCACTTTAAGCTTACCATACATATAAGACTTTCATTAGCCAGGTGCACTAAACTGGCAGATCAAGGGGATTTTAAAAGAAAATCAAAGATAGCCTGTGCAAAGTGGGAAGTGTTCCAAACTCAACCCATAGTGCCATATACTGTACAACCTGGCATATTTCATTTTTGACAGACTAAAGCAGCAACTAGCCACTGTGAATGTTCATTTGCAAATGGATTTGCAATTAGAGCATCCTCCATTTGGGGAATAGTGTTATCATAGGTTTTGTCATGACATATTGCGGACACCATTCATAATGCTATAAATACCACCTGTATTCTGCTGAGATATAGACAAACTGCTCTATTGTATAAACTACTTGTAAATGGATCTGATCCTGTAATAACATTACATTAGAGATATGCTCATAATGTAATACTCTGACATCTAAAATAGCTCCTATCGTAGACTTGACGTTAGGAATCTATCCGGCCATCTACTTACTGCACTGTCCACAGTAACCGACAAAGGAAACTATAGTTCTTAGTTCCACATTACTTTGATATTACCAAACCATAAAGCTTCTGAATCTTCTTGCTACATTGGCCTGGGGTTCGTATAGGGTTTCAATGTAACGTACATTTAGAAAGAAATAAGTAAGGTAGAATGGTCTTATAATGCTTTTGGTTAATAGTGTGAGATGTAAATGGGCCTCTATTCTAAACTTCCATTTTCTAGGTTTTTAAAAAGCCATTTTCATCAGCATCAAGTGCCAAAATTGAAAGGAAATTGTCTATTTTTGGATCTATGGATATCTCCAATGGGAAAAGTAAGGAAGTACATAGTCTCAGTAACACTTGTAACATGATAACATGAGTACTTTTCTGTAATGGTAAATCCCATTGACAGTGGAGAGTTCATAGGTTGCTGCATTTACTATATAGGCTTTCCAATAGAAGGGTAGGGGATACAATGAGCCCCAGCCTTGATATTGTGTCTAGGTTGCAGGTTGACCCATGTTCACCTGTTCGTTCATCTACTTTACAGCATTCATCTGTAATGATGTGATCTAATTTATTATAAGCAGGCTCCAATGGTAGATGATGATTGCACATGTCTAACTGTATCCATGGGAATAATGTGCGATGTAGAAAAGCGGCAATGGAAATGTAAATTCTTTATGTTAGAACATAAGTAGGGCATGATGCAAGCTGTCACAAACTATCAGGGCAACAGTTATAGCTTGCATCTATTATGTAAGTTTGCCACAAGAAAGTAGAGAAGAACAGAAAAAGAGAATATAGGATAAAATGTAACACTATGCTATTCTGTAACGTTCTAACAATGCAAAAACACCACAATTCCTATATAACACCACAAAGTTTTTGGTGTTCACTTACTTCTTTGCACAGTAAGCAGCACAATCTCTTCCCACGCTTTCACTCCAAGCGGTTTTATACAAGACCTAAAAAAATAATATATTCAGCGTTACAGGAACAAAATGGGCCTATTCATTTACAGGGGTTTTCTCATTACAGACATTGATGAAAAATCAATAGGCAACATATCAATCCCGACACTGTATGTGACCTACCAGGCAGATCTGGCTTATAGGTGGGGGAGGGTGTAACTTATTATCTTAACCTCCTTAAAAAGTATTCACTAAAAGTTCTAACTTACATATATCTGTTACTGTACATAAGGAGAGGGCAGAAGAACACAAGAGTGTGGAGAGGAAATTTATACAGTTTAGGGCAAGGGCTGCACAGTCATAGCTAACGATGTTCGTGCAGCCCTTGCTAAATGACTATTGAGCTGTGTAATAGGCTCAAAAAAGGCTCAGATCTAGCAGATTGGTGCTTGTTTACATTACTGATTGCGCTGTTATCAGCCCGTCTAATAAGACCCTTAGAGTGGTATTACACAGGCCTATGGGGGCCCGATAATACCTGTAAACGAGTGCCGATCTGCTAGATCGGCGCTTGTTTACTGGGCCTATTACACAAGCCGATAATCGTTTAACAAGGGCTGCAGAGCCCTGCAGCCTGGATAGGTATGTATTCCTCTTTGCATATCGTCAGCGTCTGCCGCGCACCGCTATCACACATAGCAATGCACGGTCGGCGCCCGACGATTATAGGTCAGAACCTATATCCTCGATCATCGGCTGATCGTTGTCTTTATTACACGGAACGATAATCGGCCAGATTATCGTTCCGTGTAATAGTACTCTTAGTGTGGGGGATAGTTGGGTATTTTGTATGGCAATATCTACTCCCCTCCTCGAAGATTATGTTGGGGGCCTAATGCACAACATAACCTGAGGGACATGCTTGGGTTGGTACAAAGTTGTAGAATTTCTTTTTTTATTCATGTTATTGTTAAGCTTTTTGACTCCTACAGTCCTGCCACCTACTTAAAAATCGAGGGAAAAATGATTTGGGGAGTTTTGCTAATATTGTAGTCAAATTCTTCTTTGGATTTTAGATTTGACCCCTGACTCTGTTTCTTCCCTACACTCCATGTGCCCGGTGTCAAACGATTGACAGATGCAATGTGAAGAGATATAGTAAGTGGTCATTTACCCCTGCAGGCTATAGCATAGTGCACCACTGTTTCCTGTAGCCAGGTGTAGCCTGCACAAACTTTATAGTTGGCGCACTACAGCATGCTATATGGCGCACTTTGTAAGGAGCAGTGACACATATCTTTGACAGATGTCCGGTCTCCTTGCATGCTTTCTATGGTGCCTTACACTATTACTGTAGGGTTGCTATAGAAAGAGGATGATTTATGCATTCCCGGCTTAATGTTAGTAGATTCCTAGGGCTGTGTATTCTGTACCCCACTCTACAGTAAGGCAGGTGCTACTAGTCCTGTATCACACGGAGTAAACATGTTATGAAGAGTTGCAAGTTAGTGGTGGATTTGTATAAATGCTTCAGACCCACTGAGGTCCACAGGTTGCAAATCCACAGCAGATTTCCTGCACCTAAATGTGTCTGTGAAATCTGCTTCTATCTCACAACGTGTGAACATACCCTTAAAGCTGACATACTGCAGTGTAGTTAGGGTGCTTGTGTTGAAGTTATGCTGCCTTTAGTTTGGGCAGCATGAACTTCAGACAGTATTTTGGGATTTTAATAATAATTATTATTGTGAGTGTATTCCATTTTTATTATACAAGAACTTGATAATGCATTCTGTTACTTACCAGGAATACAAGACAATGCAGGAATAGGGTATAGAAAAACGCAATTGTGCGGGCCACCTTATTGGAAAGAACAAGCCGTCCCTATAAAAAGTAATAAAAGCAAAGAAAAACATCACAGGCGCATAGTTAAATAAAGATGTATTCTGGCTGATAAGAATGGAACCTGGCTTAGGCTTCTGCTGTAATTGTCCATCTAATAGAGTAATTCATAGGTGAGATGTGCTGCAGGGAACATCTAGGAATTTAGACAATCTAGGACAACCTTTACATGGCCATATATCTTCTATAACTGTTGGGCGAATAGTCATTTGGTCGACAGCTATTTCTCCCAACTTCCCCATACACATGAACGTGCGGCACAAAGTGGTGGATTGTAATGTGGGTAATTTGAGCGGTTGCCCAGGGCCCGAGGCTCCTGGGAGGGCCCATTCTATCCAAACCACCCACATCATACTAACTAATACATTCAACTTATTCAACCTTCAAGGCACACGCAATTTATGCTCCAGACAGCCAGGACTTCCCGCGCAGGCAGCGTCAGTAGCACCCACTAAGCCGGTAGAAGACAGAAAAGGACCTGCCTTGCAAGAAGAGAAGCAGCAGCAGGGGGGGGGGCAACCAGAGGCCCATCTACTATAGTGGGGGCAGCTGTGAGGAGGCAATCTATTATAGTGTGGGCAGAAACCAGGGGGCCATCTACTATAGTGGGGCAGTGGCCAGGGGACCATTTTGCTAAAGTGGGGCAGCGGGCAGGGAGACATTTACTATAGTGGCGCAGCGGGCAGGGAGACATTTACTATAGTGGGGCAGCGGGCAGGGAGACATATGATTTACTATAGTGGAGAAGCAGGCAGGGAGGCATTTACTATAGTGGGACATCAGTCACTGGGCCATCTACTATAGTGGGGCAGCAGGCAGGAGGCCATCTACTTTTAATCCCATAGCAGTAATTAAAGGGGTTGGCCACTTTATAGTAAAATTGCTCAGTGTACAGTGTTAGTAAGTGTAGAGCTAAAATCACACTCCCCTCCTCTAGGCTGGGCAACCCTGCTCTGTGGTGTTTCTGTCAAAAAGATGGCTGACACGGAAGAGCATGTGACCATGCCCCGCCCCCAAGTGTCCAACACTGAGCCTGTATATGCCTATGGGGAGGGCGGGGCATGGTCACATGCTCTTCCATGTCAGCCATCTTTTTGACAAAAACACCACAGAGCAGGGCAGCCCAGCCTAGAGGAGGGGAGTGTGACTTTAGCTCTATAGGGTACACAGAGAGCTGCTGTCAGTAAATATACTTACTTATACTGTACACTGACCTATTTTACTATAAAGTGGCCAACCCCTTTAATGTAAATAATAATGTAACAATATACTGTGATGTGATATGATGGGGACCATTAACTTGTGGACTTGCTACTGCAAAGTTTTAAGGCCCATCTATTCACACAAGTTACATGTGCAGTTACTCACCATGCTGAGAGTTGCTTTATCCCATGGACTTAAGCTAAGATATTTCCTCTGCCGCTCCTGCAATAGGAAAGCAAACTGTTAACTTTCAGCCCAACAAAGCATCTGTATGGCATATAACAGCAGCTTTAAATAAGGAAAGAACATAGGATCAGGTACCAGAGGCATGGTTTGAGGTAGAGAATTTTTGAGGTGCAATGAGCCAAGGGCTAGGATAGGTACAGAAGGTGTGCCACTTTACTCTTGGGCAGTGAACAAAAAAATACATGCAAAAAGCGTAAAAAACCCACAACATCCATGTAGATTTCAGTGTGATAATGCTCACTCACTTTAGACTGCATTTGGCCATACACTAAAATCTATTCTCTCTCTTGAATTGCTTTGCTTTCAATTCAGTTTGCTCATAAAATCTAACATCTGATCTCCAGACTATATGGGTTTATAGAAACGGATGGGATTCCCAGACAATCTTAATTAGGATTCATCATTGTCATCATCATCATGATCACAAAGGTTTAATTTTAATTTGCTCATAAATAAAGATCCATTAACCTTCATTTATGCCTTAAAATGAATCCGGAACCTACGCAGATAATAGCACTGACATCATTACACTTGTCAAGTGTCTGATTTTTATTATACCAGTCTGTGTGCTTAGAAAATGGGTTTTCCACAAAAAAAATTATGGTGCAAATTTACTAAAAGGAAAAGTCTGAAAACAACAAACTTGAGGTAATGGAAGGATGAGAATAACATCAGCAGATCCGGTACATTGAGAGAAGCGGCAGGCAAGCACATGAGGAGCGCAGGGCCTCTAATAATGTCATAGTGCCTCCTCCCAATGCCCTGCACAGTATCAATGCAGCTGTCACTGTACAACCTGCTCAGTCTGATCCTTATCACCAGCAAGATAAGAAGGAGACTCTGACAGACTTCTATAGATTCTGCACGTTTGGCAGGTTATGACTACATTGTATATCAGCACACCTATGTGACAAGGTGGCAATAATGCAAAGTATGACATGTATATTCCCCCCCAGTTGTAGATGTTAATAACTTATAAACCACTTAGGTTTACAATATAAAAATTTAGTTTGTAGCTTCATCGGCTATATAAAATTACAGAAAGCTAAGCATTGCCTTAGGTATAAAACTAAGTGCATCAAATGTTTTATTAGTTGAAAGTTGGATGTGACTAGAGCAGATGCTTAGTTCTGGTCTTCCATGGATGTGTCCTGCCTCAGCTACCTACATGTGCTGCATACAGTAGTTTTACATCACTAGTATATGAAGGTGCAGGCACTGGCGGAACTACCGCCGTAGCAGGACCTGCCGCATCAGGGGGCCCGTGACGCGGAGCTTACATAGCCTGCAGCACCCGGCGGCTGAGGAGGCCTTCCGGGTGCTGCAGCTGTTTGGGGTCCGGGGTGTCCCGGGGATTCCGGGCTCAGCGTCTGCCGGGGCAAGTACTTCCGGGGCACGGAACATCTCTAACAAGCACTCCTTTGCCGGAAGTACAGGCCGGGGGCGGACGCTGAGCTCCCTGGTACCTGTGCTACCCCCCCTTGCCACCACCGTATTGCCGTCCCGGCAGCACAGGTGACGGGCTTAGCGTCCGCCCCCGGCCTGTACTTCCGGCACAGGAGCGCTTGTTAGACTGATGCGGGCGCGCTCCGTGCGCCGGAAGTACTTGCCCCGGCAGACGCTGAGCCTGTCACCTGTGCTGCCCGGGAATCCCCAGGACACCTCCAGGAAGCCCCCCGGGAGAAGAGGAGAAGACAGCCGACAGGGGAGTTAGGCGAGTTGTGTTTTTGTTTTTTTATCTGCTTTGCAAAGGGTGGTAATACAGGGGGCATCAATGGGGGATAATACAGGGGGGGGGCATCTATGGGGGATAATACGGGGGGGGCATCTATAGGGGGATAATACAGGGGGGGGCATCTATAGGGGGATAATACAGGGGGCATCTATGGGGAATAATACAGGGGGCATCTATGGGGAATAATACAGGGGGCATCTATGGGGGATATACAGGGGTATCTATAGGGGGATATACAGGGGATAATATAGGGGGATATACAGGGGATAATACAGGGGGGCATCTATAGGGGATAATACGGGGGGGGCATCTATAGGGGATAATACGGGGTATCTATAGGGGGATATACAGGGGGCATCTATAGGGGATAATACAGGGGGCATCTATAGGGGATAATACAGGGGGCATCTATAGGGGGATAAAACAGGGGGCATCTATGGGGGATAATACAGGGGGCATCTATGGGGAATAATACAGGGGGCATCTATGGGACATAATATAGGAGGCCATCTATTGGGGGATAACACAGGGGACATCTATTGGGGGACACCATAAGGGGGCATTTATAGGGGGACCAAATGAGATGGCATCTATAGGGGGACACCATGAGGGGCATCTATAAGGGGTAAAACATGGGGGACCATCTATAAGGGGAATGGACAACACAGGGGGGTCATTTATAAGGGGCCAACACGAGTGACATCTGTAAGGGGGAATACACAGAGGGGCATATACTATAAGGGGGTCACAGTGTCAGGGCTACCCACTAAATGAGGGTGTAAAGGGGCCAATACAGATGTGCAGTGTGTAGAGAGATGAGGATGGTGCCAGAGTGAGGAGTCTAATATGTTTGTCTGGAAGATTCTGTGGATTTGTGGCTCGGAGAAGTTCTAATGGCCCAGGACGGATGGAGAAGAAGATGAAAAGTAAAGAACTCTGATCAGAGAAGACATCCCCTGTGAGTCACCTGATATAACTGCACTGTAATGTATATGGTGTACAGAACCTGTGTAGAGCTGAGTGTGTTGATGGCGTAATGGTCGATCGAGGGGGCGGGGCGGGGGGGGGGCCCAATCAAAAGTTTGCTATGGGGCCCAGCCATTTCTAGTTACGCCCCTGGGTGCAGGGGTAACACTGCAGACCTATCCCAAGAAGGCTTCTGATGAACTAGAAGACATTAACCAATAATCTATGTAATAACTAATGATGATCAATAATTACACATGGTTAGAAAATTAACCATATGCAAAGTAGCCTCCCCAAGAGGAAAAATATATTTATTCTATGGTGTATGCACCTCTCACAAATGATCCTCGACAGATAATGTCAGTGGTGATTGGGGTCGGGCATGATGGAAAATCACTGCCTGACCCCTTTGTTGTGGGAGAGATAAACCACACTCAGAGCCTGCTTTAATTTTCTCTCATAGACTCCTCTCTGATGGGAAAAAGGCAAAAAAATCCTTTTACTTGGAGATATGGGTGGAAGTTTAAAGCGACTCTGTACCCACAATCTGTCCCCCCCCAAACCGCTTGTACCTTTGGATAGCTGCTTTTAATCCAAGATCTGTCCTGGGGTCCGTTTGGCAGGTGATGCGGTTATTGTTCTAAAAAACAACTTTTAAATTTGCAGCCCCGTGCCCAATAGAATAGAATAGCTGTGTCCTAACTTTGCACCACTCCTCTGTCCCTCCTCCCCACCCTCTTCATCATTAGGAATGCCACTGGAACATTTTCTCCTGTCTGAACATTGTACAGGAGAATAGGAGACAATCTGCCTGGAGCATTCCTTATGAGGAGAAGGGCGGGGGGGGAGGGACAGAGAGGTTGTACCAGTCTAATGCATACACAATCTAAGCCGTGGCCGTTGGGCACGGGGCTGCAAGTTTAAAAGTTGTTTTTTAGGTCAATAACTGCATCACCTGCTGAACGGACCTCAGCACAAATCTTGGATTAAAAGCAGCTATCCGAAGGTACAAGCGGTTTGGGGGGGGATCAGATTGTGGGTACAGAGTGACTTTAACAGGTTAGAAGCACAGCTGCCATCTTCCAAAAACAGCGCCACAGCTCAGGTTGTGTGTGGCATTATAACTCAGCTCCATTTACCTCAATCACCGAAACAAGCATGCTACTGGTTATGGAAGAAACTTTTTTTTCTAATCCCAGATAATCTGGCAATATCTGGAGAGCAGGAAAGGTCCTACCTCTTCTGCTCTCCAGCGCTACGCTTTCTCCCTCTAAATATCTATGCAGATACTTATGCAGATAAAAAGGGGGGGGGGGGAGGATGGTACTGGGGCTGCAAGCACTGCATGCAGGTAAAATCATGCCTGCACGTAACATGCAATGGCTGCCCAATGATGCAACATTGGTAAGATCGGTCAGCTAGTGATCACTGCCTGCAACATGCATCACCCCTTTGTCTGCAAAAGTGTCAGCACAGATGGGAAGAGAGAGGAAGTGAAGCACTGAAAAGCAGAAAAGGTAGGACCATTCCTCCTCTCCGGATATCCCCTTTAATGTTTCATAGAGACCATTTTTTTTTATGAATTAATGGGATGTTAGCTAAAAGTCTACAATTTGTTTGTATATTGCGTAACCAGACCTGGGAGGGCTTCTCCAGGCCAGAGGACAAGGTAAGCAAAAAAGCAATATAAATATTACAGCTCACTCTTATCCTCTCATGATGGTGTGGCAAACCACAAGTAGATTTTTCCCTATTATGGCAGCGGTCATTTCAGCGTCTGACTTTGTGCCAGGGTTTAGAAGATTCATTGGTTGATTGAGAAAACTAGTGCAACAATCAATAGAAGACAATAAATGGTAAAGGAAAAGCTTTTATACTGCGAATGGAAAGACAAATGTCTTCTGTATACACAAATCTCGGAAACACATTTCATTAAAAATCTTTTTGGAAACATCCTGTGGTTATATGTTAGAAACACTGCAACCGCTAAGTAAATCTGTGCGCTTATTATTGTGGAAAAGATCTATAAAACTCTGCTTACTTTTCGGAGCTAGCTTTGTGCAAGCAAACATCAGATCACAACCATTAAAAATGAATAGTATTATCTTATGGTTTTAGGCTTAGTGATCACATACATCAGCAGTCATGTCCTGAGATAACCTCAACTATACGCTAAACTGCTACAATACATAAGCTAAAGAAGAACTGAGAGTAAAGTATAATGCCTATAATCACATGACAAAAATCCACCAAAACACTACATTACAATCACTTCTCATTTATTCACTATCTGGATGTGTCACCACCTCAACAGGTGTAATGAAGGTCAGAGGATACCCATTATTAATCAGAATGATAAAAATAGAAAACTAAGTCATACTCACCTTCTCCCAATGCTTCGGCTTCTGAGTTGTCTCAGTGAAAACTGCCTGCTCAGCCAATCAGTGGCCTCAGCAGCGTCCGGCCTCTGTTAGTGATTGGTTGACAGGCAGTTCCTGTGAAACAATTCAATCTATGAAGCAGGAAGAGGCAGTGAAGATGTGGAACTGGATGACATCCTACTGGCAGCTTAGGTTAGATTGAAGGAATGTAAGCGAGGCTTGTTTCTTATTTTTATTGCGCCCCCAGCCATATAAGCACAGACAGCTGTTATCCAGTGAAAATCTTTTTCTTTCAAATAAACTGGTTTTAGCAAGTTATGTAGATGTGTAATTTGCTTTTATTAAAAAATCTCCAGTCTTCCTATAATTATTGGCTACTACATGTCATGCAGAAAATTGTGTTTTATTTTCAGTCTGACACAGTGCTCTTTGCTGCCACCTCTGTCCGAGAAAGGAACTCTCCTGAGTAAGAGAGGCTTTGTATGGGAATCCCTAATAGAAAACTACTTCTGCTCTGGACAGTTCCTGTCTGGGCCACTACTGTGCATGAAGCTGCTGCTACTGAGCCAGTCATGGGTTCGGTCTGTCCCTCCAACCACATCACTAGGGATGGTCCGAACCTGGTTCGGACGGGGTTCGTACGAACCCGAACCCTCCACAATGATTACCGCTGTCTGCCCGCTCCATGCAGCGGGTGGATCCAGTGGGAGGAACGCCTGGAAAACTGGGATACAGCCATAGCCATAGACTGTATCCCAGTTTTCCAGGCGGTCCTCCCGCTGTATCCACCCGCTGCATGGAGCGGGCAGAACGGGAATCCGATGCCGAGCGTTCGGGTTCAGCCGAACCCGAACCTCGGTGGGTTCGGACCATCCCTACACATCACAGTCTCAAGTAGAAAGATCAACAAATGTGGATCTGGGACATAACTCCATGATCCGGTGATAAAAAAAATGGTAAGGAGTGCTGGTAGGTACTTGAACAAGTCCAATACTGGTTGCCCTACACTTAGACTAGACTCAGAGGGGACCTCATGGGTTCCTTTGATAACCTACAAGTGACCTTATAGGATATTTCTTGATGGCAGAACCATTTTAAATCGAGTATCTATGAGGATAAAGCAGAAACGCAGCAGGCACCCTGGCCATGCTTAAAGTGAATGTATTGCCTGGATTTTTCTTAAAGGGGTTGTTTAAGATTAGAAAAACAATACTGTTTTCTACCAAAAGCAGTGCCACACTTGCTGTCATGTTGTGTGTGTCTTGTAGTGCTCGCAGCCTGGGCCATAACCTCAGCCGCAAAGTTTTGTAAGATATATTGATGCGTGATAATAAAGAAGATACTTTCTGACCAAAAAACTTACCTTCCTGCTAAATGAGGAGAATGGATCAAGCCGTTCCTCATATTGGGAGGAGTAACGCAGCTCAGTGTCATCGCTCTTACTGCCCTGTTAGAGAAATATCGTAAAGTTTATCATATAGTTACATAAAAATGAAAATCAGGTTATGCTATGTCCACTCTCCTCAAACCCAACCTCCATCCAGCTAATGAGAATATTTTATTTACCAACATTTTTTACACTGCTAGAAAGAATTTTCTTTTGATCTCCAAATATACATTCTGCTACATGTTTGCTCTTAGCATTAATAGGTGACATGGAGTAGTATAGTAGAGTGCCCAAGACTCTGTTCTAAGGCACCCTTTGTTTTACACAGTTTCATCTAGAATGTTCTGTAGAGGTCACATAGAAAAGGATTAAAGCGCTACTGTCACACACTTTGATTAGTAGATGTCATTAGATATAGCAAGGAGAAGCACGCGGCTTGGCGCTTCGCTTCTTGGCTTGCTGCTTGATACGACTTAAAATGCCTGTTTCTGGCAATGAGTCGGATTAAACTGCGAGGTCAGCAGAGTGAAGCGCACAACTGCATGCGTCTACTGGCTATACCTAGTGATCAGTGACCCCAACCGATCAAAATTTTTGATATGTGTCTGACATGTCAAAAGTTTTTCTCCATGAGTCAGTACTTTCTTTGATGCATTATAACTAGGGATGGTCCGAACCGAGTCCGGTTCAAGTTCGTACGAACCCGAACTCTCGGTGATGATTCCCGCTGTCTGCCTGCTCCGTGCAGCGGGCGGACCGCCTGGAAAACTGGGATACAGCCATAGCCATAGGCTGTGTCCCATTTTTCCAGGCGGTCCTCCCGCTGTATCCACCCGCTCCACGGAGTGGGCAGACAGCGGGAATCTGATGCCGAGCGTTCGGGTTCATACGAACCCGAACCTTGGAGAGTTCGGACCATCCCTAATTATAACTAGTTCTTAATACACGATATGTAGTAATAATATTACCTTATTCAGTTTCTGACCTGGTGACTACATGGGTGCCCAGTATTTAGTGACAGCTGGATTATAATAAGACAATGAACTGTTTTGTTGCCGCCATCCGCTGACATGGCACTGTTATGGCATCTTCAGGTTCACATGTATAATGATACAGCATAACATGTATGGCTAGGTTCTCATTTCCACTGTGGCTCTATCACAGAGTACATTTGGGGCCACGAAGCAGAGCCAGATGCTTTATCCAATATTGGTACTAACAGCTCTAGCTGAATCCCTAGAGATTCCATTGACTTCAATGGGATCTGCCGGGTTTCTGTCTGGTGTCCTTTTATTCTGCAGGATCTGAATGGACAAAAAAAATAAATAAATCACTGCTTTCAGGATTTTTTCTTGTCCACTCACATCCTGCAAAATAAATGTAACTTACATTAAGAGAGCTCCATTGCAAGTGTAAGCCTAGCCTAATGGAAGTACAGCACACAAAGAGGTGGGTAGAGCTTATAAAAGGGAATGTTTAAACGAAAAAAAAATATATATTCCAGAATAGGCATTAAACAAATCCTTTTGTATTCTATATTGTAAGGATCTTTTAAATGATTCTAAACTAGTCTAAAACTGGACACATTAGGGGAGATTTATTAAACATGGTGTAAAGTTAGACTGGCTCAGATTCCACCTTTCCTTTTCCAAAGAATCTGTAAAGAATGAAAGGTGGAATCTGATTGGTTGCTAGGGGCGACTGAGCCAGTCTAACTTTACACCATGTTTGAATGTTTGATAAATCTCCCCCATTGTATTGTGTGACTATTTTCACCTTTAGTCCTGACATCTATTAAGGAAAATAAAGGAAGATAAGAAAGCTATTGGGTCATACGCCAAACACTAAAATGTTTAAAAGGCTCAGGCATTACTAGGGTAGAGTATAACATTCAGAAACAACAGGTTACATAGACGGGATTATGTGGCTCTTTGGATTTACGGTAATGACAGAGCATTTGGTCTTAATAGATAGCTCAGATAGCGAACAGAGACAGATGAACGAGTAACTATACTGTAATGTCATGTAAAAGGTTCTTGTTCTGAGATTACTCAGAAATAAACTCACTTTGCCTGCGTAACTTTGCAGGAATTTAATCTTTTCATAGAGTTTTATGTTGTCAGCTCTCAGGTTATCCAGCTCACTTTGAAGCGCCCTCATGGTGTGATGCATCATCCGATTTTCCTACATTGGAAAGAGACAAAACAAAACAGTAAGAATGGACACAGCGGATATACTGTAATTCCTGCAATCTGGAATGTGACATTTTCAGCATCTGATCTGAGTACAAAATGTCTATCATGATTGCGGGTGGAAAGTATTCTCACATGGGGCTAGATGCCGAAATAAATGAAAGATTAGAATTAGGGGGAAAGCACTGATTCTCTTCAAGGAGATCCAGCTACAGGTAGGGAATGTTCCCTGGGAAAGCTATGAAAAGAAACTAAGCTGTCTCTCTGGTGCCACCTATTGATGACTGCCTTGTAAGACAGCCAAGACACTGTAACACTGCTAAGTCCTTCACTAGTCCGGCAGATAAAACCATGGAACATTTGTGGTCCTCTATTTTTTTATATAAAAAAGGCAAAAGAATTTGGATTGAAATAGTTAATATTCTTCTGCCAAATCTTCCTCTTCCCATAGAGCAAGGGAGATGTGTTCTCTGGGAACGGGCTGTCCCTTGATAAAAAAGAGAAAGTAACAGGCCTTATTTACATGTTCTGTAAATTTATCCGCAATTGCAGACAAATTTAGGGCACAAAGATTTCTATCATCTTCCCTTTTTTTCAGACACACAAAAATACGACTGCACTACCGGCAATTTCCACATCACGAACGACGATTGCGGACATAATATACGGTCCTGAAAAATTACTGAACATGCGAATTAGGCCTAATACATCATTTTTTTTCCCTATGAAGAGAGCAGGAAATACTGAAAAATGGACAGACATAAAATATTTATTATAAGAAGCAGGTACTGCACACAAGGGATTGCAATTAAGGCAGCTCTATTCACATAAGTGGTAAAGCAGAAAAATATGATTATTTTATCCTTCTCTCTTTCTAGTTTACAATATGTGTTAGAACAGGAATAGGGGGGGGGGAGAAGGTGTGTTGCTAATATTACAGTGTTTTTATTGCTGGTTTAACTTCCGTTCACTATGAAGGCATTTTCCTACCTCTATGTGATAATCTGGAATGTTAACCCTGCAGGTTTTAGGTTTGTAGATCATTGGAGATATATTATGGGATATGGGAATACGGGTCTTATAGAAGGAAAGAAATGTTACAACATGTACACTACAAGACTGCTCACACTCCACACAAAGGACAACCCTTTCTTCTTGGGGAAGATTGGACCAGACCACTGATGGAGGTGGGGGCCAGAAGAGATTCTAGAATTATCCAGATTATTGTACACCCTTAGGCTATGTTCACACAGTGTAAGAGACCAGTCGTTCCGTGACCCGGACAGTCTCTGAAAAGATCATCCTGGCCGGTACTGCAGTACAGGCAAGGCAACATATATTTTCGTTAAAAATATGGCCGTTGTTGCAAATTGCAACAATGGCCATACTTTTACGAAAATATACGTTGTGTGAACATGGCCTTATTGTCCATCCTAGGCAAAGGAAATTAGCTTCTGGGAGAATATCTACGTCCTTTGATCATGAGCACAGCACATTGTTCTGTCTACAGAATACGATGCAGAAGGTGACTTACAGCTTCCAGTTCTTGATTTCTAGCTCTGAAACGCTCCCTTTGACTGGATATGATCGACAGAAGAGAGTCCATCTGTCCTTCAGGGATTGGATTATTTGCAGAGTAACCTGGAATTATACAGTAATAGAGCTATAATATATGAGTCAAAGAATCAATGATGTGATTTCCGAATTAGGGTATGTTCCCATCTCGTTTTTTGTCCTCACGTCGGCCACGCTTTTGAGTCCTGCACAAAAGCCGTGTACGTCCCGCAAATGAGCAGAACACAGTCACAGAATGACTCCGTCCTGCTCATTTAAGTCAATGTGGCCGTCATGTGGCCGTTGGCCGCATGCCGGGCTGCCTGTCAGCATTCTTTTTGCACTGATTCCTGACGTGTAGCCCGACGTGAGGACGAAATACGAGATGTGAACATACCCTAATAGTTACAAGTCCACCTAGACTTGGGTTATTTTCTCTCACTCTGACCATAAGGAAGCAAGCATTATTACTACTACAGGCAGGGCACAGCATGCTAAAGAGAGAACTCTCTAACTCCATGGATGTAGACTCATACTCCATTGCAAACTATAAAGAATGTATACTTCCTCCTTTCCCCCTCAGTACTGTGCCACCAGCTCCCTGTCTGTGCCTGTCTCCAGTTCCTCCTGGCTTCCTGGTATGTCACGACCTGGGGGAAAGTACCTCTTCAGCCAATCAGTGACTGCGGTGTTGTCATGCCCCAGTTACTAACTTACTGAGTGGGCATTCCTGAGCCTGGGTCATGATGTGGAGGGAGCTGGAGCTGTTGGAGACTGGCAGGGATTCAGGAGCAGAAAGGCAGTGCTGAGGGGGCACGGGGACAGGTAAGTATACATTGTTAATTATGTTCCTGCAGGAAACATACAATACATACTTTCATTTAAAAAAACACAAGTTAATCTTCCTTTTCACCATGTAATGTGTAAAAAATACTAAGGTTGTTTTATATAAGGTGAAACGAATCACAGTCAGTTGGTATTGTGGACGTTTGCCACGATTACTGACAACAACCAAACTTAAATTTAACTAACTTCTTTCATTATGAAACCAAATGATGTATCCTATTATTTTGTGAGCTACTTACCATTACATCAAACTAGGTAACCAAAACTAGGTATAAAAATCCCTCAAGCCCATGAAAAGTATTGTCTGTTAAGTGTGTGGCCTTACACACCAGGCAGTAGTTTCTATTATAATAAATCCACTGAAAGTGTCATGGCTTTCAAGGTAAAAAGAAGATACGACAAGTATATGACCATAGATAATGAACAGATATGTTGTATAGAAACATTTTAAAGCCAGTGCCTATGTAAGAACCATCTGTGAACTGTGGTGATTCTTCGCTATAGCATATTCCATAAAACAGATAAATGGTTCTTACCATAGAAAACGGCTGTGGCCTCTTTAATAGGGTCAGGGATCTTCTCCATGCTGGGCAATGCAGCTCCCTGTTAGTTATAAAGTAATGTTAATTTAAGCAGATCACTTATTATTATTTTTTTTTTTTATCCAAACAAGTTTTTATTGTGGAAAGTATAAGAAACAGGATGACTATTTTATAGCCAGAACACAAACAATGTTTTAAATATGAGGAGCAGCTAAAAGGGGGATGAGGGTTTCCAATGATATTCTGTAGAAGACATTATATACAGTATAGTGTATGGCATTATAATTTGTATTGCTGTGTCTATTCATTCCATTATAGCCATATCTGTGTCAATGCTTGTGCCGTGTTAGGTATATGGTTGCGGTTGTGTAAGTCACCAAAATGGAGCTTTTTGTAAATATAAGCGATACCTCAGCATCTGGTCGCTGGACAGACGACATAGACTGGATGGTGCTCAGGTCATGCTCTAGTTTGGAGATCAAGTCTTTCTGCTCAGCCACTGTAGAAACGGCTTCTGTGAACTGGATCTGTAACTCTGCACAGCGAGCTGGAAAATGGTACATAAAATACATTTCAGCTCATAGGAGTCCCATGGGAGCCAGACACACACTGATACATCACTAGCTGTACATACATCAATAATCAGCTTAGATATATAGAGAATAGTTGTTTATCGATGGGACTGGACTCACCATTGTCACTCTGAACACATAGGGGTTTCCCCACATCACAGACAGTCATAAACTTCCCTGAAGATCAAATATATACCGCACATTTTCTGTACAAAATATTGAACATAAGTCTTCTCTTGCCAAGACTGGGGGTGGCCCAGCAATTTTTGCTTTTGCAGTTTATGTATATATAAATGTTAATAAATTTGGGTAAATTTTTTAAGCATCACCCCCCGGAATGTGCCCAAATTGCCCAAGAACACTTCCAATAGGCCGACTTTTGATTGAATCTGGCATAAACCCTGCTCCTTTGTGGAGCATCAGGATTATTGAAGTATAGATATGCCACAATGGGAGTTGCCTTATTGAGTTTAATACAAAAAAAAAAAGTTGACAAATAGTATGTGTAACAATTCGACACAATATCAATGTTCTACTAATAGCCTAGAACTGTAATTTTGTTTGCACTGTGGCTCGGTTGTTGGAGACTAATGACAGGTGACAGATTTTGATCTTTTGTTCCTATAATAACTTACAGGGGTATTCCTATCTCCAATAATATAGTTAGTTGGGGAGGACTCGTCACGTTTTATATTTTTACAAATACATTATTGTATGTACATGTCTTGTATTAGCAAAAATATTTAACTTGACAAGTCTTACAAGATTTACTATGTTCGTTGAGATGAGAATACCCCTTTACATCTGAGACTACATCTTCAAGATCAGAGCCCTTAAGGCCATTATGGCCAATAATCACATGGCTTATTAGCTCCTGTTAAAATACACAATGTCGGCTGATTCGTGTCCTTCAACATGTTGAAATAAATTATAATGATAGCGATGGTCTGCTGTCTATCACTCCGTGTAATAGGAGCGGCAGCAGCAGACCACCACTATCTCCTATGGGACGATCTGAAGACAATGAGATGTTTCAGCAAGCATAACACACAGAGGACCACTAGATGTCAGCATGTTCTAAAGAATGAAAACATTTTTTCTTTTGCCAAATAGGAGCGACACCATCACTATGGCTTGTTCATGTAAAGAAGCCTAACACTATGTTAATAGGGCAAACTGAAGAAATAGTAAAGTTAAAGTTTAATAAGGGGGGGGGGGGGGGTTGGCAGTGACCAGACCATTATACTCAACATAAAATATTCAGAATAGGGACATCATATTCGGGGAGCCATTACAGAATATACTGTACATTACATTAGTTAACATGTTGAGTGTTCTTCCCTGCACATCTTTCCACAGACTACAGATTACCCCTGGTGTTCATTTGGGTCCTGGCACACTGTATACTTTCTGGTCTAAATACTGTATGCACTTGCAACAGGCTCTGCCATTGTTTGGTCTGTATTTGTGGAATGGCCTCACCAATAAGGTTTAATAGAGCTGAAAATCTGGACGACATATATTTGTCATACAGATGCACTGCAGATTTTATTTATTTTTTAGGACAACATACTATGGTGGTGTGCAAGAGGCCTTAGAAAGTTACTTGGTGGCGCATCTGTAAAAGTGTAGACATCAATGTGATGACTAGTATATTATATAACGTATACTCATTTCTGTTACCAATGTGCAGTGTGGTGCATGGCCTGCAGGGGCTTTATAGCAAGCAGAACAATCTAAGATAAAGACTCAAGTCCAATGGGTTCAGTCCAGTCAAATAAACATTTTTTATCTATGCTTTTACCAAGAATTATTCACCTGTTTTCTTAATATATATCCTTGTACTGTTCAAAACAAATTTGACAAACAGACATGATACACATGGTCTTGGATAGATACTGCCTGGAGGTTCTTGATCTTATTTTAATATGTCTATGAGATAGATTTACCAGCGTCTCCTATGCTTTGTGTGCTGGGATATCTTGACAAATTATGCTAAATTGTTATATCTATCTCCAAATAACCTTGCTCAGTCCTGGATCAGCCTGGACCTAGTGGTCCTGCAGCATTTTATTAATGAAGTTAATTGGATTATGGGCCTTGAGAAAGGAGCACATATCAGGTGGCATACGCTGAGGACATTGGAGGCTGTTTGAGTTACGTGGTTAGCTGGTTCTGTTCTGGCACCTGCTCATTTTATGAGGGATAGAATTTTCACCTCTCTATCATTGTGCCTCTGTTTGAGCCCACTAGTACTTTATATAATATGGAAAACTGTGTTCTTTATTAGTTTTGGCTTTGAACTCTTTAAAGGGGTTCCCCGGCAAAAAATGTCTTTCAATTCAACAGTATGCTGCATGTCCTGCTGGAAATGGTATATTCTTTCAGGTCTGACACAGACACCACTTCCTGCAGGACATACACCAGCTGATTAGTACTGGAAGACTTTTTTTTTTTTTAAAGATTTTTTAAATAAAGTACATTACATTTCTATATACATTTCTGACACCAGTTGATTTCAAAGGAAAACATTTTTACTGGAGTATCCCTTTAAGACCATTAACTGTATGTAGGGTTGTTCAGAGGATGGATATTTTACTTCTTTTGACCGCGCCACTGTACTTTATTTGAGTTACTTGGTTAGTTATCCATTGATCTTTGCTTATTTTATACACCTTGCTTAGAGTTTGTTGGGATGAAGCTTCTAGCAGTTTCTGGTGACCTCCCTGTGTTTTCATGTGCATATAAAAGTTTTTAAGTGCTTAATAAATAAATAATAAAAACGAATTACATATTTCTTATTTTTTAAATGGAAAAACAGTGGGTTTTTTTTTACACCTTTAGCATTATTTTATTTTTGTTTTACAAAATCATAAAAAAATATATGAGTTTTCATTATTGTCCACTAGATGTCAGCATTGCAGCTTATATCATAGAACAAGAAACCATTTGTTTTCTAGGCTAATTATACTAACTTATTTACTCTTTATTAGTAGTAAGCTATCAGGGCTGGGGCAAAACACAACCAAACATGCAGCTGCCCAGAGCTCAATGCCAGGAGATCTCCATAGAAGGGAGCATCAGAAGCAAGTGGACAAACACATACACACCACTATCAAAGCTGAACGTGATTGAAAAGCTTGTAAATCGAGCTGAATTGTTTATGGAGAATCCAGCTCCACGGCCTTCCAGATATTTTCTCCAGTGCCACGATTTGGTGTTACATTAATTCATTTCAGCTATCATGAGGCACACAAAGCCTGCTGAACAGTCAATACAGAAAATGCAGGAAGAGAAGGTACACCTAAATATGGCTACCAGCATAAGTAATGAATAGCCATGCACTAAAAAATCCTTTTCTCACGGTTATAGTTTTATTATAGTGCTTGAAAAGGACCATATTGTAATCCGTATTCTTCTTCTTCCGCTTCTTCCAGCCATTCTTCTGCAATTAATACAGCCCGAACCGCTTTGTGCACAGATTCCATTCAAACTGCGTTTCGAAGCCCTCGGCGGAGACAGGTGTGCTATCTCTTTTTGGTTTCGATCGGATTTGTCGTTTTTAAGAAATTTACATTTAAAGACCCTTCATTTCCCATAGAAAATAATGGCCAGACTAACCGCTAACAGCCAATTACAGCACATATGCAAATAGCTGAAATATAGCAGCCAATAGAAATTCTAAGGTCTTGTCAGTTACTGCCTCACAAGATCCACACAGTTACATGTCCACTATTGGCCAATAGAGGATGTAGAAGATGGAAGGTCCTTAACGATTTTGTCTCACTGACATGAGTAAGATTGTCATGGTAACCGAGCAATGATCTTTACCAATATAAGTAGCAGAGTTCAGTCAGTAGAGTAGCAGAGCTGAGCCAGCCATGTAGCAGGGACAGTACCCAAGCCGCTCTTAAAGGGACGGTACCTATGCTGCTCTTAAAGGGACAGTACCCAAGTGGCTCTGAAAGGGTCAGTACTTAAGCTGGTTTTCAAAGGATGGTACCCAAGTCTCTTTTAAAGGGACAGTACTTAAGCTGGTATTAAAGGGACAGTATATAGGTCACTCAAAGTGTTGGCACCAAAGTCAGTCCTTAAGGGACTGTACCAAAGTTGCTCTTAAAGGGAGGGTACTAAGGGTTAAAGTTTCTCTTAAAGGGAAGTCACTGGTAAGGGGGCACTCTTTTCAAGCACTATGTATTTCCCTGGAAATTCAAATCTAGTTTTTCATTATTGTCTAAAAATACAACAAACATATTTGGTTCAAAATAGAAATGTAGAAAAAATAAGTTAGTTCAAAAGAAAAAAAAAAAAGTCTACATACAAGTAAAACAATAGTTTCCAGATATTAAGGAGACAGGTATGATGCTATTTTACCCCTAGTGGCGATATAGTTGTTAGAAATGATTGCTTGTAGCCTGAGCTCTTTTGTCTTCTCCATTTCCCTCTATATGTAGGGATAGACTTATTCTGATAAACTCAGCAGTTTAATGAAAAAAAGGACTTATAAATCCAAAGCAGTGGAACATTACTTGTGGAAATTTAATAGCTAAAGTTCACCCACATCCTTACATGTTAATTTAAAGTCTGCTGAAAAGTCTTCGGGGCTTATCTGTTGTATACTCCGGTATTAATTGGAAAGGTTCCTCATCAAGAGTCGGAAATCTTTGGAAGAATCTTACAGAATGGAAACACTGAGTCATGAAACATTTTCTGTGCTGGGCAGCCTCAGTTTTCTAACACTGTTCTTGTTCTAGCTGACTCTCTCACTTGTGTCAGCCCCTATAAAGGTTGAGTTCTTATTATAAATTACCTGAAGATCACATAAAAACTGTCATTTTGCCAAACTTGCTGTACAGGGAGCAGAACCCCTTCTGATATTAGACATTTCAGGGTTTCTAATACGCTTTATGGGGTTGACTAAAATAACCAAAACGTCCACTTTCCCTGAAGTAATGCATATAGTTTTTAATATGTTTCATTTCCCTCTTCATTAAAAAAAAAAAAAAACTCTTGCTCCCTGGGCATAGCCATAGATTTACCCTGAATAATTAATCCCTCTTTAATAGGGGTATTCTGAATTAAATTAATTCAAGGTGTGAGATAGCAGGGGGTCCAACTCCTGCCCCATTCCACCTGTAATCACATGTGAACTCTTGTTTTAAATGAGCAGCAGGTCGGCATGTGTGCTGCTACTCCATTCAATGTCTATTGAAATGATGGAGATGGCCAAGTACAGCACCTGGCTACCTTTGGGATATCCTATAGAAAATTTATGGAGCTGTGGTGTGAATGCTGACCCGCTGCTCCATTCAAAACAAAGGAGTAGGTGCTGCTGGAAGTTGTTTGGTCAGACCCTTTAGCAATTTCAAACTTATGCCCTAGACCAAGGATGGGGAACCTTCATCTAAAGCATGGGTCTACAAACTGCGGCCCTCCAGCTGTTGCGAAACCACAGCTCCCATCATGCCTGGACAGCTAAAGCTTTGGGTGTCCAGGCATGATGGGAAATTTAGTTTTGCAACAGCTGGAGGGCCGCAGTTGGGAGACCCATGATCAAAAGCTTTGGCTGTCCAGGCATGATGGGAATTGTAGTTTTGCAACAGTTGGATGGTGGAAGGTTCCCCATCCCTACCCTACACCAATTCCAGCTGGGATGACTTGAATGGGCAAGAACGCTGTAGCTGCAACAAGTAAATAACCTTTAAACCAGGAGAAAGTCCAGCAAGTGATCCAGTATAAAAATACATCATTTCAATGATTTCCTCATAAAAAATGGAAGTCAGTATACAAAAAGTTATAAACGCAAACACCATATCCATCTAGATGACAGTCCGTCTTTATAAAAATCCCTTTCTAGCCAGCTATGCCTTTTGGCTTTTAAAGCTTTTTGTGTGTTGACCCCTATTTTTTTTAATGAAGCGTCAATTTGTACTTCGGATCATTCGCTGGACTTTATTCCTTTGGGAGTTTGTCTTCACATTATGCTCAGTAGTCGGTGCTCATTTTGGTTACTATTCTTAGCAAAAAATGAAAGTGGACCCAAACAGAGAACACATTTGCATTACACATTCTCTCTGTGTTGGTCCTGGATTTATCTGAAAGTAATGGTTAAAATGAGCTTTAAATAAGGATCAAATACTGACCCAAATTAGCAAGCATCTGACCCAGCCAGTCTATTCTTTACATGGGCAGCCAGGGGTAGCTTTCCACTGGAGATAATGGCTGCTAGGAGGGTAAGAACATGTCACCTAGCTACCTTCTCAATTATATGGCTCCTCAAACCATTGTCTATTGTCCTGAACAACAAAAATCTATGTGCAATGTTCTAGTTTCTTCTTGGATATATTAGTTACAGGAATAGTAAAATAAGTCTATGCCACATGGGACAGACAGATGTGAAGTTCATGTCAAGTCTTGGTAGTCTCCAGAATGTCCTGTCTTATGTAGACCTTCAGCCTACTCACTTGATTGGATCAGGGATTTCTACAATGTAAGATGTCCTTTTGGTCTTCCTTTTCCACTCTTATCTTTTACTATTGGAAGCGAAACTCAGGTCTTTTCATTGTATATTCAATATAAAACCACTGAGTTTAAGCTTCCAGTGAGGATACATCTGCTAGTTCTCTTTTCTGTTCTTCATAGGGCCCTATTCCACCGGACGATTATCGTTTGCATAATCGTTAACGATTAACGATCTCAAACGACCGCTATTGCGAAAGACCTAAAAACGTTCACTCATTTTCATGGAACGATAATCGTTACTTATGATCGTAATTGCGATTGTTTTTCTTCGCTATTTATTCGCTATTGCGTTCGTATCTATTGCGAACGACCGAACAATGTCTTATTCAATGCGAACGATTTGCGAACGAGCAACGATAAAAATAGGTCCAGGTCTTATAAAGCGATCAACGATTTCTTGTTCGGTCGTTAATTGTTAACTGCATTTCAACCGAATGATTATCGTTCAGATTATTGTTAAATCATTCTAATCTAAACGATAATCGTCCGGTGGAATAGGGCCCATACTCCCAACAGCAGTACATTCCTACCTCTTTAGTGCCCATCTCCTTAGTGCTTTCACTTCTTGTTTCTACACAGCATTCTAGTGGATTTGAGGCAATTTACATTTCTAATCATAGAGAAAGTTTGTTTTTTTTTGGGGGGGGGGAGGGGATATCTCCAGTTTTTACAAACAACAACATCAGAGTGACAATGCTCAGTATTTAACATAGAAACCCCTCCCAAAGCTGTACCCTTTCCCAAGATGGCATCCGCGGGGCATAGACCAAGTGTGCGCATGTGCGGAATTCCGTTGCTGATGGAATCTGATGACGCGATCTGGACCTCCCGGTGGACACTGCGCTCACTCCACGCATGCGTGGTTCAGAATTTACCAAACATAGACGCCATGAACCTCCTGTGGAGTGAACAGCTGATTGCTAATTGATGGGGTGAGTGATGGCCTTCTCCACTACCCGAATATGGATTGGATCATACTATGGACCTATTATGTTTACTTTATGGACTTGTTTGCATAGATCGAGAGGATCGGTTACCCACATGACACTTTGTTCACGCTGTATATACATGAATTGAAGTTCCATATGGTCTAGATATATCACTTTACATTGTTGTATATATTGTTTACATATGATAATGAAGATGATGTCACTAATGATGGGATGTGCAATGGGAGGGGTTTCTATGTTAAATACTGAGCATTGTCACTCTGATGTTGTTGCTTGAAAAAGATCTCAAGGAGATTGAAACGTTGCTTATTAATGGGTGAATAAATATCACTTTTTTTCACTTATACCGGAGTGCCGCCTCATTCGACTACTTGGAAATTTGGAAGCCTGGGTCTGGCTACCTGAGTTCGTGCACCCACCTGACCCTCAGAGCCTACACAGTGCCATCTAGCAACCTTTTGTTTATCCAGTTTTTACAAGATATCACAGCATGGAAGTTGCATTAAGGACACTAGGTTCCGATATCAATCCATTGGCACTTTAGGATAAAATATAAACCCTGTGCATGTTACTGTAGCCATTTCTTATGGTAAGTTAAATTTTGGTGATGGAATTTGCAAAACAGAAAGCTGACAAGCAATATTAGGTAAGAGGATATTAAAAGGAACCAATCACTACTATAATGTAGCTAATGCTGTCATCAGCTCCTAATATAGGTGTTATTGTGTTCTCTTACCATACTTGGTGGACCATCCTCCTAGGGGGGATACAGGAGAAAATGTTTTATTCCAGCGTGCGCTGCAGAAAGAGAGGCAGGAACTAGTAGGGCTCTCTGCCTGTCAGCAAGCTCTGTAGGGATGGTTGACAGAGAAACTTTGTAATAGGCCTATTTGCTTGTCAATTATCCCTACTTAGCGCACTGACAGGCAGAAAGCCCTGACTAGTTACCGTCCGTCTCTATCCAAATGACTGGTTCCTGCCTCTCTCCCTGCAGCGCATGCCAAAGTAAAACATTTTCTCCTATATACCCTAACAGAGGAGTATGGTACCATGTATTGTAAAAGAACACTTTAGCAGCTCTATTAGGATTGGCTTATTAACTTAGATTAAGAGCTTTGCAAAAAGAGCTCACAGTTTTTCAAAATTGTAACTTGGTTTAAGAGCATTGCTTTGGTCTAAAAGCTACCTGTACTGGGTGGGAGCGGGAGTGGGGGAGGGGCATGGTCTGCACAGGGTGGTCTACAGCTCTGTACTCTGACCCAGGAAGTCTACCTTCCAAATCATGGCAGATCTGTCAGCCCTTGTGTTTTCCATCCTCTCCATTCCTGCTATAATGTGCCTGCACTCACACTCAGCTATACACACTGCTGCTGTAATGTGCCTGCACTCACACTCGGCTTTACACACTGCTGCTACAATGTGCCTGCACTTACACTCAGCCATTCAAACTGCTGTATATAAAGTTTCTGTCCTCCTGCACAGCTCTGTGATCCTCACTTTCTGGTCCATGCTGAACATTCCCCCCCCCCCGGCCTTACCCATTGATGTCATGTGACCACACAGACCTCTGACAGCAGCCCTGCTTCTCTATTCTAGCCTGTTGTACTACACTACTGCATTATGGGGATCTGCATCCCCATTCTGTATCTACAAACTGCTGCTGTTTTTTCAGGTTTATGCACTTACTATACATTTTACTCCACATGCTACATGCTATACTGTACAGTAACTTATAATATCACATATTCAGCTGTTTTTCATTGTTTATTTTATCTGTTCTACATATTATTCAGAATAAAAAATTATTATTCTCGGGGTGGGGAACCAACTGTCTGCATATCAGTGATTTCTAATAGGAAAATTTGCTTTGGTTTAAAGTGACTGTACCACCAGGCCCAGGCTGAAGCACTGGAGGTGCACCGACCCACCCCCAGTGGGAAGAAACCCCAGCCCCTCCATGAGGTGACTCCATTAGAATCAATGGAACCCTATTATAGAGGGGCTAGGGTCTCCTCCCACTATGGGTGGGTCGGCCCCCCTCCAGTGCTTCAGCCTGGGCCTGGTGGTACAGTCACTTTAATTGTAAACCACACCTGATTTGGAGAAAAGAAAGGGGGAAAAGCGGCCATGTTTTTGTAGTGCTGGATAACCCCTTTAAAGTGACTGTACCACCAGGCCCAGACTGAAGCACTGGAGGCGGCTGACCCACCCTTAGTGGGAGGAGACCCTAGCCCCTCTATGATAGGGTTCCATTGATTCTAATGGAGTCATGTCATAGAGGGGCTGGGGGTTCTTCCCACTAAGGGTGGGTCGGCCCTCCTCCAGTGCTTCAGTCTGGGCCTGGTGGTACAGTCACTTAAGATTGGATTTGGATTACAAGCACGGTCCCGGAATGAATTATGCTCGTAATCCAAGGCACCACTGAATATGTTGGGAAAATGCATGCTGATGTTTACTGTGGTGTGCCAGTTTAATGGATCCCATTCACTCCATTTTATGCACGTATAAGTTCATTTTGCAGAAAGTAACTGTGCAGTATGCTGTGCTTCTGAGTACTGCCAAAAATACAGAGGTAGGAAATGAACTTAAGATAGGCCCTTTAAACTCAATGCATCCACTGGCAGTAAGCTGTGGTATACATAAGCACATCTTTTTGAACAGAAAAAAAGAGGCGGAGCTGCGCAGGCGCTAATTAACCCTGCTGGGGCTTCCTGGAAAGCAGTGCCCATTAATTAGTCTTAAGGTGGACAATACACCTTCCATAGCTGCCCATTGCCCATTCGACACAGACAAATTCCTGTGTTCTCTATTAGCAGCGCACTTATTAGTTTCAATGGGACAGCAGCTGAGCAGACAGATGATACTGGTAGATGTAGGGGTTGGGGTATGATATAAAAAAAAACAAAAAAAAAACACTGCTCGATCCCTTTGTTTCTGGAGAGAGAAGCCGAAGTCAGATCAGTCTGGCTGCAGCTTGTCCCTTCTGGCCCCATAGAGAACACAGGAATGCTTAGCCCCGACAAACATTACTGTGTATGAAAAGGACTGGACCAGACGGGAAGGATAACCGATAGATGATTGATTGTTTAGCCATCAGTTATTGAAGATACAGTATACAGCCATCTATCTATTGGTTTCACCTTTCACTGTATTTCTGTACAGATTATTTTATAGCAGCCTCCTCTTATCACCACAGATGGAACATGAAGTCTCAACTTAGTTTTAGACCCAGTGCTGAGAATTACAACTACAAGACTCCAGGATTATCGCAATTTAAAAAAATATATATATGTTTAACATAAAGAATTAATTTAAAACAATAGGTCATGTTCTGATGGCCCCTAAATACACCTTACGGCCTCCTCTTGCATTAAAACTATAAAAGAGCCTATACTTAACCCCCTCGCTGTACCAGCTGCACACTCATTCTGGTAGCTTTCAAGTTTTCAATGATGTCCTGCTCCCCTAACAACTGACCACACCGCTGCCAGAACAGGAGCACAGCTGGGACCAGAAGGTCTAAAAGGAGGAGCAAGGGGGTAAGTATAGGCCAATTATGTACCGTTCCCTGATCAGTCTATCACAGAGCTGAGTGTAGAAGCGTGATGTCATCAGAAGCTGCAGGAACGGTTCAGCCAGGACTGGAAGATGTGGGATCAAAAGAGGAGGCAGTGAACCTCTTTTATAACAAGAATGGGAGTAAGTCAGGCGAGGGGTACAGTTAAGAAGTCAGGGGGTGTGAAAGGCATGTATACTTAATATACCTCCTCCCCCTAACTGTATAATCACACCCATCACCTCATATTGACTCCCGTTTAATAAAACTCAGTTCACGTATCTTCAGAATGGGAGGACACATCAGAATCTGTAAGGGTCCATTTACACAGAAAGATTATCTGACATATCTGCCAAAGCCAGGAATGGAGTTGAGAAGAGGAGCAATTTCAGGCTTTCCTTTATGACCTGATTTCTGTTTATAGTCTGTTTCTGGCTTTGGCTTCAAATCTTTGGCAGATAATCTGTCACATAATCTTTCTGTGTAAATAGACCCATAGAAGATGTGTTATCGCCACACCCAAGTTAGTTTTTTAAAGTCTAATTTCGTGGGGGGGTTGGCCACAGGTCCTCTTTAAAGTGTACTAAGCTGAAACTTTTCCCTGCTATTCAAACCCTTGCTATGCCATGACGACAAATCAGAAGATTTTTTTTTGTAATGACAATGCCCATTTATGACAATGCCCATTCATATTAGTCCAGATTTACTAATGTAAAAATTACAGTTTCTTGTTGTGTTTTTAGCATTTCAAGCATGTTCGTACATGTCCTAATGGGTTTTTCATGGTTGTCTGTTGCACCTCCCTAGACAATTCAGGCATGGCCTCAGTATTTTCTGCATTCCTAATACATTTCCCCTACAGATTCTGGTGCATTGTGTTTGCATTGGTCTGTTTTCACATTAATAACATGATTGTTGCAGTCTGGTGTAAAATGGCACAAACTGGTGCAAGTAGGTGCAGGAAGTTGCACACAGAAAACCAGTCAAATACACTACCAGCTATTAAACACGGAATATATCCAGCAGGATAAAAAAAAACTAAAACCCTAGTGCAGCGCAGTCTTTAAAACGAGAGATTCTTCGTAAATCTGGGCCAATGTGTGTTTTGTTAAAGCAATTTAGTTTAAAAACTTTCTTTAGGTGGCCATAATGGGGTCAGCAGGTTGTAAAGGGTTTCGATGCACATGGTGCCGTTTTCTACTAAACTGACTACTCTTCTGGCCCTGTAGGTCTCTACTTGTGGAGAGGCTATTCTAATATTCTATCCAGGTATAGATATATTTTACAATGTCATTTGGCATATGTGCTGGTTGTCTTCAGTAGATGATCCAGTCAAGATTTTTTCTAACGAAGAGGAAGATTACAGGATAATATATCCAGTGCATTATATCAACAGCAAACAGATTTGTCGCAATATTGCAAGAGACTGGGGTCGTATACAAGAGTTATACTTGGCTGTAACACTGCACCCATAAAATTCTATGGGACTTGTACTCAGTCATGCCTCCAAATTCATATGAAGGTACTGTACAAAAAATGTATTTCTTTTGGATCTGTTCCACTGGATAATGTATTAAAGGGGAAGTCCAGCCCTGACAAAAATCTGACAGGTGTCAGGGGAGGAAATAATAAAGTATTGCTTTCCTCTCCCTGTGCTCGCAATGAGCAGCATGACCGTTCCTGGGACCTAGATGCCGAAAGGCATTTCCCCCCAAGTGATGACATCACGACTTGGGGGAAAGTGCTGGTCCCTACTGATTGCTGGGTCATGGCGTCAGCTCTGCCGGAGATCCTGGAGCGGCGATCAAGCATAGTTTTTTTTTTGTTCCCCCTGATATTAGAAAATGTTTTCTACTGGCACTTGCAGTGCAACACATGGAGTGGCTATTACTCTATGGAATCAAACTCTAGAGACTCCCTGTGCTGCCCTACATGTTCATGGAAAGGGCAGACTTTGCTATGATTTCTTACTGACTACATCCTGTCATTCTCCTTTTAGCACTGGAACAACTATTCTCTGGTCAAGGTTATAATGAAATTGTTTCCTTGTAATGTCAGAGAGTGAGATAGATGAGGTGATCTTTCATAGCTTAGATTAAAACACTAGTACTGAATATATATTCTTTGTCAAACACAAATGGCATCAGATAAGTCAGAAACCATATAGGTTGTCATAAATTAGGTGTCTACTGTTATTTAACAAAACAAGAAATCCTATAGTAGCCACTTAAAGGGGTACTCTGGGCAGAAGAGCTTTTGTCGCTAAACAGGCTTGAAACATCACATCTCAAGCTGCGTCACAGGTGAGGTGAGGACCACCGGTTATCACTCTGTGTAATAGGCCCCTAACATCTTTGTCACCTCCTGAGCAGGTCTCTTCAGTGAGGCTTATATAATTTTGCAGCAATGCATCAGTATATAAATGAATAACACCACAGCATAAGACACTACCTTCACGGGAATACACTATATAATGAATACAGATGGAATAATAACTGTAATAACAGATGTTCTGCATTGGAAGTATTCATCCTGTAACACTCTGGGGCCTCATACCCACCATGGCTTGCTTTAGCTATGCATGTACTCTTGTTGTGGAAATAAGACAGGTCAATGCAATCTACATGTCGCAAAACATGTAGTGCGGGCGGCCAATGGCCAATGGTGCGGGCGGCCAATAGCAACCAATAAGAGTCTACGTTTATTTGCAAGTGAAATGTAGACAAAGGCCCAGCTCTTTTTGACTGCTTTTGGTGTTGTTTTTTTGTTGTTGCAAAGTTTTCATTTTAAATGACTCTACATACATAATCTTCAATGAAATTCAATCCAGTTATTCATACATATAACATAAACCAAAATGTAACAGTTCAAAATAAATACATTGCATGAACATTCCCACTCAGTTGTAAATGTTTGCTGTTTTGACCACATAAAAGAATGACAGACCACCATTGACTGTGTTTGTATAAAAGATATTTACTTCAATTATCACACCTAGGGTGCTAGTGAATAATAATAATAATAATAATACATTGTGTGAGATTCATACAGTGATATTGCTTCTCCATATCATATAGGGACCGTTGTACAGTGCTGAGAACAAACATTATTATGGCTACCCAAACAAAGACAGAACAATGCCTGCTGACGGGACCTCTATTCCCACTGTCGCCAGCCATAAAGAACTTGTACTATATGTTTGAACAAATACCAATAAAGAAAAAGCTACAAAAAAAGGAGTCACAGCAACACAACATGGGCTTCTCAAAGCTACGTGTACAAAAATTACACTTTTTTGGTCAGTTGGGTCTCTCGTGAGGATTTTTGTTTTTGTTTTTTAGTTTTTTTTTACCTTTTTTTAATTTTTAAACTTGTGATTGTGAATAACAAACAAGCTCTAAAAACATCTAAGACTTAATGCGGTACAGAAAAAAAATATATAAAAAATAAAATAAAAATAAAATAATAGAATACTGCTAAAAATGTCAGACACCACAATACACCGGGGGAACTGAGCTTATTTAAATGTTCTCAAGAAATAAGGATAAAAAAAGACAAGTACATCACTTCTGAGTTCATCTTGTGCTGTGTTAGTAGTCAGGGCATTTTTTCAGCTGCACCCATCTTCATGGCAAGTAGTTATTGCACAAATATAAAGAGTTAGTTTTAGAGTAACACAAACAGGGATATGAAGAAATGTGTTATTTTTCCTCCTTTGTTACAGGTGAATCTTGCCTTTGGATATAAGCCCATACGTCTATCCAAATACAACTGCATTTGTAGTAGACTCATTGCAGAAATTAGGAAATGAAAAGAATAAAAAAAAAATTATATAAAAGGTACTGCAGGCTGTATTGTCATGAGGCTATAACCAATGTTTAGTGTGACAATATGAAAATATATAGTGGCAATGTTATTTTTTTATTATAATTTAAGTTTCTGTAAAAAAAACATTAGAGCTCATTGTGGAAGCAGAATCTGAAATTACTGAGGCCTAGGTGACATACAGTATACGTGGTCACCGACACAGTAGAGGCAGGCAATTTTTGGACATAACCATTATTCTTGAGAATACAGCCTATGAATTTTATAGGGGCAGTCATATCACTAGGGGAACATATCAGTGATGGCAGCAGGCGATTGCTCCTCTGTAAGTTTGCTAGCTACTAGTAACTCATAGGCTCCATTCCTGTGAATATTGGTTGTAGGCCTACAATGGCTGCGTCCACCAGTAGTTACTGACAGAAGCATTTGTAAAGACTCAGGTCAGGCCACAAAAAGCTTTATCTACAGTGATGGTCAAGTCAATCTCAGTAGATACTTTCTGTAACAATGTAGCAGGGTTAACATCTTACAAAACAGCAATTAAATAGTAATGGAATTTAGAAATTAAAAAAGTTACAATATTCCGAGCATTTGGAAGTCCAGAAACAAAGTGCTATGTACCAATTGATACGCCTTAGTAGAGCAGAAGTTATCTGTCGTCTCGTGTACAGAACCGGTCTCTAATTCCTAGAATAATACAGGCAGTATATCCTAGTTTCTTGCATTACAGCCAGTCCTGAATCTGCTGAAACTAAATAGTACAAGGAAATCCAACAGCTTTAACCACAATATGTGTTATCAGGCTCTTAGAGGCATAAGGCAAGAAAAAAAAATGGAAGTTTCTTGAAATCAGGCAGGTTACCGGGCCTATCACACTTAAATCACACAGAAGGTTTAAAGATAGACGATGGCCAAAAATCAATCCGATGATCGGTTTTACCACAAACTGGTGGGACTCTCAAAATAACGGCACCATTTTTCAGATAAATCACTGTCTACCTGCAAGACTGTACTGATGTGCATGTTGGTATGTTTTATGGCTGATATGTATGTCTCTACTCCCAAAAGATTAAGAACCCTACAAGTGATAAATAACAATGCAAACAAAAGTTTTATTGTAGCAACTGACTAAGTGGTTCTATTTTAATTGTATCGACCAACATGTGCGTTATTTTTATTTCAGCACCCCATGTGTTAAGGCACACTATGATTTTTATTGGTACAGTACGTGGCACTCACTGAGAACACAATGGTGCCGTTTGGAGTGTTTTATAGGGATATACATCAATGACAGTAATAAGGGGGATAAATATCTTGTTCTGTCTATAACAGTACCAAGGTTCAGATTATTAAAGGGGTATTATGATTTGGTTTCCTGCAAAGTATTTTCTTTGTATAATGTAAACCTTAACACATTTCCTATATACTTTCTTTATTCACCCTTCCCAAGACATCTCAGTAGGGACCTACATTGTTCACTTCCAGGTCATGTATTGGGCACGTGTGCATGGCTTATCAAAGTACAGTGATCCGTGCAGCTCTGTGATCATCACATGACAAGAATAGAAGTAAGAACAATGAAGGCTCCTACTGAATGACAGCAAACAGAGATCATGGAAACTGCGAGGAACGCATACAGTTGAAAGTATAGAGGAAAACTGTATAACTTTTCAATATACTACGATTGGCCAAGTTGCTGAAACCGCTATATACCTTGAATAAGAATTGATAGGTGAGTTGTAGGTAGGTCAGCACTCCCGGATCATGAAGATAAGATTAAAACATAACTTTTAATTTACAAAAATTCGTTAAAACCAACGCGTTTCGGGCTGGCGGGCTTAATCATGGACCATGAATAAGCGCGGCACCGCGAAATGCGTTGGTTTTAATGAATTTTTTCAAATTAAAAGTTATGTTTTAATCTTATCTTCATGATCGAGGAGTGCTGACCTACCTACAACTCACCTATCAGTTCCTCTAGAATCCAGCTTCTAGCACACGCCAGGACTCGTGCACCCCACCCATCTCCTTCACAAGCCTGGAGCTGGACATTGACACCCATCGGGTGAGCTGATCCTTCTCTTGTATATACTTTTGCCTACTTGAATAAGAATAATCTGGTGTCCTGTTCAGGACTATGGGAGAATAAAAACTGGAAAACAAATGGCAAAGGTTCCACAGGATTAAATTTATTGGGCCAGAAAACCAAATAACTGTACTGTCATCCAGAGGGACTTGCTGGGAGGTACACAGGTTAATTTTAGGGTATGGATAGGCTCTAATATTCTAGTAGAAAATCTGCAGCATGTTACAGTGCGAGAAAAGCGGGTAGGAGTTTAACAAATCGTCAATGAAATGTAATGCTGTGGATTTTGCTTTAGAAACATTTCAGATTTGCAGCAAAATCCACTCATGTGGATTTTGTTGCAGATTTTCCACCAGAAAAAAATCTGCAGTGTATCTGCTCCATGTGAACATATCCCTAAGGTATCTGATTAATATGACAAGAGAAGAGCTTGGTGATTTATAGACCATGCTAGAAGCTACATCACCCAAATATTAGTGTACACTGAAAACAATTGATAAATAATCTGACAAACATGGAAGATTTCCTTGTATAATGTAACAGCAGTATGTTATTCATTATACTATAGTCCTGTATTTTATTGCTCAGTGTTGCTGTAATACAGTAGTTTACGCCATAATTTAGGTGTTCAATGTCTGGATTACAAAGTCCTTAACTGCAAAAAGTAGTACGTAGGAGTCAAGTGCATGTAGCCCTGATCAGGAGATGTGTCAGCTGTATACAGATGTGTATATCAACCACTAGAACACATGATACAGTCCAAAGATACTGTACACAACCTGAATATATGGACAGATCCTACATGAATGAGCTTTAATTGGTCATTTTTGGTTAATATTGGTTTAGGACTAGTTTGCATAGAAGACCACAAGTTTAACGGATTTTTCCAAGTCTGTAGATGTGACACAAGCATAGTATGGCTTTTAGGAATTCAGTCACTACTAGAGAAGAGCAAACCTTGAGCATGCTCCAGTCCGCCCGAACCCGATCGTTCAGCATTTGATTAGCGGGGGCTGCTGAACTTGGATAAAGCTCTAAGGTTGTCTGGAAAACATGGATGCAGCCAATGACTATATCCATGTTTTCCACATAGCCTTAGGGCTTTATCCAACTTCAGCAGCCACCGCTATAATCAAATGCCGAACGATCGGGTTCGGATGGACTCGAGCATGCTCAAGGTTGGCTCATCTCTAGTCACTATATATCTGATACTAAGGAGTTTGATGAAATGTGCAGCTGGTTATCCAAAGAAAATCTTCAGATGTATAACAGACTAGGGGATTATAACCTTGCCTCAATGCCCAGGTCGTGTTTGGACATCAGCTTATGGGATCATCAGCTCACGGGCACACTCCCCCCGCCGGCCTCCGTAGTTAGGAAACAGGAAGCCTGAGGCTTTCGGTTTCCATGCCTACCACCGGGGCTCTGCGATCACCGACAGCGGGAGGGGGTTAACTAAATGAGTCTGCTTAGGGTTTTGTTGCATAAGTCCCGCTTTGGACAATCACCTTCTATATGTTTTATCATGGCATATGTAGGCATTGAAGGGGTGTCTTCTGCTTGGGACACCCCTCTATTAACTAACAAACAGTTTCTGCAAAGTGCACTAAGAAATCAATCGACTACAGTGGAAGCTTTGTAATATATTGCTCATGTTGCAGGGGAAATTTAGCGCTTCCCCTCGTAACAATATGTGACCCTTGGGAGCCACATTGAGAAGCTACTAGTCGGGAGTCCAAATGAACGGAAATGTTTTACCCATGAGCCCTATCATTCTGTTTTTCTCAGTTACTGTCCTTTTTTTGGTCTATTTATAGCCTAATGATAATCTCCTAATAAAAATCTACATTTACGATTTATATAGCTGAAACCTATGCCAGCTTTTAGCTAAAATTATTTGGAGGCCAATGCCCCAGCAGCTGATCATGCTATAGGATGACAGGATGAACTGTACAGACATACACATAACAGGCATACGTAGAAGAGCCAGGAATGCATGTTACGGGAAGAATCAGGGCTGATGCCGTTGGGTTGACTAAATATCAATTTAGCACCTGTTGATATTTGGGACCTGGAGGTGAGTGAAGGGATATTGTGAAACCCTTGGGCACCTAGATATCCCTCCCCACTACATGGTTTAACAGGAGATGGATAGGACTATGACTGGTGGTTATAAGAGAAATGGATGACTGTGCCGTTATTTATATATCTTTATAATTGAAATACCGACACATGTATTATCACAGATTTTAAAGCAAGATGATTTTTTTTTTTTTAAAACTGCACCAGAAGTTATTGCTTTCAATTCCATATGTTGCTTCAAAGAAAGGACTAAAGTATTATGATAGTGATACCTTTATTGGCTATCTAGAGTGTATGTGCAGGAGCTTCATTAGGCATGTTATAAAAGGGCCTCTGTGTTCTGAAAGCTTACACTGATTTTTCTGGTTAGACAATAAAGGTATTATTCCTGTAATACTTTTGTCTTCTAGAGAAAAAAATATCTGGCATCACATAGATTTTTTTCTGGCTAATGCAGTACCACATTATATAAAATGCTGTATATTGATTCATTAAAAAAACAAACACAAAAAACCCCACTTTGATGAGGATTACACTAGGTTGTCAACCGTCCTTGATACTTTCCTATTGAGGCATTGCCAAGTGTGATCTCAAACCTATAGCAGTTTAGCTGTTGGGAAACTATGCTGGGAGTTGTAGTTTTGAAACAGTTGGAGAGTCACATGGCATTGCTATAAAAGTATATGGTTAAAAGAGGAATTTGGCTATGTTTACAGGTAGTTTTTTTATTAACTGTATATTGAGGTGTAAATCATACGTTTTACACACCTTAAACGTTACATTTGTTTTTTCCCCCATTGAACATCACTTCATTCAATGTTAAAACACTTTAGCGCTTACATGTGATTTGATTTTATAGCTGTTATTATACCAGCTTTAAAAATAAGTGCATGGCACGTATTTTGGACACTTACATTTTTTTTACATTGTTTTTGGTGCTACAATTATAACTGCAAAGACCATAGCACCTTAAAAAAAAAGTCCAAAAAACTAGGAAAAAAAAGAAAAAAAGAAAAAACGGAAATTGGGTTAGTACTGCTTGTCAAACAAGCATACTTTGTAGCATTAAAAAAAATACACTGCGTGAACATAACCTTAAAGGGTCTGAACATCTGTGTGTAAGTATTAATAATATCAAATAAACTATATACACAATAGAGGTATTCAAATAGTTTTTTTTTTTAAATGAATGTTTTGAAAAAAAAATGAAAAAAGGAATTTCCTTAATAATAGGGACACAATATACAGTAACCTGTTTAACAAGTTATTTCCCAATAGATTATGTAACAAAGATGGCGAGAACCTGCTGATGACAAGAGCAGCAACAAAGCTTCTTTTAACTTGCCCTTTTTGCCTCTAAGAGCCTCTTTTCTGTTAATTGTTTTCTGTATTGTTCGTCGAGAATTTAATCTATCTTTAAACCTGAAGTGCTACTGCATCTTACCAATGCTTGTAAAAGAGCATTTCATTTTTTTTTCTACACTCTAGTATAACAAATGTGGTTCTACACATTAAAATGTTTCTACTAAATAATACAAGCTCATTGAGGTTTAGCATAGGGAGTATGGTTTTATAACAACACTCCCATCCCCTATAAGATAAAGGGATTAAAAAAAAAAAAAAAAAGATAATATTATTAAAACATAAGTAACAAATGCACCAAATAACGTCATCAAAAGATGCTGACCTAAGACACAATGTTTCAATGATACACGATAAGATCAAAGAAAAAAAAAATCTTTAAATCAATAATATACAGTATGACAACTACATCTTGTAAATTATACCCAATACTGCCGGCAGTCTATCCCTCTAAAGAATATTTGCCCCCGTTTTCATCCCTTCCTAACAATCAGATAATAAAATACAGCACCTATAAATAAGCAAAAAAAATATATATATACTGAAATCATCTATTGTTAGTTTTTAAGATATGGCAAGAAACGAGCCTAGTTCAGCAAATCTTGTCGAAGCCATAGCAGATAAACCAGCTTATTGAAAAAGGTGGCAGTAATGCACTCTCTATGTGTGCACAAGTACATAAGAAAATACACAGACTTATAAAATTGCATACACGGGTATTCCCACACGTCTCTGTTCTCTCTCACACACATATTGACAGCAAGAAGGAACAGGATACAAATTGGAATGGGTGTCGTACTTTGAACGAGAACGGACAGTTGCGGATAGGATTGCTTAGAGCCACAAATACCGTTTCGTCAAATGGTTATTTTGGTTCTAGGTTTGTCTATTTACATTGTACTATGTCAGAGTTCAGAGGTTGCTTTGTTTGTTTTTCTACATTTTTTTATATTTTATTTTATACATAAAAAAGTTTATTATTAGTTTTCATTTAAAATGTCTCTTCTCTCTGCATCCTGCTGGCAGCATATTTGGTAACAGTTAAACATATTAAATAAAAGTGGCCTCTTAAAGAAAGCAAAAAATATATATATATATATATATATGATATATATATGTCTCGGTATGAAGGGAATACTGTAAGGATGTATTAACAGTACAGGTCTGCCATTCCAACTTGTACCCTTTTACCCTCCCAAAATATGAGGTCTGATCAGCGTGCTCTGTGGTTAGAGGTTAAAAAGCAGATTAGAAAATACCTAAATTCAGATCTTTTTTTTTTGTCCTGATTTGGCCTAAAATGGAGTGTAATAAACAAATCCTGGTCTGGAAAAGACCAGAATCGGTTAAAGCTATGAAACAATGTGCACTGGATATCTAGTTTCACTACCAAGAAAACACTACATCAGCTACCACAAATTAAAATAGTTTCCTGATGTGACTTTTAGTTAGAAAATAAGTGGATTGGTGTATTTCTTTTATTTCAAAGTTCCGAGCAGGTTTTTTTTTTTTTCTCTTTTTTTTTTTAAATTTTTTTTAACTTCTTGAAAATAGGATTCCAAACTAGTGTGTTTAGAGTCAGATGACTGTGCAATCTCTTTGTGGCAACTGAAACACCTACTAAAAAGGAAAAACAAAATAATAAAAAAGACAACCTTTTTTTCCTGAAAAATCTCTTCCTTTTCCTGGTATAAGAAGATCATAGTGTATTTATCGCTCTGCGGCCATTACATGGCAGATAAAAAGCCCCCATTTATTTTGTGGGTTCAATATTTTTTCGCTTTTTTTTGTACTTTTTTTTTTTTTTTTTTTAAGCCCACACTAAAAAGGTGGGCACAAGGCAAAGCTGTAAGAGTTATTCCAGAAAGTGTGAAAATCACTTGGGTAATAGTAAAAACACTTCAGGGTACAAAAAGCTTTGACTACATATTTCAGTTTTCGTCCTCGAAAACACAACATAAAATTGGGCTTAATGCTCCTTTTGTATTCTATATGCACCTTGGCCTATGGCGTTTTTGCCCTGTGGCCTGCAGGGCGGTAAGTGCGCAATACGATATAACCAGTGAAAGGTCCAGTTTAAAATCCCTAGTTTGCTGGAACCAGGGTTAATTTAATTTCAAAACTCCCATTCGATGGGTTCTTCTCGACTAGCGGCCTTCTCTAAGCGGTGAATTATGCTGTTCAAGTTTGCGGCTTTCTTTTTCCTCAAGGAGTTGTCCCGTGTGTTTTTGGAACTTGCTGTCTCAGAAAAGTTGAACAAGCTCTGAATAGAGCTTCCTTTCTGTGAACTTGTACTTGGCACACTGGATAGTTTCTCAGAATCTTCATTAGACTTGTTGAAACCCTCCTTTGTGGAGACCAAGCTTGAGGCAGCTGAGGTAGAGGCATGCTTTTCAGTAGCAGATTTCGGTGTCGTCTCTGAACTCTCTCCAGAACACCGAGATCCAGGAAGGGAAGTCCGACTTGACTTTCTCCGACTTTCCTCCACCTTTTCAACTGGGCTGTCTACATCTAACCGGCTGTTGTCCGATTTCTCAGTAGGTCTAGCGTCTTCAGCCTCTTCAAAAGCTGAATCAGTCTGCCCGCCCTGAGACTTTAAGTTGTCACTGAAATCATCTCCTTCAAGGACACTATGCTTCCCATCAGTTGTGCTTTCCATATCTACACCATCGCAGCTATCTCCCTCCGAACTGTGGGCTGCTCTGCTGCTTGTAGCTGATGGAGAATCACTAGAACCAATCTGTCCATGACTACCTGCTTGAATCTCTTCAATGAACAGTTCTCTACGGATGCGAGACCTAAGAAGAGAAAGGAGAAGTATTTGAAATTATTGCAATTTATGCTTAAATGGTCACTAACATGTTAAACAACTTTGCTCCATTTGAGTCTGTGATTTCTAACATATTTATAAATCACATTATTTAACACTTTTAAAGTTTTGGCCCCTAGGTGTCTGCCTTCTCTGTAATATAACATTCACTGCCTGTTGTTAGGGGAAAAAGACACCAAAACAAAACATATAATGTGGGGGTGTGGCTGCTAGTGGTTTGCATGCATGCAAGCTTTTTTTCTGTCCTTCCGACAGTCTGTCTATGAAAGGTAAATCAAGGCTTTCTTTTAATTCTAGTAGCTGGTTAGTGTTTAGTGTATTTCCTTCTTTGCAGTTTCTTCCCTTTCTGCTCACATACTGTAGCAGCTTTGCGATGCTTGTCAGAGGTATATGACAAAAGAAATATTTGACGTATACCTCTGATGGATGCCATGTTCCATTACCTATAACTTTTTTTTTTTAAACTTGCTTTAGAATTTCAAGACATGTTTACTGTCTAAATGAAAGCAATCACTTTTTCTTTTTATATAGGGCCTGAATAAACTTTAGCAGTCCTACTTATATCACTCTGGCCAAAGGAAATTTATATGTGGTGTAAAATTATAAAACAGATGTTCAGATATTATAATTCATTGTTGTCTTGTAATTTTTTGAGGAACACCTTTGCCATTGTTAACTATCTTATTTGCATTGCAATCTCTACAGACAGGACTATGATCGCTGTCATTCAGGTTTTTACACACTGCCAAGATATTGTGAGGTTTTATTTGACCAGTATATACATTTAGGGGTGCATTTACCTGTAGTTATGAAACCAGTTAATAACTGTGCTGGTTTTCAGGTTTAGTTGTGTTGCAAGCTCTTCGATGGTTTTAGGGGAAGGGTATGGCTTTTGCTGGTAAGCCCGTTTCAAAGCTTCTTTCTCTTCAGGGGCCAATACTACACGTGGCTTCTTCAGCTGATGTTGTGGCTGGGGACTTGATCCCTGGCTATAATCTATGCCTGTAGGGGGCGGCTCACAGGGCTGGCTGTCACTCACTGAACTGTGCCTTCTCTTCATGTAAGCTGGAAGAAAGAGAATTTGATTGGTTAGACACATAGTAAATAGTGGCCAACACTGACATCTTTCATCAAGATGGACCTGTTAGCTTCTTATGACACTGTCTATTCTAGTTAATATTTTCCTATGACTTTCCCAAGCATATTTTTCTTACTCAGCATTTTATCATTCCTCGGTTATTCCTCCTGGGGATATATGAAGAAAATGATAACCGAGTTACCATTTCCCTTTTAATGGACTATATGTACACAGTGTCAAACTGTCAGGACTGATTGGAAACTGATTGTATACGGACCTGCTCCATTGACAAGGGAAATGCTATCCCATAGCTGTCCATTTATTTCCAGGAGGAATACCAGAGTAAAAGTTCTAAGATACAGCAGATATAAGAAGTATTCACATACCACATAAAATTGCAGGTTTTTGTCATGTAAATAAAATATAAAATAAAATTAGACCAAGGAGAATAATTTCTGAACTTTTTTTACTTTAACATTTTTGCCAACATATTTGTGTTTTCTTTTGTTTGTGTGGGTATGGCTTGCCACTGGGCGTTGTTTTCAGTGCTTGGTTTGTCACTGGGCAAAAGTGAATGAATTAAACCAAATGGCAAATCCCACTCTGCTGCATTTTACAAATTGACCTCTACTACATTCATATCTGAGGGGACTTATACACCACAGGCAATTCTACATATATTTCATGGGGATTTTGATACAGATTTGCCACAGATCTGCTGCAAAGGGGGAAATACACAGCTAGTCTGCATCAATATCTACATTAAAAATCTCTAGAAACAGGAGGAGATACATGTGGCTTTGTGCTTCACTCCCCAGCTTGGCTCTCAATTTCCACTTGCCACTTTTCCCCCTTACTTGTCTCAAGTTCAGGTGTGGTTTCCAATTAAGCTCCATTTACTTCAATGGAACTGAGTTTGAAACCCCACCCAATCTGGAGACAAGAGAGGGGAAAAAGTGGCCATGTTTTTGTAGCACTGGATAGCCCTTTTTAGGGTGCGTTCACACCAGGTACCGCAGCGGATTTTCATGCTGCGAGTTTGCAGCGAAATCAGCAGCGAATCCTGTACTGTGAAGCTCAATGGGTCCCATACACGGAGCGGATCCGCTGCCTGCATGGGACCTGGCCCCTTTTACCCCTGCGCCGCCGCTGCAGGCCGGCCGCAGCTTACAGCCCCGACCCCCTTAAACCCCTGCACCGCACACACGCCCAATCGACGCCCCCCCCCCCCCACACGCCCTATCGCAGTCCCGCAGCCGAGCATACATCACCTGCTCGGGCAGTGGCTGTGTGATGCTCCTGGCTCCCCTCGCTGCCCATCAGCATCAGTGCTGCTGTGCACGGGAGCCGGGAGCATCACACAGCCACGGCCCGAGCAGGTGATGTATGCTCGGGGCCGGGGCGGCGATTGGGCGTGCGGGGGTCGGGGTGGCGATCGGGCATGCATGGGGCCAGGGCGGCGATCGGGCGTACGGGGGTTTAAGGGGGCCAGGGCTGTAAGTTGCGGGCGACCAGCGGCGCAGGGGTTAAAGGGGCCGAGTCCCATGCAGGCAGCGGATCCTCTGCGTGTATAGGACCCATTGAGCTTCACAGTACTGGATCCGCAGCTGATTTCGCTGCAAACTGTGAAGGCAATCTAAAGGCATAGGTTGCCAGCCTGGGGGTGGGGCTTCTCAGGAACAGGACTTGCCTGGGACATAAATTTGCGGGGACTCTCTCTTCAAAATTGGGACAGTGCTGGCAACTATGCCTTAACTGTCACCGATAATCTATACAATTTAATTGGAAAAAACTGAACTCTTTTAGGGTAAAAAAGATAAAAAAAACGTTATTTTTTTTATAGTGATTGCATAAATATGTTGTCTAAAAGCATGGCACACCTAGGCTTGGGCTGGTCATGCAGCTCCCTAATACTGCAGGCCTATTGGCAGCCTCCCAGACCTATTCTCTGCCGTCACTTTTTGAGGGGTGTCCAACCTTATCCACTTCTTAGTGACCATCTTCACTGTGTTCCATGGTATATCTAATGCCCTGTAGGGATTTGTAGGGACTGATGAGATCCCTATGCTTAAGCGATTTACAAATCATGGCTGTACTGTAAAAATGTGACTAAGAAAATATGTCAGGAAAATCCTACTAGCGGAGCTGAACTTTATATGGGGTAAATCAGAATCACTGTGTACTGACTACTATTTAACATGAGTGTACATGTGATTGCCTAATTCTGAACACAACCAAATCCTCAATTATTAGAAGCTGTTCACACAAGGCAACTACATTATTTTGGTATATTTTTATTTGCCTCCTCTAAATGATTTCCAGATTTTTTTCAATGAAATTTTGCTGATTATTGGTCACATTAAGGGTATGTGACTGTATTTTGAGAATTATGGCTGTAAAAAATGATAGCAATCATTTTTTATGTCCTTACTTATCAAAATACCAACTCATTTTTTGAACATACCCTGAAGGTGGCGGACAACATCTAATTATTTGCCTTGGTCTGATTTTTTCCCGTAACAAAAACCTATCAAGGGTGCATAGACTTTTGATATGCACGATAAGACAGTCCAGGACTTGTATATGTTGCAAGCATTTAATAAACCGGGCATGTCAGGGGAGCAGAGGAGCCATCTTTAATGAACAATCTGTATCTGATCATCATCATAAGAACTTTACAAAGTTTTCATCACTTGTACAATGTTAAAGCGACTCTGTACCCACAATCTGTCCCCTCCAAACCACTTGTACCGTCAGATAGCTGCTTTTAATCCAAGATCTGTCCTGGGGTCCATTCGGCAGGTGATGCAGTTATTGTCCCAAAAACAAATTTTAAACTTGCAGCCCATACCAAACGGGAGTATCTGTGCCCTAACTTTCCACCACCCCTCCATCCCTCCTCCCCACCCTCTTAATCATTAGGAATGCCACTGGAACATTTTCTCCTGTCTGAACATTGCACAGGTGCCTTAACGATGCAGCCTATGTGCCGGGCTGCCACAGGTGGGGAATAGGAGGCAATCTGCCTGGAGCATTCCTAATGATGAAGAGGATGGGGAGGAGGGATGGAGGGGTGGTGCAAAGTTAGGGCACAGATACTCCAGTTTGGCATAGGGCTGCAAGTTTAAAAGTTGTTTTTAGGACAATAACTGCACCACCTGCCGAACGGACCCCAGGACAGATCTTGGATTGATAGCAGCTATACAAAGGTACAAGTGGTCTGGGGGAGTCAGATTGTGGGTACAGAGTCGCTTTAATATAAAATCCTAGCTGATAATTGAAGGGATGATAACATTGTTACATGTGCCAAAAGTTACAGCCACCTAAAGTGATTACTATTTAAATGTCCAAGTGTATCACTCTATATTCTGTAGATTCATACGGACACATTTTTAATATAAAGCTTAAGCTAATGTAGCTGGGAGTTACCAATCTGATATGAAATGACTAAGAGACCTGTATTATACTAAAAAGGAGATAATGTGAGCAATCATTACCAAAAGTAGAGCAAGCCTATGGGATTGGTGTAATGCCTCACTGTACCAATAGATGGCGCATTAGGCAAAGAATCTCCTTGCCGATCATAAACATGAACCATAGAAATGGAAACTGTGGCATGTATTAGAAATGAATCACAAATGTTTTATTTAAACCATGACCAATCTTGTATTATTTAGCTGCATGCTTTTTTTGTAGACATCTTAAGCTACCACATTCTGAGGACATGGATATATATATATATATATATATATTTATTATGTCTAAAGTTATTAATAACCTTTACAAGAAAATATAGAAAGAAGTAGTAAAAATTATTAAAAGTATGGACGTGGAACGACTGTTTAACAAGTACCACCCTGCTTAAATAAGTCAATTAATGCATCCATAGGTTATGATCATACGCTGTGCTACTTCTATTAAAAGTAATGTGCGAGTACAGCATGGCAGAGGTGGTTGGTAAATCTACAATAACAGAATTTAAACACGCCTGGGATAGACATATTTCTATCCTAAGATAATAAGAAAGAAAATACTAAAAGGGCAGACTAGATGGACCCAGTGGTCTTTTTCTGTTGACAATCTTCTATGTTTCTAACCATAGAGGGATATTTCCAATCTGTGGCTCGCCTTAATATTATTTCATGTATTTAACATTAGTGCCTTAAATGTTGGTTTTACTATGGCTTCTTCCCTTCCATTGATTTAGAACTCTCGGGGTGCTGGCATTGTATATGAAGCAGGAAAGAAAGAGCTGTGGAATTCAAGAATTTCTTTAAATTAGGAAACATCTCAATGCTGCAACTTCCTATAGGGGCAGGAAGAATTAACCTTGCCATCCGTACATCAAGATTTCCTGTGCTGGAACTTTATTTTCAAGGTCTGAAAATGTGGAGGAGGGGGACACAAAGCTCCAGCCAGTTCCGCACCTATACATTCCATGCAGCACTGTACTGGTAAAAGGATTTAAAGTGTAACTGTCACTTTAAAAACCATATGACCTGTCAAATCTGACATGAAGAGTTTTGATGAGTTGGAGTCTGTGTGTAAGAGTCAGGACAAGTGCTCAGCTGAATGGTTCCATCCCCAGCTCACTGCCCCCTCTGCCTTCTTACAGGAGCCAGCCTCCTAAGTATGGGGGTCGACTCTGGCAATGAGACAGGTAGAGCAATGATCAGGGACTGAAGCAGTACACTTCTCCCAGCCCTATCTATTGATGAGTGGGGGTCTGAACACCCCATTCCCAACTGATCAAAATTGTTGACGTCTGTGTGACATGTCAAAAGTTTTTTTTAAAGTGACAGTAACAATCTGATCTGTGACAGTAACTTTAGATATGATGTCACAAAGTTATATTCATCCCTGACTTTTTCCCAGTAGGATTGTAGCTACTTTTATGTCTCACTGACTGTTAGGGTGGCATTACACGTACCGATGAAGGCCTGATAATACCTGTAAACAAGCGCCGATCTGCTAGATCGGTGCTCATTTACTGGGCCTATTACACGGCCTGATCGTTTAACAAGGGCTGCAAGGACATAGTTACCAATGTCCTTGCAGCCTTTGCTTAAACTATATACATTACCTATCCAGGCTCCAGGGCTGCTCCTGCGGTCCACTTCTCCCCGAGTCCCGCACGCTCTAGCTTAAGAGCGGCCTGTCAGCTGACAGGCCGCTCTGAAGTTAGAGTGTGCGGGACGCGGGGAGAAGCGGACCGCAGGAGCAGCCCTAGAGCCTGGATCGGTAATGTATATCATCAATCACCGCCAGCTCAGTGCAAGTAGCAGTGCGCGGTCGGCGCCCAAAAAATATAGTTTCTAACTAGAGATGAGCGAACCTCGAGCATGCTCGAGTCCATCCGAACCCGATCGTTCGGCATTTTATTAGCGGTGGCTGCTGAAGTTGGATAAAGCGCTAAGGCTATCTGAAAAACATGGATATAGTCATTGGCTGTATCCATGTTTTCCAGACAACCTTAGAGCTTTATCCAACTTCAGCAGCCACCGCTAACCAAATGCCGAACGATCGGGTTCGGATGGACTCGAGCATGCTCGAGGTTCGCTCATCTTTAGTTCTAACCTATATCAACGATCAGCCGATGATCGTTGTCATCGGCTGATTGTTGTATTTATTAGATCTACAGGGGATGGAAATACTGGGTACTTGAGTATTTATGAAAAAACACTTATTTCTTGGCTTGGATTAGCTCACAATGATCACCTAAAAGGTATGATTGTTTAAGCCCTACCCAGCACTAAGATGAGTTACATTATGTGAAGCCTTCTGGCAGATTCCCTTTAAAGAGCTACATTAATATGTGTTTTACTGGGCAAAGTTGTTGATTATTGTCTGTTACGGCCGATTTTTGCTTGGTGTAATAGCTCCTTTTAAAAGGCGACCACTGGCCAACATGCACAATGTTAGCTGCTCCTTGTCTATCACTATGTTGAAATAAGTAGAATAGCAACAGTCTGCTGCCCGTCGTTCCTTGCAAAAGGAGCATCAACAGCAGAGCCCCGCTATCTTCTATGGGCTCCCCGGGGAATCTAAAGATTGTCTGTGGAGCCCCTTCTGCAGCTCCCCATGCACCCCCCCCCCCCAGGAGCAAGGGAGCGCTGATCTGACAGGTCAGCGCTTGCTTGCTCCCCCATATCAGCCCGTGTAATAGGGCCTTTAGTCTTTGGCTTGGAATATGAAATCACAAGGACCATCTTGAATGTAATGAACAAGCTGATAGAATAATGTGGAAGAAAACACTTTTGGCTTGGTATGTAGCCAGCTCCAGAATAAACCAACAGAAGTAAAAGCAAAAACTTATCCTTTATCATAGCTTTTCCTAGATCTAAAATTCTGTCCTGACATTTCTTATGCTCATTGCATACTGTGTTATTATTGACTTAAATATTCTCTTTGAAATCTATGTCTATGGGGGGATTTTGGAGAACTGTATCTGAAAAAGACATTTTACAACTAGTTAGATTTTTTTAAAAAAAATAATAATATAGTTTGTGTGAAGGGGGGGGGGGACCTTAAAATCAATACTAAAACAGACTAAAGCAAATGGACTGCATACCTTTCTTTTCCATTCGTTTCATGTCCATGAGCTTATCAACATTGTTTGGATCATTGAGCCATAGTTGCATTCGCACGAATGGTTCTCTTCCTTTCAAACTTAGTTTATGCCAGGGTTTTGGTCTAGCCAGCAAATCAGAGACTGAGCCTTGTGTTAAGCCAAGAATGGTCTCTCCAAACAGACGCTGACCTACATGATAGAAGACAAGGCAATCAGATGAACAACATGTTTCTTTAAAGAGCTATTTGGTGCTCTGCTATTTGTTGCCAAGGTAATAAAGTACATTTTACTTCATTCTCTGTATGCAGAACACCTTTACATACCTAAATTATTGTCTGTTAAAACTTCTTTCACCCTCTTGGTGATGCCATAGGTGTCCAGTTCTGGTGACATGGCCACCAGCTCTTGGATGCTCAGTGCTGAATGGCCAGGGAATGGAAGCGGCGTTGCTGGCTGAGAGTCACCACCAGTGGCATCACTTGACTCCTGGGCCTCTCCTTCTTTGCTGGTCTCAATTGGGGGACAAGGCTGTTGCACCAGTTCTGTCAGGCTCTTCACCGACTCATTGGAGCTCATTGGAGAGTCTGGAGCAGGACTGCAGCTGGTTGAGCTTTTTGGAGTGTTTTCTGTAACAATAAAATAATCCATCTGATTAATGAATGTTTGTTACTTTAAGATGCAATGTAAAAAATAGTATGGTTATATGTGATTTTTTAATACACAGCTGTTTTTTTTTTTTCAAATCCAAAAATTGTATAACACATTATAAGAAAATATAAGAATTATTTTAATTGGAAAAATGCAAATTAAAAACATCTCAAAAGGGCAAGTATCATTGATTTAATTTTAGAATCATTAATTAAACTTTATGTTTTTCCATATATCAATAGCATAAAGATAAAAATTACAAAACATTGCCTTTTTCTCCACTTTCCAGACTCTGTTCTCTATCTCCTACTTCTCTACCCCTTTCCTTCTACACCGATCTCTGAATATACTGATAAAGTCTGCCACCCGTAGATGTCTCTAGAGAACGGAAGGGAAGGTGAAAAAAGTAGGCCCTCTTAAGGCCCTATTCCACGGAACGATTATCGGCTGATAATCATCCTGTGGAATAGAAGGTACGATCAGCCAACATCGTTCATGTCAGCTGATCATTGCGTTGTTTGTCTTCCAAACATGTTGAAAGACAAACTACTCATACAGCAACGATCTGCTGCCATCGCTCCGTGCTGTATGCTATGGGCTGCCCAGACGATCACCCGGGCAGCCCCTCCCAGACCCAGCCACTCGCTTCTTCCGCGTAGAATAGCGGCGGCAGCGAGCGGGGAACAAGCTAATAGCGCTTGTTTGCTCCTCTCAGTTGGCCCGTGGAATTTAGGCCCTGTTCACACTACGAAATCGGAGCCAAAATTCCATGCAGAACCCCCCCACCCCTGTGCGGACTCGAATCCTGCCTTCAATCAGTTTGAATGGGAGGCTTCGCAGCCCTCCGCTCTCAGCACCTCTCTGCTTAAAGAGTTGACATTGGGGGTTTCAGCACGGAATCTCTGCGCTGATTCCATAGTGTGAACGGGGCCTTAGTGCTGTAAAATAAAGCAAACTCATCTCACCCAGTTCAGTGCCAGTGCTCCCTAATGATGCACTCTCCCTACTCTACTGATGACACTGCAAACCTAATATGGCCAATCACTAAGTATATTCTATTTTTTTCCCCCCAGATAATTTTTCCCCTCTTTTTGTACAAAATCAAAAACAAACATTAATAACCAGAGTACATTCTATTTGACTTTTTTTTACAATCCTAATTGGAATACCCCTTTAAGTACATTTTCTTTAGTCATAAGGAAACAGGTTTACCGAACTGGCTGTTCAAACTCCTTTACAAATTTCCAACAATGACATACCTGGAGGTTCACAGTTTAACCCCTATATTACTATAAGTGTATTGATATGACATGTACTAGTAAATATTATGTAATCGCTACTCATACTCATGCCAGTTTATCCTAAAAGCCCTATTCCACCAACAGATCTGACGACAGATTATCTGCCAAAGATTTGAAGCCAAACCCAGGAATGGATTTGAAAAGAGGAGAAATCCAGTCTTTCCTTTATGACCTGTTCTCTGTTTATAGTCTGTTCCTGGGTTTGGCTTCAAATCTTTGGCAGATAATCTGTCGTCAGATCTGTTGGTGGAATAGGGCTTTTAGACTGTATGTCGTATGACCAATTTTCCAACATAGAGACTAATGTCCTCTAAAATTACAGTTAAAAGCATGCACCATTATAACACAGGCACCCCGCATAGATGACTAACAAATCAGCTGCCGCCAACACAGTCACTAAACACAGCTAATAAATGCAGTCAGCTGCTGTTCGTGTACACAGCCACATTACAGCTCCAATTAATAGCGTGTCCACAGATCCTTAGATTTTCTTCTGGATTCTGTACAAATTCAAGATAAAAAAAAATAAAAAAAGAGGCATGTGCCATCAGACTTCTATGTACAGAAGTATTTGTATTGCTTCAAGGGTATGATGTTGCTATACATACGGCACCCAACAGGGTATGGGCAGCCTTATACCAGGGAGCCATACAAATTCTACAAATAGTAGCTTACTGAACCTAGACTTTCATTACAAGAGCACAAGGTGCATTGACAAGCAAGACCTGCACATGCAATACACAACAATGACTGTGACACTAATCTTTCCACGTGTAATGTATGACCTATGGGAACACTATTAAAAAGGTACAGATATAACTTAATAATGACAGAAGTGAGCTATGTGTCTCCCAAGGGGCCCTCACTGTTTGTTCGGTCTGTGGCATTATTTGTGGTGTTAGCTGTCTCATATACGTCAGTGTTGGAGGTTTATTATGAGTCACATGCAGCTGCATCGGGGGCCCACACAACATATGTAGCTTTCTAGTCACTCATCTATACTCCCTGGAATTGATTCTCCTGCATTGTGTAACTGCACACAGTATGAGAATCACCAGATATTTACTGTGCACTAATCTATTGACAGTTATTTTTATTTATAGTAATTGTAAATGTAATTGTATGATTATTAGGGGGCGACACTTAACTCCTTCAGCAAGACTTTAAAGTGTACCGGTCATTACAACTTTCAAAATCTAGAACAAAAGGAGATGTGATATAAAGCAAGTTTGCAATTTACATTCATTTTTTTTTTTTAGTTATTGTGGAAAACACAGCACTTCCTGTTTTCTGACTCGGTTTCTTAATAAAACAGGCAACTGTCAGAAAATAGGAAGTCCTGTGTATCCCAGGCCATCTGAGCGATCACAGAGAGAAGGCAGTCATGTGACTGATAGACACATTGAGCCGTGACTCTCTGTACTGGCCGGAATTCCTGTGTTTAGTCTTTACTTTTCAACCAGCACAAGTCAGAAAATCTGCCTTTAGGAGACTGGGCCTGGATTTCTGGTAAGTATAGCTTTGTTTTACAGCATGATAACAAGAAATAATAAAACAAATAAAACAAATAATGAATGTATAATGCAAACTTGCTTTATTTCACATCTACAGTTAGATGTGAAATTAGATTTTGAAAGTTATAACGGGTACACTTTAAAGCATACTAGTTGGATGAAGAATACTCATTGTAAAGCTGGCTTTTGGCATGATTATTACCCATTAACAGTAGGGCACAGGAAACATGTTGGACTGTGATGTTGCTAGAGTAATGGGATGACCACTTTTGCATTGATGGGAATGCATGACCTAAATATTTTTTTAAATAAATTAAAACCAGATACTGATACAGATTGTATTGCCAATTCATTTCTTAGTTCTCTGATACTACACCTTCTGATAGTCCAGTGATGTGGACTATAGAACCCTGCAGTATGCACATGACCTAACTTCTATTGAAGAAATCTCGGGGAATGCTCTGTGATCAGTGCAAACTTCAATATGCAGGGAGAAGGAGAAGGTGAACAGTATCCATCACTTATTATAAGGCTTAGAGGCTAGGGTTAACACTGCAAGATTTCAGAATGTTATTGTTACAGTCATATGAGAAATCTTTTTGTCTATAAGTACAACCTGTTATTTTTCAATAAGAAGCCATACTGTTTTTTTCTCTGTTAAATTCTGTATGTAGCACATGTGTTCTATTTGACATATTTACAGAATCATTTTAATATAAAGCTTGTGTAGCACCATCCCATAAAGTGTCTTTGGTCCTGTACTGCACAGCCATAGGGATTCTATATGCTTATATCAGCATAACGTTATGTAAGAAATAACCCTAAAAAGGGAAAAGTGTGACAGGAACTAAATGCTGTGTTCTAAATGGGTTATCCTTATACAATTAACTGCAATAATTAGGGTCATAATGAATTAACAACAAAGAAATACCAAATGTAGATTATTGTAAAATAATGCACAAATATAAATATATACACACACATATATATTATTCATGTTTATATTATTCAGCCCATTTCTTATAAATCCTACAGCTCCTTTCCTCTAAACCCCGAGGTCACTATAGACAGAATATATAACCTAGCAAATGTTATTTCTGTATTGCAGGCAGCTGAGAAACAGTACTGTAAATTTGCCCAGATTCAGCCAAGCGCAGGAGTAAATTGGCAGGTCATCCATCTTGCTCACTGTACACTGTCAGGGATGCTATGAATTCCCTACATGATTAACAGACTTCTTCTTGGGCCTGCGTCCTTTAACCTACAGCAAGGTCGACATTATGGCTGCCCGCCTGATAAAGTGCACAGAGCTTACGCTAAGTTTTACTCAAATTTTGTTCCCTGAATCAGCCTAAACAAACCTCAGAGAGCAGCAAGATTAATCACCCCACCATAGTGCTCTGCACCGCACCAAGAACGCATGTCCGTGATACCGGGAAATGACAGACTATAAGGAAGGGTGAGATCTCAGAAATTATTAACACTATAAACTTCACTGCAAACAAAGCAAACTGGGCTGGAGATGGACTAGGACTCCAGAAGTAGTAGAGGCCTGTGATCCTACATAGTGCAACCAAAATCCTACTAAATAAACATTATTACTAAAATTATCTATCTATCACAGTCTCTGTATCCATCTATCATTGTTTGTCTACCTACCTGTTTACACTATCAAGGCGTAAACTCCACAAGACCTCTGAAGGTTTCGTGGCACCAAGACATTAGCAGCAGACATTCGCTTTTCTATGACATACCACAGATACTTGATCAGATTGAAACCTGGGGTATTTGAAAGTTAAAGGAGAAATCCGTCAATTGAAAAAATTTGTCAGCAGGCAGGGGGAAACATAATAAACTACCACCACTTACCACTGCCACAGAGTGCATCGCGGGCACGGGGATAGGTAAGTAGTGATTGTTTATATGTTCCCCCCTGCCAGCTTACAAATTTTTAAAATTGAAGTAGAATTATTCTGTTCAAATAGGCTACTGCCATTAGGTTCTTTTGCTGCATATAAATAAGGCTATCTGGACTTATTTATTTAGGTAGGTCATATACAAGACCCTACTACGTTTACCAATTATCGGCCTTGCTTGTCTGTTCAGAACGATAATCGTTCGGTGTAATAGCCCTGACTTCAAAGGGCCACCTGAACCATCTAAGGTTTATTCCAGCGCCTCCCCCCCTCCTGCTGCTTCCTGATCAATATCTGTGCACGTAATAACAGAGGCAGCGAGCAGGGAACGTAGGGGAAGTGAGCGTTTCCCTCGGAACATTGGGCCGTATAATATGAATAAATGCTAGACCCAAAGTTTTCAAGCAGAAAACATTGTAGTCTTCATGCTATACTGTGACCTGCAATTTCCCCATAAAAAAAGAAAAAAATTTTCCTGCCAGGAAAACATGGATACAACCTATGGTTCACACATGGCAAGAACATTGGCCTTTGTTTCGCACAGCCGGTGTTTGATGTGTCAAACAGTGGCCAATGTCTCAGATGTTCACCCGGGTGTTACTGCAGTATCGGCCATGTGAACATCACCTCATTTTAATTGGAATGCGGACACATTTGAATGTGCCCACACTTTAATTAGCCATAGAGCACAATATATGGTACGGCCGGGAGCCGTACTTTACATTGTGTGCACAGGCTATCTTGTGCAGCCAATGCTCAATGAATAGTGGCTGCCCAAAAAAGACCTGTTAATTATTTTGTTCGGCCGCAGAGAATGTATGTATACACAGTATGTATACACTACGGCCGTGGTTCCATAGGCTGCAATGTAATTGGCCGCTGTCAATAAACAACAGCCGTTGTTGCAACTTGAAGTGACGGACGTTGTTTATTGTAAAAAATATGTAGTGTGAATGTGGCCTATGGCTGTATTCATGTTTTCCAGGGCTCCCTTGGGCGGCATCCTACTTCTCCAGACGCCAAGCATTTAGTGGATTCTGCAGGACAGAACAGTTTGGCAACTTCACTCAACACTATTCTGCAGCCCAGTTCTGATGCCCGTATACCACTTTGTCCTTTATTTCTGCAGTGGGGTCAGTATATACACAACAAACTATGATGCACTGTGTGTCCTGACACCTTTCTATCATAGCCAACAGTCTGTTTTTTAGCAAATTGGATGGGCTAACATCTGGCCTTCTATGCATATAAATGATCCTCATTCCCCCGTGACCCTGTTGCTAGTTCACAAGCTTTCCTTCCAAGGACCACCACACAGAACTTTGGGGATGCATCGACTAACCATCACAATTTGACTCTTGTCAAAGACGGGGATCCCTACATTTGCCCAGTTGTACTGCACACATCAAGTGTGTAAAGTTTCCCTCCATTTGGCAAATGTCCATGTCACAAGACAATCAATGCTATTTATTCCACCGGTCAGTGGTTTTAATCTTATAGCTGATCTGTCGGGTTGGGATGTAGTTTTAGCCACACAATTCTAATGCAAAATATGCCAACAAATGGTTGGTCTAAAATGTAGACTAGACAAGCTAAAGATGCACCAGATTTACCAAACAGCCGCAACCACTGTGATAATCTGAAGACTATATTACTAAATCCCCCAATGTGTTGTTCCCACATGCCAGTGGATACATTCAGCAACCTCGGATGACCATACATTATGCTCGTGAACTGACCTTAGACTACAGTTAATAATAATCACCGCATTTGTAAAAGTAAAAGGATCATTAATGATCAATCAACATTGTTTTCACTTGTATTGGACTTGTCAGATTTGCATTGATTGTCGCTATGTTATGCAGAGGAGGGGGTAACATACCGCTTCATTAAACATACTGGTCTCTGATTCACAGTCAATGATCAATGTTAAGAATAGTTTGTATTGTTACAAATACGCATTTCATTTCTGGGACACTTGGTAATTGCTATGTGACCCAGACAATACCGGCTGAGTTATCAATTTTACATTATAACTGTTAGGTCCTGCTGATGAGACTGTGCCCAATGGATTCACACGTAGTATTTCGGTCAGTGTTTTAGGCCAAAACTCTCCAGAAAAAAAAAAAAGTTCAAATCTTTCCATTATAGTTTCTCAGTGTTTGTCCCACTTTAGAGTTTGGCAAAAAATACTAACCAAGATACCATATGTGCACTTAGCCTCTCTCGATGACTGCACCAAAACTGAAGAAACACAATAATTATTACCAATTTTAATTTTTAATGTAATATATCACATGCTAGAACTCAAAATGTAACTGAGAGATTTTAAAAGGGACCTAAATGGGACCATTTCCCAATAAACTTTACCATGTGTATCTGCAACATGGATGGTTGGTGTATGAGCGAGCTCCGCTCTACCACTGCACAGCAAGTCAGGGATTGACTGCTTCTACTGCAAATGTAAGAGCCGACTTCAAGGACAGTGAGTGTCATGTATCAAACACCACTGAAGAGAAAGCAAATGCGCATCCTGCTTCTGTAGCCTACAGCAGAGTCAATTATAAGGAACTTGTTAATTTAAAACTTTCACATTTGACATGATGTGTTTGCCAGGAGGTTTAATACAGTGGAGACCCGTCGGGGATTTGGGCTTTGTAAAATTAAACATATAAAAAAGAGCAATAGTTTTCACAGATTGAACATTTAGAAGCCAGTGATGGTCGGCAATCTGCAGAACTGACATGAACGATCCTATGGTCTGAATGTGGCATCAAGTTATTCCTTATGCGAATGCCAGCTGGTTAATAGTATAGTGGGACCTCGGCATCTATACCTGTAAATACTATCATACGGAGAGCAGCAACGTCCTTATGCACAGCCATGTAAACATTTGTGGAATATTGATGTCATCATTTTAAGCAGTGTATATGTTTGGATTGTAGTGATGTCATTGTGAAAGTGTGGGTGAATAAATAAATATTTATATATATATATATATATATATATATATATATATATATATATATATATAAATAATGGAAAAACAATACAAGACCTGCATCTAATAAAGAGAACTGTGCTTTTATTTTGTCAATGGCAAATCTGTAATGGAAAACAAAAGATCTATAGTAAGATCTATAGCTTTATATATTATATATTTAGTTACACACACACAAACGTACATGCAATTTATTATTTTTCTTTAGACCATTTATTTTCCTTTGAGGTTCAATAACCTCAGAAAAGCCTGGTAGCTTTCCCAGATACTTAATCTTTACCTAAATAAATTAAAGGGGTTTGCAAAAACAGCACCACCCCTCATGTGTTATTGCAGTTCAGCTCCAATCACTTCAATGATACTGAGCTGCAAAATCGCACCCAAACGGAGGACTGGATTGTAATCTTATACTACCTTTGGCCTTCCCCTTTTTTGCTGTTAAAAAATGTCAATAAAAAATAAGGTTTAAAAACAAAAACAAATGGAGGACAAGAGTGGTGCTGTTTCTGCATGAAAGCAGCCATGTTTTCCTAAGCCTGGATAACCTTTTTACTAGTAAGGCAGATCTGCCATTCAGGACTCTCAGAAAGACAGGTGACAAGCTTTGTACGGGCGGGCACATTGCCATCCCTAGACACAATGTCCTTTTTTCTCTCCGTTATTTAACCAGTATAAACAATAATAACAAAGCACCCATTAACCGGATAAGGGTATTGGATTTTGAGAAAGAAAACCGTATTGTAATTTTCAGAAACAAATCTTCCATTTATCAGATCCTTCTTTTAAATTTCCAGACACAGGCCTCAATTCTCAGTAATAATAACCTAAATTCCATTTAGTGTTTATTTGAGCAGTCAGGATAAAGTCATTTCTTATTATCTCCCCGCTGTGTAAAAAACAGCTTGAAGGTAGGAAGTCAGCAAGCATTTTCACCAAAAAGTAATTATTGTAAGTGACATTTTTACTGCTGGCGTGCCATAAGGCGTACTGTGCATTCAGAAGGACAAGTTGCTGAAATGAAATGGCAGGGTGCTCTGTGACATTTTGACAAGAACCCAAACATTATTTATCTGATGACTGGTCTGATACTCTTCCTTACAATACGACCATGGTAAGGACATACTAAAAACTGTCTAATTCTCTCTGGCACGCCGGATGTACACAGTGCTAGGCATAATGCTTTTCACAAGAGTGACAGGGGCGGATTATAAAGCATTTAGTGGGATGAGATTTTGGAATGGGTAACAGAATCTGAAAAGCAGTATACACAGATCAAGCAGAACATGTGTACCCCACCCCAACCTCGTGCTGCCAAAACAGTTCTGAGCATCAGTCATGGTCTTTACATAGTACATTAGTGGCAGATCCTTTGCGGGATGGGGCCTCTTATGAATTGGACTTATATTATCATAATTCTATAAATACTTAGTAATTTAGAAGCCAATCATTCCGAAATAATTTTTGCAATGGAGCAGGGTGCAGTATTCTTCTGAAAGAGGCTACTGCTATTAGGAAGGATTGTTACCACCAAGGCAGAAAGTTCTAGGTAATTTACCTGGATTGATGCATTGTCCGGGGCAGCACATTCCCCTGTTGTCCTGCTTTCTTCCTATAGAGCCATCTCTTTGTGAGGTAAGTGACACATGCAAATTCATCCATCAACATGATTTAGAAGAAATCAGAAATTCATCAAACCAGGCCACATTCTTCTACAGATTTGTAACTTACTTCTGTTTAAAAATCTCAGTTTTTCTAGTACTTATCAGCTGCTGTATGGTCTGCAAGACGACGTGTATTCTTTTCAGTCTGACAGAGTGCTCTCTGCTGCCACTTCTGTTTATGACAGGAACTGTCCAGAGCAGGAGCAAATCCCTATAGAAAACCTTTACTGCTTGAGGGTATAAACCCACACACCGTATACACAGCGTATTTACTGCTGCGATACGCAGCGAATACGCAGCAAAAACGCAACAAATACGCAACAAAAACGCAGCAGATTAGATCTAAATAACTGAACTCAGCATTAAATCTTCACCATCAAACTGCTGCGTATTTGCTGCGTATTTGTTGCGTATTTGCTGCGTATACGGTGTGTGGGTTTGTACCCTGAAACAGTGCCTGACATGGACAGAGGTGGCAGCAGAGAACATTGTGTCAGAATGGAAAGAAAACACCACTTCATGCAGAACATACAGCAGCTGATAAGTACTGGAAGACTTGATTTTTTTTTTTTTAAATATAAGTAAATTACAAATATATATATATATATAACTTTCTGACACCGGATGATTGCCAGAGTACCCTTTTAAGTATAAAGACACTTCTGTCCATACAAACCAATATGGATTATTGCCTCTAGTTTATCAGAAGCCTCTGCTCTCAAGGATCTTAGAGACTAACTTTTTTCCATCATCCCTTGAAAAATGGGAGCAACTTTAACTATAAGGCTATGTTCACACAACATATATTTTCGTAAAATCATTACGGATTATTTAGAAAATATACGTTACCTCTCAGTCTATGGGATCCCGGCCGGAGCATATACACATAGTATACACTCCGGCCAGGATCCCTAGCGGCGGGATCCCAAGCACGGATGCGCCCGCATCAGAACCCTGCGGCCGAAAAGATCATCCAGCCGGTACTGCAGTACTGGCCGGGATGATCTTTTCAGAGACCGGCCGGGTCACGGAACGGCCGGTCTCTTACGATGTGTGCACATAGCCTAAAACAAGATATATAGCCGATATTTATAAATGAAAAAAGAAAGATAAGATTCAATATAAGATTTGCATCAGCAGACTAAGCCTTTGTGCACCATGGAATCAGGTACAGATCCGCTTTTAAATGTGTACAGGTGAATCCTCATGGACTTTAGGGGTATAGCCATACATGACAGAAATGCTGCAGATTTTTCACACTGAATTTTCATGTAAAAAATGTAGCTTTTAAGATTATGTGAACCACAGAAAGCAGAAAATCTTTATTGGGAAGTCAAAATCCACAGATGTGGATTTTACTGCAGATCCACATCAAAATCTGCAAATGTTGCCCCGCGATATATTCACTTTTTACTAAGTAATGTGTGTATGCATTGCTGTTCACTACTGTACAGGAGCAGGAACGCCTATTTCTCCTGTACAGTACTGTATGCGTTGCTGTTTACTACTGTACAGGAGCAGGAACGCCTATTTCTCCTGTACAGTACTGTATGCATTGCTGTTCACTACTGTACAGGAGCAGGAACGCCTATTTCTCCTGTACATTACTGTATGCATTGCTGTTCACTACTGTACAGGAGCAGGAACACCTATTTCTCCTGTACAGTACTGTATGCATTGCTGTTCACTACTGTACAGGAGCAGGAACGCCTATTTCTCCTGTACAGTACTGTATGCATTGCTGTTCACTACTGTACAGGAGCAGGAACGCCTATTTCTCCTGTACATTACTGTATGCATTGCTGTTCACTACTGTACAGGAGCAGGAACGCCTATTTCTCCTGTACAGTACTGTATGCATTGCTGTTCACTACTGTACAGGAGCAGGAACGCCTATTTCTCCTGTACAGAACTGTATGCATTGCTGTTCACTACTGTACAGGAGCAGGAACGCCTATTTCTCCTGTACAGTACTGTATGCATTGCTGTTCACTACTGTACAGGAGCAGGAACGCCTATTTCTCCTGTACAGTACTGTATGCATTGCTGTTCACTGCTGTACAGGAGCAGGAAGTCTTAGGATAAACAGGAGTCCCTGCTCCTGTAGAATAGTGGCAAATCCACATGATTTCCGCCACATGTAGCCATCTGGGTTCCTATATGTCCATCAGCAGGAGTGTTGCTGATCACAGAGAAACCTAGACATATAGTAGTATGAACAGAGCCTAACCACAGAAGGAAATCCATTGATGTCCAGTGCTATCTTAAAACACAAGACAACTTGCAATGAAAAGGTCTTCAACTTTAGTGAGTGTATTCCATTAACGCCTATAGGGTTTTCCCATAAAATAAATATATAGCGCTTCATTTTTTTTTTTTTTTTTTTTTTTTTTTTACAGATTTTACTTGCTAATCGATAAAACAACTTCAAAAAGGTGCACAGTCTAACCCCAGCTGACCAATATTCAAAACAAGGCCTATACATAATGCATACACAAAATGCTGCATTAACTATTTTAATAATGAATAAGAGGCAGGGGATTTCAATGCGTCTAAGGTTTTGATGATCGATGGCTACTTAAATTCAAGAATGTATTATCTGCGTGAACAAAAGAAGCATTGTTATAAGGACATGGTGCGTGGTTCCAAGGTTCTATACTAAACGGAGGTTAATGGGTCAGAAATGGATTTTCCCAGGGCACCTAATCAGACACACAAAGCATTGTTCAAGAACACAAATGGACACGCATACATGAATATTTTGCTTTTTTTTGCCGTTCTACGTAAGAGTGCACAGCTGGGGCAGCAGAAACTGAATGTCTCACCCCCACAGACGTCTGGCATGGCTGTTTTTAAAGTCACTATAGTCCTGTCAGACTCTTTAGAATGGGAATCTGGAGTCTGCTTCAAACAAGCAGCCTGGGAGGACACGCAGAATGTAGAAAGGAGGAACAGAGCAAAGACCGGGACAAAACTGAATGTTAATATGCTCTGTGTCATTGCGAAATGCTGGAAAATGTACATTCATCCCCTCAATTCATCACAGGTGCTCAGAACAAATGGATTTTTACTATATGATTATCCATTTCATATTGCTGAAACCACCTTGCCATCTTTTTAAGTGGACCATTAATCACACGGCTAAACACAAACATACCTACAGTCGCTGGCACAAAAACAAATCTTTCCTCGACAGAATAGTGCTTGGTCAGTATTTGCTAACTTCTAGGCAAGGCGCCGGTTTCATTTACTTATCCTTGACAAATAAAGACTGATTGGCTGGTCCCACATACTGTAGGTTATAATATGATGGAGCATTATAATCAGGGAGCGTCGAAAGGTGCAAAGGCTATAAGTGATGAGAGATACAAATTTCAGGGTGGTCGTCCTTCTCGGAGTTTAAAGTTTGCTTAACTTCACACTTTTACAATACGATTTTTTTTCTTACGAACTTCCGACATGCACAATGTCAGCTGATCATTGTCTTTGAAAGTGTTCAAAAAGAACGGCAATGATAGTGATGGTCTGCTGGCCGTCGCCCTGTGCAGTAGGATTGGAGGCAGCAAACCACCGCTATCTTCTATGGGCCATCCAGACGATCTTAAGATCCCCCGGGGAGCTCCTCCCTTGCTCACTGTCAGTGCATGTAATCACGCAGACAACCAGAAGGGAACAAGGAGCAATCAAGAGCTGACCTAACAATCGCTTGCTCCTTAATATCGGGCCGTGTAATACGGCCCTTAGACAGTCAGCCAATCCAACTGCAATTGTTGGGTGCAGCTGACTATAATGTCTATCGCTGTCTCCTTTTGCTCTGGAGGAAATAAGATCCTGGCAGACACTTTCACCCGTTCAGAATACATGCAATAAGCTGAGCGTGCATGTATATGTAGGGGTTGGGAGAGGCCGCTTTCAAAGTAATGATTAGTTACAACTTTGATATATGTGTATATTGCATGAATCAATACACAAAGAAACAGTATATGTGATATGTATTTCCGACTGATTGCAAAACCATGCCGTAAGCACCTGAAAGCAAACAGAATGCCGCCTTCCATTGTCTCCTAATCTATTGTATATATTTCAGCAGTCTCTTACAACAAGTGATCTTGAGAGAAAGCAATACACAAGACTATCTTCCAGTGCAACCTCTGCACTTTAATCCTTATTTACAAGCATGCAACCAAAGATGATGAATGTGGTGACAGGGATCTGTGTTAAATGTCATTTGTCATTTTCTAGTCATTTAATATCCTTGGTCCATCCCCTGGTAGGAAAAGCTAATGATCAAGACGCCACCATGCAGAATGTGCCTTCTGATCATCTAATAAAAAAATAAATAAAATAAAAAATTCCAGGCATTACCACAGCCATGCTGACTACATGGGGTCAGGGGCCAATGACAGGTTATATTGATAAACTGCAGTGCTTAAAGGCAGCGATGGGAGGGGGAATGGTTTTTGAAAATGTAATTTTAAATGTCAAGTCAGCAGGAAAGTCAGGTTCTGCATGGGAGAATGCACACATGGGCCCTACTGACTACAGCAACCAATTTAGTTTATTTTTTCATCAACATCAGTTGAGCTGTTTAGTTACATTATACCTATCAGTAGTGCTGTGGTGAAGATGTTCAGGACACTATAGGCATCACTCGGTACTAAAACAAGGATATTCATGGTATGAAAGATGGATAATGTTAACAAGGGGGACAAATAAAATGATCTCCTCTAAAATAGCAATAACCGACCAACAAAAACGTGCCCAATTACAACACAAAAAATTAAAGTACCTTGGACATTTATGCTTATATAGTGCAGCGTGGGTTGTCTGCCATCTTGATTCCCAAGTCCCCCTCTGATATGGCTGTCCTAATGCAGCCCACATTCTCCATGATACATTTGGCTTTGCAGAGACAGAAAGGGCAGAGTTCTAAGTGCAGCAACTGATAAATCAGTCACCTAAAACTTCTGTCCCCTAAGGGCCGTACTACACAGGATGATATGGTTTGAAAAATTGTTAGATTGTTTGTTAATCGTTTTGTGTAATAGCAGGCAGCGATTAAACGACCAACGAGAAATTATTGATCGTTGTTAAAAAATTTTTTTTATTGTTGATGGTTCACAAATTTTTCGAACATCATTTGGTATAATAACATGTCGTTCGTTCATTCCCTGGTCAGCCAGAAAAGGACTAGAGCAAGAACGACTGTAAGTATCATTGTCCTGTGTAATAGGGGGAACGATTTAAGATTGTTTGTCATAGCAGTAGTTTGAGATTGTTTATCGTTAATCACCAAAAAATCATCCCATGTAATACCACCCAAACTCCCACTATGAAGGGTCACATGAGATGCAGCTTTAGCCTGTGACCTTTCGAGGGGTATCTGTCAGTACTTTTAAGCAGAAAAGCAGTGTCAGGCTACAAACCATAAGACACACTAAAGGATCTGCTCACAGAAGAGATAGTAGTCAAAGTAAGTTAAAGCTTACTACTCTGCTGTGTGTGGACTCACCTGCTATATCACTGCTCTCCTGGTCCAATAGAGATAGCAGCAATGATCTCATCATCAGCATTTTATACATGGAGGGACATACAGATAAAGTTGGAAGGGCAGTGGTCTGAGAGTTGCCAAGAGGGATGAGACAAGTGATGGAGTGATGTGACCCTGTAGTTCACATGCACAGGCAGACATCCTGTATACACATTAGAGCATGTCATGTATTTGTTTTCTGACTGGTGATCACATTACTTCAGCTGTAGTAAGGAAATATATGGATACTGTAACACAAATGATACTGCAGAAATACTGCTGGAAATAATAATTAACCCAGTTAGGGAATTCTTGGTAAATAGAGGGCCATCCCCTACTCAGGATCCATATCTCAGCCAGAGTGGATACAAAACATGTTTCTCAGTCTGGAGGAGCGATCCTGTGTAACACAGACAATCTCATTTCCTTTGTAGTAATTCTGCAGTGAAGCTGAACACTGGCCCTATTACACGGGACGATTATTGTGCAAAAAATCGTTAAATCGTTCAAATTTAAATGATAATTGCAGGCAACGATTGAAAAAACGTTCGTATGTCGTTGATCGTTTATTTAGATCTGAACCTAAAATTATCGTTAATCGATGTAATTCCACACTTGTTCGCTCAAGTTCTGCGTTTTTTCACTAGTCGTTCAGTGTAATTGCACATTATTCATTGTTTTTCTGGGATCAGAAGGAACAAACGATCATCGTAACGATCGCAATAACGATCGTAGTAACGATCGTAACTAACGATTATCGTTGTGTGTAATATGGTGAACGATTTCAGGTTAACGATAAACAATCTCGTTTGCGATCAGTTATCGTTAGTTGTTAATCGTTAAAAATCGCTCAGTGTCATAGGACCCTTACTAGCAGTTTTTCCCCCCTAAAATTTTATTCACACATTTCATACCCATCAAAAACTTCTGACCTAACTTGGCTTTTTAAATTTGGCATGTTAAAATTAAGAAGAAAAATCTGGGAATGGAGTAATATATATATATATATATATATATATATATATATATATATATATATACACACACACCTCAACAATCCCCCACTGCTCCCATACCGCTGCCTACCGAGTCCCCTGCTGGTCTCCATTTCCTGGTCCCTCTAGTCATGGGACCTCTAGATCTAGCACAATTCAAAATAATGGCCCAGTTTCTATATATGATCTCTGTTGGAGCCATCATAGAAATAGCTTCAAGAAATAAAGTAGCATGCATTTCTACAAGCCCCAGGTCAGACAGCCAAAATACATCTACATTTCAGTATCCCTATTTGCACTGAAACTCCAAGACCCCACGTGGTTCTGCATAACCAACCCTTACACGTAGGCTGAATAGTGATCTAGGTTTAGTTCTGTATAAATGTGGGGTCTGAATATTGCAGGCTTCAATGTGAAAGCTGCAAAGCAGCTGTTTTATGGTAATGTGAAACCAGTCTGAATTATACAGAACAAAAAAGTAGGGTTGTCCTTCTGCTCAAAACATGTGAAATATGAAACATATGCTTCTTGCCCCTCCAAGAAGTGACCTATTTCTGCGTACTTTGGGGTCATCCCTTACTTCTCCTACCCACCACCTGGTGTCAACTGGGTACAACTCCTGTCAACTGGTTCAGCATGGACAGGATTAAGTACAAAAGGATCATGTTCAGGTAATGCGTTTAAATGCATCTGAGAGCTTTTAGAGTGGACATTAAAGCATTTGAAGAGTATATGGTTTGTTCTCTGTTAGAGAATTCTACTAACAGAGAATGAACCCCTCAGGAGCACTAGAGGTAGACATAGTTACAGCCTTCTCTTGATCTCCTTGGGGCATCTACTTACAAATGGGACCTCAGCTCAGCTTGTGTGGCTCTAACAGTGGTCACTGTGAGGCTACAGTATCTGCACACACAGGATCTTCCTATAGCCCAAAAACGGCTACAAATATGGCCAAACACTGCCTAAAAAAAGTCTTTAAAAATGTAAAGAACATCTGAAATTTTTTGACCTTTTTTGTTAAAAAACGCACTCAAAAATAATTGTGCACACATTGCGTGAACGTAAACGGAAGGAAGCAGCAATTGTCTTATAGCAGAGTGAGGTTATATTCACACACTGTGCTTTGGTCAGTATTTTTAACCAAAACCAGGAGTGGAACAGACACAGAGAAAAACGTAAAAGGGCTGGGCTACACTGCAACTTTTTGTAGCCATACAAGATTTTTATCAAGTTACAGCTAAGTAATAGATTATGCTCTATGCGGTTGTCAATGATTATAGTAAAATCTTGTAGTGATACAAAAATTTTCAGTGCACATCTGGTGTAATAGAAAGATTGGCACCTTTTTCTATATTTTGGAGCCACTCTAGGTTTTGGTAACACTGACCAAAAAGAGGCCGACATACTGTGTGTGGCTATATAAACCACAGTCATTGAGTGAAGGTTTATCCATGTCCTCCCTGTGACTCTTAACTGTCTACCCCTGCCCCCTCTATCAGCCCCAGTGATCCCCCAACCTACATCAGTCCCTTTGTTCAACAAGACTGAAGGCAGCTTCACTGGAGCAAATCAGCAACATAGTGAAAATGTAAAAAAAAAAAAAGATGCTGGTAATCTACAGTACATAGGGCTAACAAAGGTAAATCCAGAAAAAAGGCCCCCAAATCATTAGTACATAATTATAAAGCAGTCAGGCAGGATGGCTGGGGGGCGACTACTAGTCACCTGTTATATGCAAAAAAAATAAATAAAAAATAGGCAGCAAGAATATGAGCTCAACCCACAAAATGGCTGCCTCCACCATGTTCACGGCAGCCTGGCGGTGTCCCCACAGTGTCACAGAGCACAGTTAATGGCCACAATGCTCTCATTAGAACGGGCCAAGAATGACAGATTATAGCTGACTTCTTCCCGTGTTCTAACTTCACCTTTATGCGGAGATCAATTGCGCATAATGAATAAAACAAATCTCTGCTGAGCGCGAGGTGAAGCGCTGAGACTAAATGGCTCTTATACTCATACGCAGCAATAATACGGCGGTTATTAAGGTACATTATTTTATACAATCCTACAATATCCATACTGCTTCATTCAATTTCAGATAAAATTGTTTGGAAAGGGTGCTTAATGTAGGACAGTCAGTAAAAGTAATTTATCATGTTCTCGCCTCACTGCTCACGTTATCAGCGAACTCATTTTCTGCATTCATCATGCAATCAGCCTATTATTTGCATATTAATCAGGCAGTGGACCATGAAAGGACTGCATCCCAGCCAAATGCTGCACTATCTCAGGAGAAACACTCAGTAATTATCATACATCAGTGTTATGATGTGGTAATTGATTAGAACATCTTTTTGTTGCCCCTAGGGAGTCCCACTTCCAAAGCTGCTCAAGGCGTTTGCCATAGATTTTGTTTTTATATTATTTTTCCTTTGCAGATATCCGCAGCTCTCTTTGCTACTAGTGGAAGCTATGTTTTGCTCAATTATGTTACTCATTGAATGTTTTAAATAATCAAGTCTCAGTACATTCATTTCCAACTGGGCTCTAAGTGTTAGATGGGAAGATCAGCCATTAGACACTTTAACGTGATTATTCTGATTAATAATGTCGGATGCTTTAACAGATACTTTATCATTTATTTAGAAAACTATTGAAATGTATAAGCTGAATATTATAATTCTTATTAATATTTTATCTCGTTGCGGCCGATGTAAATAATTTGTCATTGTGGCCATTCGTCAGGAAGCGTTATCCCACAGGGTCCAATGGCTCTTCTTCAGGGTTAGGGATGGGGGTTTGTTGTTATGTACTAGCACATCAGACTTACCATTCTTACCATACCTAGTCACTAGTCAATGCTCTGCTTGACCTGGACACATGCCAGTTAATAAGAGTTATACAAAATTTTATATATATATATATATATATATATATATATATATATATATATATATGAATTCTACTGTATTCTTTCAGCACAAATATTACTATTATTAAACTGACATCCTCAGCCAGACAGATCTAACCTGTTGATGCCCCTACAGTGCACAGGGTGCTGAGGATCAAGGTAGGTTACTCAAGGTAAGTTTTGGACCTATTGATATTCATCAGAATAGGCGTATCGATAGACTAAGGGATAGTCGCGCCCCCAGTGCACCAAAATGTTTTATTAGCACAGAAAATAAGCAGCTAACATAACAAAACTGACACAGAGGATGAAGGTAAGAAACATAGCTTCATACTCAGTGCCCCACTCACTATAGGGAGATATCAGAAGGTTAGATTTTCTAACCTGCTAAAAGTTTCCCCTAAAGATCGCCATTAGAAGAGATGAGCAAACTAACAGTACTGGGTGACATCAGTGTCTGGTGCATAACCAATCTAATCACCCTCCCCTTCAGCTCTGTTCACATGGAGAAAAACTGGCAGAATTCTCTGCCACGGAATCCCGCCAGCCTCCATGTCATAATGACAGTCTATGGGATGCTTGCACATCTAGTCTCTCAGCGTTGAAGAATGGACATGTCCATTCTTCAGCGCGGAGAGAGGAGGCGTGCGAGCCTCCCATAGACTGTCATTATGACACGAAGGCTGGCGGGATTTCCCCAGTTTTGCTCCGTATAAACTGAGCCTTCCCGTTGTAGCTAAATTCCAGTTCACAGAACCCGGTGGCATCTTTATAGACTTATTTTTGTAAATTTTATTGCTAAACATTAATTTTATATTCAAGCAGTTATTAAGGACTTTTGACCTGTTCAAGAAAAAAAAGCTTTGTACTTAGATGAGAACACAATGAGAACACAACCCAAGGTGCTGGCCATGTACTGTAGGTGTCAGGCTCCTCGTGAGCATTATGCCTTTTGTGAATGCATCTGAGGAGTAGATACTGTACAAGCTCGGCTCTCGTAATGTAATGAAGTGTCAAAGAGAAGAAGTGGTTTGGTGTTTGTGTTGCACTCTGGCACACCTCACCACTACTTCTCCTCCCTCTTTTCCATGAATATTTTCTGCTGGCCGATTTCCTGCTTGCACTCACCATCATCACTGTGCGTCCACACGCTGCTGCTGCTGCTGGCAAGGGCCGCACGCGGAATCTCGACTGTTCACCTGTGCACTGCTCTTCCGGTGTGTGCAGCGAAGATGACAAGAGCAAGCAGGGGGCTAGAAAGCAGAAAATATTCATAGAAAAGAGGGTGTGGAAGTAGTGGTGAGGCCTGCCAGAGTGCGGCACAAACCCAAAGCCACTACTCCTCTTGGATACTTCATTACGAATCTACTCCTTGGATGCATTCACCAAAGGAACACAAGGAACCTGACACTTGCAGTACACTGTCAGCACCTTGGTTCGTGTCCAGGTGCAAACAGATTGCCTTTAGGGCCCTATTACACCAAGAGATTATCTGATTAGCTGGTTTAAGCCAAAACCAGGAATGGATTTGGAAAGAGGAGAAATCTCAGTCTTTCCTTTATTACCTGTTATCTGTTTATAGTCTGTTCCTGGCTTTGGCTAAAAAAAAATGTGTCAGATAATCTGTTGGTGTAATAGGGCCCTAACGCTTGTGCACAATTTTTTTTTCATAATGTTCATTAATCGAAAACGCATCATACAACACAGCCCATTTTACACCTGTTTTTACACTGTATACGTTAAACAGCAAAAACTCAGTGTGAACCCAGCCCTAGGCAGATAAAGCATATGCTGGGACAAATTAATAGAGACTAGAACATGGTAAGTAATGCATTAGCATTTTCCACAAAGCTTGTAAAGTGAATATATTTACTCCCTGCTTGTACTTTACACGGCCAGACGGCTTGTATGAGTGACAGGTGTGTGGTGTAAATAGCTGAAGAAGTGGTTATAAACAAATGAGCTTTTAATATCTTAGCCTGTCTCTATATATCCACACGCGATTGACAACTTCTCCCCCCCCCAAGACAGATTGCTCATTCATATTTGTCAGTGTGATGACTACAGTCATTGTTCTTATCGCTCATAAGTTTGCTTAGCCAATTACATGTGCAATGGACATGCATGACTTTCTACTCATTCATAAGTAGGCCAGCAAGCTTGTGGGACACCCATTCATATGTAATATTTCTGGGGACAGGGCAAATATTAGTAAAGGGCAATTAGAAGATTTGGATGGAGATAGTGTTATCTTTTCAAAATAGAACAGTGTGCATCATCTAATACAGACACGTTAATGGCTATTATTTCTGCCCAATGAGTAATCTGATGCATTTTTGTACAAGTATGTGTTGTATAAATATACATGGGAGAACAACAGTGCGCACGATCAGGAGTTACCCCATGCTGCGACAAACATCTGCCTCATAAAACCTGACAGCTGTACCTTGCAGGGCAGGAAAGAGAATGAAGTGTGTGTAACTACAATAACAGCAACACAATGCATAATTCGGTGCCACATCAAGCTATGCTACCTAACTTCCTTTGCCTTCTAGGCTGCAAATTTTTTTTATAATTTTTACTGTATTTTTTAAAACAAATAAAATGCTGGTAGTTATGCCAATTGTCTTTCAGCCATTATAGCAAACATTCACCTTATTGGAGCAAAGTCTTTCATACAGGGCTCCAGACTAAAAAATTTACCTAGGAGCCATTGGCTCCTAACCTGAAAAATTTAGGCGCCAAATAGAATATTTGGTCGCCAACATTTTAAACCATGTAAAATTAATGTTATGTTACATGGGACTTACTGTGTGCAGAGGCCGCGGCAGCCTCCTCCTCCTTTAGATTCTCTCTTTTCTTAGTTTGAAAACGTTCAACATGGAAACTTGCAACTTGACAACCATATCCAGTCTGACAACCATATACAGTCTGACTCAGTACTTCAGCTTCACTTGGCTAGCCTTTTAATGAGGCTTACTCTTCTGAACTTGAACTTAAAGGGAACCTGTCGACCCCCGTGCCGGGGTGACAGGCTGCCAACCCCCCGTTAGAGACCCCTATACTCACCTCATCTTCACCCCGCTTCTGAAGATGGTCGGGTCACGGAGATCTCAGCCGCTGCAGCCCGGCGTGCGCTGAGAGATGAGTCCAACGCTCATAGAGAATGACGGGAGAGTCCAGTGCTCCGTCATTCTCTATGAGTGTTGGACTCATCTCTCAGTGTGCGCGCCGGGCTGCAGCGGCTGAGATCTCCGTGACCCGACCACCTCCAGAAGCGGGACCCGGCGCGATGAGGTGAGTATAGGGGGTTCTAACGGGGGGTTGGGAGCCTGTCACCCCGGCATCGGGGGTGACAGGTTCCCTTTAAAAGCTTGCAACAGTCTATACATACTGAGCTAGACTTCTGACTGCAGCCATAGTGACCCCCCACAAGATGTGTATATAGATAGATATATCTCTCACCTAGTGACTAATGCAAGTGACCCCCTACAATACAGACACCTGAGGGGCCCTGATAATAATAATTGTGCATATATCTATCTCCCAGTGTCTGCAGCCAGTTTGCCCTACACTTATAGATGGCCCCCTCCTACCCCCATTATAGATGCCCCCTCCTCCCCCCCATTATAGATGCCCCCTCCTCCCCCCATTATAGATGCCCCCTCCTCCCCCCCATTATAGATGCCCCCTCTTCTCCCCCCCTTATAGATACCCCCTCCCCTTATAGATGACCCTCTCTACCCCCATTATAGATGCCCCCTCCTCCCCCCCATTATAGATGCCCCCTCTTCTCCCCCCCTTATAGATACCCCCTCCCCTTATAGATGCCCTCTCCCCCCCATTATAGATGCCCCCACTTCTCCCCCCCTTATAGATACCCCCTCCCCTTATAGATGCCCCCTCTCCCCCCCATTATAGATGCCCCCTCTTCTCCCCCCCTTATAGATACCCCCTCCCCTTATAGATGGCCCCCTCTCCCCCCCTTGAAGATGGCCCCTCTTCTCCCCCCATTATAGATGCCCCCCCCCCTTTCCTCTATGCTAAGCAATATTTAAAAAAAACAAACACACAAACTCACCTGACAACCCGCTCCCCCGGCGATCCTCTTCTTCTTTGGACGCTGTCCCCGGCTGATGCGCGGCTGCCGGGGGTGTCCCGTCCTATCCCCGGCAGCGCGGCGCGTCAGTGAGCTCCCTGTACGCCGGGGCTGTGACTTCTGACACAGGAAGCGTCTCTGACGCGCGCTTCCTGTGCCGGAAGTCAGGGCCCCAGGCAGCTCACTGATGCGCCGCGCTGCCGGGGATAGGATGGGACACCCCCGGCAGCCGCGCATCAGCCGGGGACCCGGACTTAAAGAGACAGCGCGCCGCCGCCGGGGCCAGTCGCAAATGGCGCCCAGATTAATAAATCTGGGCGCCATTTGCAAAACGTCAGTCGCATTGGCGACCATTTTGGTCGCCATCTGGAGCCCTGTCATACCAGTGCATGTCTCTATATAGTTTGATGTTCACTTTTCATCCTCCATAAGGACAACATAGAAGGCAGTGTTCCAACTAACTGATTGGAAAATAGCAGTGCTGAAGGCTGCACGCGACAGAATCCAATGGCTCTCAAAAGAATTGGTTGCCTATAATATGGCCTGTCCAGTTTTTGGCCATGATGTCTGTCATTTTACCAGCGAAGAATGCTGCAATATATGTTCAGCCAGAGAGAGGGTGCAACATAGGATGTGGAAATACAGATATTGATGTATGAAAGGCACTGCACAGAGGGCAGCACACAACATATCTGCATGAGGGTTATTATAGCAAGTCTCGGCTTGGATAGGTGTTCAGCCCATTATATTTACCAAGATTTGTCAATTATTACATATTGAAAGTAGTATTTGTTACACCAGACATAGCTACAGAGTTGGGCATGTTCACAGGGGGGGGGGGGGGGGGGGGGGGGGGGGGAAAGAGTGCCAATTTAAGCTCAGAATGGGCCCTGCTACTACTACTACTACTACTACAGTGTATGTTGGCTGCAATCAATTGGAAATCCAGAAGGAAAGTCCGATACAGTCAACCATGTAGCGAGTGGGGAATCAGCAGCAATCACACCTGTATGCTTTTCATGGACTTCTTTAATTATATAAAACTGTATCAGATAAAACGGGCAGAAATCAACAAGAGATGCCAGCCGGGTGAACGGTGACCGACATTTTGCGCTCACATTGAGCTTCTGCAGACTACTTGGTTGGCTGGTATCCATTTGTTGATGTCCACACAGTTCCACGAAAATAAAGTCTGTGAAACGCATACATGGGTGGGTGGCACTGTTTCAAATTGCTGCAGAATTACAACAAAAATAAGTGCCATTTCCAAAAAAAAAAATTAAATATTTTTTTTTTTTTTTTAAAAGTGTGTTTGGGATTACCACGATTTTAAAGGGAATCTGGCCAAGAGTATGTAGAGGTTTTTTTTTTTTTTAAACCGCGGCCTGGATCCTGCGTACGACTATGTTCTATTTCCGGGCACCGGCCAATCAATGGAGCTGCATGATAGAGGGGTGGGTGTTTCCTCCCACTGGAGGCGGGCCGGCCCGCCTCCAGTGGGAGGAAACACCCACCCCTGTATCATGCAGCTCCATTGATTCTAAGCTCAACTACATGGCTTCTGTGTAATAAATTGGGCATCAATCATTCATAAGTATTTTCTATAAACAAAATACCACAATACATTGAGAACATCCCATTCAGCTGCCTATACAGATAACACACGCTGAGATAATTGCTTGGGGACAGAATTTTACAGCATCTTTATTAGAGGAGAACCCCTTTAAGTGACTCTTGAACCCCTGGAGACAAGCACTATTTTTTTTTAATAGCAGTAATTTCCCGTCTGCCAATGACTCGACTTTTCTTAGTAGAACAAAGTACAACTTGCATACTTATTTCTTTTCTGTATACATACAGAATCTCCTGAAAAGTAATAAATTTATTTAGACAACTATAACAACCTTCATAAAGTAAGCCTCCCCCTGAACTGCTCTATCCTCACCGCCTCATCCTGCGGGACCGGGAAGATTAATTGCCATGTGATATCATTAACAAAACGGACTTTTGTTTGTGTTCTGCATTATTTTAAGCAGATCTAAACATATTGCGGACATTTAAGTCACTAATGCACGAGCCATTATTCAAGGTATGTAGTGGTGGTGTTGGGGGGGCAAGCCTTAATTAGCAGTTGTCTTTTGTTGTTCTACCAGTTTCTATTCCTATGGGTTCGTCTTCTGCTAAGCAGCATGAGGTTAGACATGATGGATGATAGCTCAGAATATAGACGAACAAAGAAGAAAGACCGAGTCCCTGGGGATCACCCACAGCTGTAACTTCAAATGCAGTTTTCCACCTCCAGTTTAATAATGAGAGGACACTAACCAAAATAAAGTACTTTTGTGTGTATCTCCTTCGAGTGTGACATGAACAATAAAGGTCTATGGTAAACAGTTTTAAAAGTAACAACACACAGCTCAAGTCATCTAGTGAGGTTACAGATCAGCGGTTCTCAGGGACAAGTCCATTCATTACAAGGAGGAGCTGTCCATCAATCTACACTCATTTCTGCTTATTGCTCCATTGTGAGAGCCAGTGTAGGTAATGTTACTGTACGCAGGCAGTATACATACCCTCCTGTGAGTCTGCCGGCATGCCAGGTATAATGCCTAATTCTTGCTCTTTGTATCACCATACATCACACAGTGGAAGCGAACGGTGCAGGTCACTGTTCATTTTTCTGATATATATTGCTTTTTGCTCTGATCTGTTCTGCCTCAATGAATAAAGAATCTTGCAACTTAGGCTCGGTACTCACTTATGTTTCTTTTTTCCATCATGTTGCTATTTATATTTTAAGGATGTAAATAAAATAATAAAATCTGGACTCAGTCCTCATGACGGAGTCTGTCATATTTGACGGGGGTAAATGGAGTGGCATGCTTGGAAAAATCAAAGACACCATGATGTGACCCAACGGGCCCCATTAAAAGTCACTGGGGTTCAATGGGCGCCATTTGTGTCTGTTCTGTGATGGATCTAGCACTCCTATAAAACAAAGAAAAGAAAAAGAAATGGCCCTGGTGTTGGCTCATACCCTGACGAAGGTGTTTGCACTGAAACTAGTAGGATTGGATTTTGTCCCACCAGAGGATCTTCAGCCAAGAAGAGTGACGTCACTAAGGACTGTTTCAGTTAACGACAGAACTATTGTGCTAGTGCCTAGTGTTACTGTCCAGAACTCCGAACTAGCAGGAAAATCACAACAAGACTGCAAACTAAGTACAGAAAGCTGCAGGTTCTCAACATACATTTTAGCATGACTTCTGCCTCGAGACTACACGCATGCAACGGACATTAGGTAGGTTTTTTTTTTTGTATTTGCAGGCTGCTGGATACCTGCCACGATCATTACAAAAATAGACATTGTCAATACTGCCTACTACTGATGTGTATGAGACCGGGAACAAGCAAGAAGCGGTGCTAGGGGTGTCCAAACTGCAGTTGCAGGGGATCAGGGGGAGGGGAGTAGGACTTTTTCTATAGTGCCACAAGCCATATATAAAATGTTTTGTTTCCCCAGACAACCCCTTTAAACTGTAGAAGGAACTGAAATATTTTTGCTAAGCCTGTGAAATGTTATCCACCCTGTGTTTCTGCATTATAATACATATAGAACAGTAATATATCTAGAGTTGACTTCCAGTATTACAATATTTGGGGGTATTGTTAAAAACTTTATTATTTGGATAAAACATTTAAGCATATGAGCCTGTTTAAATAGTTATAGCCCTATCTGTAGTAATATACCTTACAAGCTCCTTCATGCACACACAATAAAAATATACAGACCACCTTTTAGTGACTTCACTTTTTTATATGCCTCTAAATTATTACTACACGTAATGCCTTGTTTTCATGACGGTTATGTTTCTCGCGAGGCCTTTTATATCATCTGGCCGAAGCTTAAGATTTGGAGAAGTTTTCATAGGTTTTCTTCCACACTCCAAAAACATGTTCCTTTATAGATTGGGCCTAGTGTGTGCTTGTAGTGTGTAAAAGTGTCTGGAATGAGTAAATGTGATTATGAAACTATATAAAATAATAACTATACACTTTGCATTGCCAGTGCACAGAGAGCAGAGCCGACCTTGTGCTAAATGTAAGGGAAATGGAGCTAACCGGTCATGATCGTGCAAAATGCTTAAACAATAACATGACATGCGCTTCTATTATATTCCCTAATTTATAAATCTGGAATACTGTCCCTGATATAAACTTCTCTGAAATCTCTTAACATTAAAGATGCCAAATAACTCTCAAAGAAATTACTGTTTACATTGAGGAATATTACTCTTCAGCACTTTGTAATAAATGTGACAAAAACACTGCAAATCCCCTTTAACACGCTTAGCCCCGAGTGTCAAATATCAGATCGTGTTAAAACGAAGAATAAACTACAAAGTACCTGAACTTGGACATCCTTCGATTATAGAATCCTGCTGAGTTGCTGCAGATTGCAGGGCTATAAATGGAAATAAAAGGTAGATCAGCAGAGGATGTGGCAAAGACATCAACCCTGTAAGAATTTTTATACATCAGCGCTTTATTTGCCACAGGGCACTAAAACACATGGAACTCAGTGGCAGCCAACAGCAAAGCAAATCTCACTTCCCACACAAGTGGAGGAGCACAAGTGCTCAATACTATGCTGTCCCCTGTCAGGTCTGTCTGAGTGAATTATCCAAGGTCACATTATGACTACAGTGCAGCCTAAAACCTTAAACAATAAAAGAGCAGATAAAGCAGGTAGTGCATGCTCACCGCCCAGCACACAAGATGGTTATACATCTATAATACCTTGTCCTTGTTGCTGTCCTTGGGAATGCAGGACGCTCTGCCCCAGTTCACCGTTCAGCCATAGCTGCATTCTAATAAATGGCTCCCGGCCCTTCTGGGTCAGCTTGCTCCAAGGTTTTGGCCTGGATAGCATGTCGCTGACGCTGCCCTGTGACAAGCCCAGCACCTGAAATATCAAACCATATGTTTAATCTAAGCGTACAGTCATGGTTTACTTATATGTCATAGGGCAAGGCAGCAAATAATATCACCTGCAATTCTTTATGTTAAACATACATACATTTTTAGACGAACATCTCCTGCCATACTATGATAAATACGTGAACCTTTATCCTGAATACAAGAAAAGACCAGCTTTTTAGTATAAACACTATTCAAGGTCATACAGGGACAAGAAACACAGAGGCGATTGTCCTGGGAATAGCGTCTCTGATACAGGACACAGCCAGCGATAAAAGTTATGATTGAGTAAATACATGAATGGACTTAATCAGATTTACCTCTTCACATGACTTACCACAGCACAGGAATCACATGACAACCTAACAAATCGTTAAGATAGAAGTTTTACCATATCTATTACTAGTTGTCAAAGATTAAAGGAGTAAAAAAATATATTTTATGGATACCTGGGTTCAATGTAAATATATTACTTACTCATACTCACCTTCCCCAAGCTTCCACAGCTGCTGCGCCAACTCTCCTAGTCCCAATTGTCACAGCTGCTTCCTGGCAACTTTTGATGGGTCATCCCTGTAAGAAGAGCCCTGCTCAGCCAATTGCTGGATGAGGTGGGACACCACTGCAGTCAGTGATTGGCGAGGTGGGGCGGTTCCTGCTGGAAGTCAGAAACCAGGAAGAGGCGGTGAAGACCAGAGACTGGAGTGTTGGTGAGGCAGCTGGTGAGGATCGGAAGAGGTTTGCATGACTTATTATGCTAGGTTTTCTAGACCTTTGAAAACCTACTTGTTAGAAGGGTACCTTGGCAATAAACTGCCTACAAAGTAATGGCCAGCTATAATCTGAGAGAAATTAAGACAGTAAATGTTCAATTTCCTTGAAGTACCACCACAGGTTAAACTAAATATTGCAAGGTACCAATTAAAATTATAGGTTTGGTCTGTGTCACAGGACAGGTCCTCCAGAGCAACAAATGCTTCGTACAGATTTCCCTTTATTAACTCAGAATTATTTAATTTTAGTATCTGAAAATGTTTTTTCTCAACCCCTTTGTATTTGACTTAAACTCGCAATACACATTAGATAAATATTAGTTGACTCTATTGAATAACATTTTAATATCTATGGTGGCAACAGTTCCTTTATGTATAATGGCAATGTTAACAGCTGTCATCCTAAATACAAATATGCTCAGCCTGCCTGGGGAGATGAGTAGGCCACCACCATACACTTCTGGCAGCTGTTTATCTCTCTGAGAACAAAGGATCAGGCCTATTAAAGTAGGACACATCTGACCACTCTCACTCACAAAATCTGACATCAAGGGAGAGTCAGAAAGTCACCGCATACTTCAAATGGATTGCCACCCCACTATAAAGATTGGGTTTGGCCAATATTACTTTAATGTGTATGAACAGCTTGAGAGGCCCATTCCAATGTCCCCCTGGGGTCTGACACCTGTTTATCGGTCTTATTCTAATGAAATAAATCCAAGTATACACCTCTATGGGGAGGGGGTGACACAGCTGCCGAACAGCTAATTTTTTTTTTATAAAATTGTTTATTATAATAAAGATTTTCTCTCAAACAATGAAATCTCATTTTACAGTTGTACATAAATAATCTGTACAAAAAAGGTGCCATTAGCTGAGGTATGTTTAATATATTACCTACAGACCTGTACCTGGTGACATTTTTTGCATTCTTTAGCTAACCCCTCCTCCTAAAGTCATTTATAACAACACTGAAAGCCAAGAGCTAATAAGTATTTAGAAATAATAACCTATTTCTTTACTGACTGATGTATGTGCAATATGAAGCTGGTCATTAATATTCCAGTTATTCCAGAAGCTGGTAGGGGGCGCTACCATGCATGTTCTAAGCCATTCAAAGACAATGTTATCTAGGAGTCTGTGGGCTTAAAAAAAAAACTATATTCACTAAAAGAAAGCATCTTTCAGCAATTTTCAGACTGGCCGTGTTTTCCTGTGCCAACCCTAACATTTATTTATCGTATCTGTGTCAAGTACACGTTTTGACAGTCCAGGAACAACATCTATCGCCTGCCAAAATGGTCCGTGAGCGGCTACATTGTATGATTTATTAGTGTGTGCCCAAATCAAGACAAATCAAGCAATGACTATATCAAGTCCCGCTTATGAGCCGAGACCCATGCCAAGATTTTCTTTGGAAAGCCTTGCAGGTGATAAATACAACATTGTAATCTAAGAGAAAATAATGCACATGGTCGTTACCTTTTCACCGAATATCCTTTGGCAAATTCCATTTTTTGCTAGCTTCTCTTTCACTTGACGGGTCAGCTCGATAGTGTCCACCTCCTGGTACATGTAAACCTCGTACTGCTCTGGTGTTAGCGGAGGGACAGACGGTTTGCTTGGCTTGGCTATAGAGACTGCAGGAGAAGAAGGCAGTGGGCTGTTTTGTGGCGTTTCACTACGACTGGCTCCAGTCATGCTGATTTCCGAGCTTTGAGAGTAGGGAGACTCGGCATTAGGCCATTCTTTCCAGTAATCTGAAGACGATGAGGGTCCTTGGAGTTGGTTTCGTTCTGACCTATTCTGATTGATAAGTTTTTCCTTTGTGCAGTTGGTCTCCTCTGTTTTTGTGTCTTCAACTGAGGCAGTGCTTCTCCGGTCATGCTGGACGGTGCTCCACCAATGGTCTTTCCAAACATTACCCCGTCCTAACTCATTTTTTACATGCCTTAGAATGGCCGGTGTTGATTCTGTCATGCCATGAAGTTCTAACACTGATGTCTCTGGTGGCTCTTTTTTTACACCAGACATACTTTGTAAGGTAGAGATACCAGAGTCTAAGACAGGCGTATGTTTCTTTAGGGACATGGTTAAAGGAGAGTAAGTAGACACAGAAGAGACAGCAGTGGTGGAGATAATTTTTGGAGAGAGGATGGCAAGGTCAGCTTGGGATAAAGATGCCGTCTTTAAGGCAGGTTCAAAAGCAGCCTGCTGGGCTTCCATCTCTCTCCGTGCTTGTTGTAGGATGGACCGAATAGTGTCATCAGAATTACCACTGCTGGATGCTGAAGGGGGCTGAGCCGGCTCAACTGCAAAGGCAAAGTTCAAGAAGAAAAAATCAGAATGAGGATAAATCTACAAAGAGGAAAATCTTTCATTGTCTGCGCTTAACACAGACTGTGAGGAGTAGCAGACATTTTGCGCCAAAGTAGTTTAGGAGCCTACTCTGTGTTTTATTATTCATCAAAGGGTGTAAAATTTAGACTGGTGCAAACTGGCCACAGCAACCAATCACAGCTCAGCTTTCCTTTCACCAGAACTGGAAGCTGAGCTGTGATTGGTTGCTGTGGGCAGTTTGCACCAGTCTAAATTTTACACCCTTTGATAAATCTAACCCATTAAGTTCAATGCATCAACAGTAAACTGTAAGTTCCTAAATAGGCAGAATGTTAACAAGGAGCTCTATATGAGAAAACAATAGAGTGCAAAAACTAACTGAAAGACATTCAGGTTAAGCAACTTAAAAAAATAAAATAGCTTTTTGACTATTATTGCCATTTCTGGCTAAGCCTGGCCAATTGTTGAACAATTGTTTTTCTATGGAATTCCTAATCACGCCTAACACATATACACATGATATGACCAAGTTTGCATGAGTTCTGTATAAGGAGAAGGAAGTCAAGCCAAGCATCTCTCTCCATAGAACAAAAAGATCAGGTGTGTTAAAAACAAATGGCCGACCTTTTTTGAACCCTTGACATCCAGCATTGGGGAAAACACACACCTCCATGTACATTAGATCAGTGATTTTCAACCTTTTTTGAGCCGTGGCACACTTTTTATACTTAGAAAATCCCGGGGCACACCACGAACCAAAATGGCACAAAATGACACTAAAACAGTACATATTATATATATAGTTAATAACATAGATTCTAAATGTATTTATACTCACTCAGTGTGACACCTGGGCCGGTTTTCTTCTTCCCCCTGTGCTTCTCTCCTGTGCTTCTCTCCCCCATGCTTCTCCCCCATGCTTCTCTGCACCATACTTCTCCCCCATGCTTCTCTCCCCCATGCTTCTCTCCCCCATGCTTCTCTCCCCTATACTTCTCCCCCATGCTTCTCTCCTGTGCTTCTCTCCCCCCTGCTTCTCTCCACCAAACTTCTCTCCCCCCTGCTTCTCTCCCCCATCCCCATGTTTCTCTCCCCCCTGCTTCTCTCCCCTGTTTCTCCCTCATCCCCACGTTTCTCTCCCCCATTGTTTTCTCCTGTTTCACAGGGGCTTCATAGTTTGGGGAACTTTCCCCGCGGCACACCCGACCATGTGTCGCGGCACACTGGTTGAAAATCACTGCATTAGATGGTCAACTGTTTCTGACAAAACCAGTAGGTTCAGCCAGCACTAATGTAATGTTTATCTGCAGCAAACCAGCAATTTACTTTGTTAGGACAATGAAAAGAAGCAAGGAGAATCCCTTTAAAGTGCCCCTGTCATTTGAAAATGTTTTTTGATTTGTTGGTCTCGGTGCCAGAAGTAGTGCTTCTCAAAGCTCCCTGTGATCTCCCTTTCGCTGTGTTAGACCATCTCTAAAGACTACAGAAAGTGAGACTATCTACTGCAGCCAAACGGATAAGGCGGAGAGCTGGGAAATGAGATGCACAATTTTTTTAAACACCATCCAGAATATTTATAATGGGCCAAATTTAGCAAATAAAAGTAAAACCAAAAACTAGTACAGCCGATATTAGGAGGGAACTGAACATAGACTCACCAGTCTTCAGCACCTGCAGCTCTCTTTTGGCTTGCTCTAGAATAGACTTAATGGCTTCATCTGAGCCTGTCTCTGAGGTTCTGATCCGTGTAGTAATATTTCCTAGAGTGACAAAATTAGCAAAACACAACACTAAGGACATGCATGTAAAGGAGATAATGGCAATAATAGATCAGAATAAAAAAAAAGTCAGTGTGACTAAGTGACCCAAAAATGATAGTGAATAGCCATATAGTTACAGGGTGCACATGGCTGCCTATTTGTTTATTGATCCTCTCCCATAATGGTCAGCTGGAGACCCTACGGACCTGCGCTAGCGGATAAACGTCTTTGTGAATTACCACCTAATTCTTTGTCCTTGCTTAACATCACTCCTCACTCATGTCATGTGCAGCAAGGCAATACTTTATACAATGTAAACTGAATGCAGATCACACTGCCATCATTTTATAAGCGACCTGTCAATCAGGCCAAGTCGATTAGGGCCTAAGTGCTTTTTCTCTCTCCAAACTGAAGTTTGTTGGAAACAGGATATTGAACACATCAACAAATGCAGGATATTTGGCCAGACTGTAAAAATTGTTTGCCAAGTTTCGATCAAGTAAAAACTATTTTTAGCCATGACTGGTTTAAACTCTGCTGGAAATGCTAATGAGTTGTAATCGTATATCTTCCTGGCAAGGCTGCGCCAAGGTGCAACACTAATCATGTGGTTTGTACAGACGCTTGACATGCACAGGAGTCAATGCAGCACGGAACTTGTAGTACTGATACCGCTGACTCACAGAAATATAAGAGCACTAACAGTAGATGTGAGGACAGGATCATTTTAGGTAGTTTAGACAATCTACTTCTCTGTTACCCTTGTCATGCCAGCATGTCTGTCTCTGTGCTGGTGTTGAACACCAAGTGTTTTTTTTTATTTTGGCCAGCTAGCAACCTAGTGCTTTTCATGACTCTTAGGTCAAGTGGGTGAAACACATCCATCATGACTAGGGTTACTATGAATGTTGGCCCTGCACTTGAGACTTTGTGAAGTGTCCAAACTGATCAAAGAGCAGTGACCCCCTCCCCCCCCCCCCCCCCCTCCGAACACCTCTGGCCCTAAGGCCCAGGCAGCTTGTCCTACACTAGCAACATGTCAAGTTAAGGGTTAATTCCCTGCAGTTGCCCATTAAAATGCAGTTCTTAGACCTTAAATTTACCTGGAAACTGGTGTAATCTAGAGGCTGTGCTGTCAGGGTGTGTGCAAGCATGTAGTTCCCATAGGCTCACTATAAAGAGTCATGGTGGAGTTCTGTACGTGGTAACCATCTTAAAGGAAACCTGTCATGACTTTCATGCTGCCTGAACCATAAATCATTGGGGTGAACCCAGAATGCATTTTTTTCTAGTCCACCAGCCCTGCTAGACAGATCTCTCCTTATACCCATACAGGGAGAAATCTATCAGTCAAGGCTGTCGAGAAGAGCCACGAGGCACCTCCCAGTTGACTTGTGGCTCGCATAAAAGCGATGACAAATTCATAGTTACAGCAGTTAAACGTCTGAACAAAAAGCATTCATTTTTAATAGAACCTCTCAATAACACAACCTCCATATTGAAGCCAGCCCGTTCATCACCTGATTGCAATGGACATATTCCTCTATAAATCCCCACAGATGAGCGGTGTCAGAAGCACTGGCCAGCCATATAGGTGTACAGTAGCTCTTTAGTTCGCCATATAGAGAGGGGTCCCCCATAAAGAACTCACCCTTGATGACCTTTACATACATTACTAGGGGAAATAAACAGGGGTTGTCAAATGAGACAACCCCTTTAAGCCCAGGTACCAAAAAAATAGGAGAGCAGTAGGGGTTAAACAAATATACAACATATTAAATTTAAAACTTAGCATGGATTTGTTAGATAAAACTAAGCCAATGGCTAGATAGGGCTTCTTACCAGATTTCTGGGGATACCTTTTAACCCCATAGTCTTTTCCAGTGCTGAGATATGTCTATTAAGGGTATAAACCCACTTGACGTATTTGCTGCGTGAATCAGTCTTAAAAATAAGCAGGCAAAACGCAGGTTGGCTTTATACAATTGTTCTGCGTTAAAATACGTAATTGCGTATTTTTGAAGCATGAAGCTACATGCGTTTTTCACACAGGTTGTTAACAACTGATGCTTCGCTAACAACAAGCTTCACGCTTCAAAAATACGCAATTGCGTATTTTAACCCAGAACAATTGTATAAAGCCAACCTGCGTTTTGCCTGCTTATTTTTAAGACTGATTCACGCAGCAAATACGTCAAGTGGGTTTGTACCCTAAAGGGGTACTCCGGGTCGGGGGGTATTTTTGAGGATCGCCAGGGAGGGGGTGGAAATTCTCCCTTCACGGGACCCCGCTATGACCGCTGATTGGCAGAGCTGCCTTGAGACATCACATCTCATGCGGCAGCTCTGACCAGGAAGCGGCAGCGGGACGGGAGTACCGGGCGACGCGATCCGTGCACCGGCACTGAACGGGGGAGGTAAGTGACATCCGGCTTCAATTTCCACCCCCTCCCAGGCGTTCCTCAAAAATACCCCCTGTCCCGAAGTACCCCTTTAATAAAGCACAAGTGTCCAGGGGGTGTTCCCTAGCATGCCAAGTGCCCAGGGTTAGCCAGACAGTCTCCTCTTCAAAGCCTCAGTGCTTGCTTGTATATACCTACCCCTCCCCCCTTTAGATTGACAACAGGCACAGATGCAGTGTAAAAGAAGAGATGGGCTCTTGCCATGCTAAGAGACGCCCCCTGGACACTTAAGCCTCATTTATAGTTACATAAAAGGCTTCTCTCTCAGTGCTGGGAAAAAAAAAACTGTGGAAAGAAAAAAAAAAAATGACCAGAGTCCCAATGACCTACTTGGTCATGGGCTTAGTCTTCAGCCATTTTAGTCTCTTTAGCTGCTGACAGGTCTGCTTTAAATGGGTTATCCCAGACTTGGCTTATCCCAAGGGCCCATCCATAAGTGGACAGAATAAAGACTCATTCATTTATTTTGCCCCATACTTGTGGTGCAGATCACTACATTCAGAATAAATGGATCTGTGCTAATGCAGACGGCTACGGATACACATCCATATTGCTGCCTGTGGCTGTGGGTTTACGAGTGGGGGCAGCTCTATGGATGTGTGCATTGGGCCTTAGAATTTTAGATGGGTGGGTGCCCAACTCTTGGCATCCGTGCAAATCAGCCATGTGAAGGGGCCACAATGCTGCACTGATTGCCATGCCCCCTTCATTGTTTACCAAGCACTGTTTCCTTTTAGTGGGGCCTGTTATTATGGCTTACATCCATCTTTTATTCTATCAAATAGAACTGAGCTGTAATACCCGCACAGCCACTACAAAAAGCACAAAGCAGTGCATGATAAGCAGTGGTGCGTGTTGGAGCGCCATGGCTCCTATAAACTGATCATCAGCAAGGGTGTCGACAATAGGACCCTGTACCATCTAATTCAGGCCATCAAGGCCCCAGACAGCATTGGTGCTTGTGATTGGTCTTTTCCAATAAACATCCAGTTAATTTCAAGTGATATACAGGCTCATTTTCAGCTCTTACTATTAACAAACAGGCACATTATCAGAGCAGGGTGAGCGTATAACATTTACACAAGCGGTTTAGCTGCGAGAAGAATGCTGACAAATACATATTTAAATTACCGCTTATTGTTGCTTTCACATATCCCTTAATGTTACTGTATTGTCAGCACATTAACCAAATCTAAAAGGCGAGCTGCTGCATAGGCCAGAGCTAAGACAAGCAGTCAGAAAAATTTATTCTATACTTCGCAGGATCTTTGAACTGAATACATTGGAGATAATGCTGGGATTGTGGCGAACGCCTCTCGCTACGTAAATGAGAATTCCAGCAGTGGTTCTATAGGCAGACTGCACAGGGCGCAGCATTCATTGTTACCACCGCCATTTAGGTGAGCCACATCAACAATGTATACTACGCAGCTATAAAAGGCGACTGGATTAGATTTTTTTTTTTTTAATTCAGCAGATGAGTAGATCGGAACATTACAACCCCAAACAACATATTTTAACAAGGCTAAGATAGGACTTCAATGTCTTTTACCTTTCATTTATCACCCTCTCCCACCACAGCTAATGTTGTGACCTAGGAACAGGCCATATAAAAGTGTCTTTGTCCTCCGGTGTCTAATACGCCATGTTTTATGCACCCATGTTTTATACTTACTACAGCTGTTTTTCTATCAGATTCCAGGCCAGAATCAAATGCCACAGTCTGACTACACAGAGCAGAGTGAAAGCAGAACGGCTGGCTACAAACACAGAGACACCTGCTTGTCACGTACCTTCAGACCCATTTCTTCTTTTCGGTACTTCCTGAAACAGTCTGTTCAGGTTCTGGCCTGGATTCTCTGTTGAAAAACAAGTTTGGTAAGAACAAAACAATCGGGGGGGATGTCATCTTTGTAATGTCATGGGCTACATTACATGAAAAGATGGAAAATCTAATGCTGGTGAATGCAAAGATGGTTGAAAAGTTACCCAAATACACCCTACACTACAACGTCCACTAAGGTAACCAAGGACACCCCTATACAGATGCAGACCACAAGCCGAATGACACACTAACGCATTTCAAGCATGACAACTTGCTTCCTCTTTCTCTATGAGGAATGTTGTCATCAGGTTTAAAGTAGAGTGGGTCATTCAGCTTGCAGCCTTATTGTCACATATTAAAAGCTGGATTAAATGAACTTGATTTTTACATTTATTTCTGCTGTACTGAACTGTCTGTTCTTTTGGACATGTTGCACAAGATCAGACCACTACAGGTGAGCTGGATTGTGCAAATTTCATATTAACTCCCTTAAAGCGACTCTGTACCCACAATCTGCCCCCCCCCCCAAATCGTTTGTACCGCCAGATAGCTGCTTTTAATCCAAGATCTGTCCTGGGGTCCGTTCAGCAGGGGATGCAGTTATTGTCCTAAAAAACTACTTTAAAAACTTGCAGCCCTGTGCCAAATGGCCATGGCCTAGAATATCTGTGCCCTAACTTTGCACCACCCCTCCCCGTTCCTCCTCTTCATCATTAGGAATGCCACTGGCAGGATTTTTCCTATTCCTCTGCAGTGAACACTGCACAGGTGCCTTAACGATCCAGCCCATGTGCTGTGCTGACACAGGTGAGGAATAGGAGACAATCTGCCTGGAGCATTCCTAATGATGAGGAGGGCGGGGAGGAGGGACAGAGAGGTTGTGCCAGCCTAATGCATAGATATTCTAAGCCCCGGCCGTTGGGCACAGGGCTGCAAGTGTAAAAGTTGTTTTTTAGGACAATAACTGCATCACCTGCCGAACAGACCCCAGGACAGATCTTGGATTAAAAGCAGCTATCCGAAGGTACAAGTGGTTTGGGGGGGGGGGGCAGATTGTGGGTACAGAGTCGCTTTAACATGTCCCATCATGATATCACTGGGGATTTCCTTAGAGGGTGTTGCCTGGTGGATAATGTCTTAAAGGGGAGAACTGGGTAAAAAAAAAAAAAAAAGGCAAGGCATTATGCACTGATCTCCCAGTGCTGCAATTCTGATGCTTTGCTCCCGACTCATCTTCCACTTCCAGGCTACCTCACACAGGAAATGTCCCCTGAGCCACCCAGGCATTGCTTTCTATTTTCTGTGTAGAGATGGGCCAAGGAAGTGGAAATCCAGTGATTACAAAAGCGTCAGAAGATCAGGTTGTGGATAACCGGATAATGTTCTTTACCCCACACACTGTTCTGACCCTTTTGAAAATAACATTATCCCACCTGACATATCTTTAAATAAAGTTGCTGTGTTTTCACTCGACCCAAAAGACAAAGTTAGCTCTGCTACATGTGTATAACAGTGTCCATCTAATTAGATCTGTCTCTAATACAGAGTTGGAGAAATCCAGGAGCCAGGTAACCAGGATGCCAGAACACCACAAATAACTTGTATATATATGTGACTGACTTCTGAAAACTGCATCTTGCCTCCTGGATTAGACTAACCGGCTCCTGTATTCGGAGAAGATTTATTTACCCGTGCCAGAGATATGTCATCGGCTTGTATTAGAAAGTCCTGTATATTTTTGCGAACCTCAGGGCTGCACTAAAATAAGCCTAAAATTCCCCTTTATATAAAGACATACTAACACTAAAAATTTATATATACTTCTAGCTCTGCTGTGACTGTGTGTGGTCGGTAAAATAATGCACCCAGGCCATAGAGGCGGCCATCCTTTAAACACATTGTCAGCCATGGCCGATAGCAATCTTTGGGGGTCATCACATGCAGCAACATCCTGCCAAGTACCAGATGTTACTGGCTTAATCCTATTTGTACCTACAGACATGTTACAATAGCTGCAGGAATATAGGGGTGAGCGACCTGATATAACAGCACATGTGGTCCAAAACACCTTTCCCGCACATGAGAGTTTTCCTATTAAAATTCATGTGATCTTAATCATAGTGAAATGGGGGAGATAATCGCAGATAAACGGCATCGGCCACGTTCTACACGGTACATTGTGTGCTGGGGCTGGATTAAGTCCGCCGCACAGAGAACAAAAGCGTAGTAAAAGGAAAAACACAAGTCTATAGTTTCATGGGAAAATGGAAAATTGCCTTTATGGTTATTATTACCTCTTACAGATAAGAAATATAATATTTTGAGATAATCCCGTAATGATGGAACATAGGGATTCATTACAACTGGTTACCTCTGCTTATAAAAGGGACAATTATTGATTTACTCCTTATGGACTTCCAAGTTTTGTATTTTTATAGTTTATAGAAGAGATAGTATAGTAAGTAGAGTTTAAGAAGGTATCTAAAAGTAAATTCACTCAAAAATTTGGGTATAGCTGCAAACAAGCTAAGGAAGCTTAGATATGTGGAGCTGTTTGTTGATATCTAAAATGGAGAGATGACTGGCTGAATTTCTTGTCCCAATAAAATAATTTATCAACAGTCTACAGGATAGGTATGATGTAAAATCACTGGGGGTCTGACTGCTAGGACCTCAAGAATGATGGTCCCATAGTGCCCTTTGTGTATAAGGCAGTAGAGTGCTTGTGTGGCCACAACTCCATTCACTGCTAGGGGACTGGAGGAAATCTTAGGGTATGTTCACACTGAGTAAATGTGGTGGAATTCCACAGCAGAGGAATTCCGCCTGCCTCAGTGTGACACTGCTCTTCTATGGTAGGGCTCGCGCACCTCCACTCCCGGAGGAGAATTGACATGTCAATCCATAGCAGTGAATGGAGTGGCAGTCACTCAAGCACACTACCTCATTCTCAAGGGGTTCTTGAGTAACAGCATTTTTGAAATTGTTGGGCTTCCCCATCAGTTGGACCATAGCGATCATACATTTATCACCTATACTGACAGCACCACCCTTGACCTCAGGTTGTGTGTGGTATTTCAATTCAGCTCCATTAACTTCAATTAAACTAAGGTGCAAAATCACAGCCAAATTGAGGACAAGAGTGGTGCTGCTTATTTTTTATTTGTTACATGCATATTTCTGCATATATATCTCAGACACAAGTCCTTATTTGACAGTGGGTGGGTGGGGGGTGTTATGTTTTTTCCTGCCATTTTTTTTTATTAACTAATTAACTCTTGGTAAGACATGAGGATGCAAGAAAATAAAAAAAAGGAAGAATAAAAAAAAAAGTTTATAAAAATGATTAAATTTATGGTGCTTTTTAGAAAACAAAAAAAAAATGCACAACACATTGCTTCCACTAGACCAGGCATAGGGAACCCTTAACCCTCTAGTTGTTTTAAAACTACAATCCCCATTATGTGTGGAGAATCAAAATTTTGAGGTCGAGGCATGATGGGAACTGTAGTTCTGCGAGAGCTGAAGGGCTGCAGGTTCCCCACCCAGCATTAAAGGGGTTATCCAGCGCTACACAAACAAGGCCACTTTTTTCCAGAGAGAGCCCCTACTCTTGTCTCCAGCTTGGGCGCAGTTTTGCTGCTCAGTTCCATTGAAGTGAAAGGAGCTTAATTGCAAACCGCACCTGAACTGGAGACAACAGTCGTGTTGTCTCTGAAAGAAAGTGGCCATGTTTTTGCAGCACTGGTTTGTTAAAAAATCTTTACACCGAAGAATAAAGCACTAAAGCCAAAACAAACTAAAAGCAGCAACTAAAAGGTTATAATAATGTATATACATGTGATGCCATGCACATATGTGTATCAGCAGTGTATTCAAACAAACAATGCATGGCTTCTGTGTAGCCATCTTACATTCAGTTGACAAAATGGCCAAAATAACTAAATTGTGTCATTTTGGGACAAAGCAATGACAAGGACCTTGAAACGTTATAGTGGCTATCGGGATCAGAAAAGCTGTCCTGAACCATGCGGGTAAGTGAATGGAGCAGAGCTGCAAACTGTGCTCTGTTTTAGGAAGAAGGTAGACATTTTTCTAATCTGTTCAATCCTTTAAAGACCCAATATGAAAAACTAGTTCTAAGTCAGCTACCTTTATTATTACTACTGATAAAGGAAAAAAAAAAAAAAAGTCTCATTTTCTGACTAATGACAGGCTATGGAAGACGTCCCAACACTACTATATAAGTCTGCAGGTACATAGCATTCTGGATTCTTTAGGAGTTAGTCTGGCTCCTGGATTAGACTGTCTGGCTTCTACGTCCTACCGTGACACATCAGGATATGTATGGTGGTACATCATCGCACCCACTGTCTAGGAATGAGCTATTAGTCACCTGGGTCAGATATGATGATAATGGCTGTAAAATGAGGAAATCTGGTAGTGTGAGGTGTTGGAAATGGTTAGGAAGATAATGTAGACTTTAGGAACATGTCACTCACCTCTTTGTCTGCCTTGTATACTCCGCAGTGCGAGGATGTTCTGCTCATCGGACAGGAACTGCTTCATCTTGTGGAAAGGCTCCTTGCCTCGTACAGTTAGTTTATTCCATGGTTTGGGTCTGGCCAGGATCTCACTCACAGACCCCTGCGATAGTCCCAGTACATAATGTCCAAAGATACGCTGCCCAATATTGTGCTTGATCAACTGCTCTTTCACTTGACGTGCAATTTCTGCAGTGTCTATTTCTTCGCCTTCCGAGACGCTCCCAGCGCTCTCTGACTGGCTTGGTGAAGGAGCCATGCCGTTTACATCCGGACTTGGCTGTTGTAATGGACTTTGGGAAGATATGGAGTTTGTGCTGAAGTGACCTGTTGAAAAAAGCATGCTTGTGCTTCCTGCTTCCTGCATTGCCTTGGAGTAGAAGGACTGCATAAGCTGTCGCTGGAGAAGTGAATTTAGTGCAAATTTTCCCGTGGAGGCCAAGGGTAAAGAAGGGCTTGCAATGGATGAGCTGAAAAAGTCTTGGTTTAAACCCGTTGGTGAGAACTGATGTGTACCATTAGTATTGGAAGCCTGCTCCCCTGCGTTGCGGAGCAACTGAGAGGGAGGGGAGGCCGGCAAGGTTGCAGGACGCTGAGTTTCATGCTGGTCTTTCCCTTTTCTCCTGGCTGACCCTACAAGAAAGGTCAAACATAATGCATTATGGGGGGATTAAAAAGGGAAAAACCAAGATAAAAACGCAATGTTTGCCCCACAAAGTGAAAAAGTGCATTTTTTTTTTTTTAAAGGGCCAATTAGGTTTTTAAATTGAATTTTCAGTAAGCCAAACTAGGCCCCCAAAACAAACAACATGCATTTCATGTTTGTACCTTTCTTGTACAGTTTGTTGCAGCCTGGAGAACACCTATGACAGATGGTTGCACTTCACTTGTCAAACACAAATCATATATTACAAGATTATGTCATGATATGTAACTCTGGACAATGACATGGTCTTATAGCATACAACTTTAAGTCAATGTGTGGCCCCACAGCAAACATTTACACTTGAGAGCAGAAAGTGAACCAGCCTTACAATGATGGGTCATAACAGTTATTACAGAAGACCCTGCCTATCATCTAGAGCAAGGCTACCAAACTGTACACTGCGTATCTATTGGAACAGAATCAAATAATCATCAGGGTAGCATCTAATAAACTCATAATGATGACTATTAATCAGACCCAATGAGAAGCATTATCACTGTATACACCAATGCTCTATTCACATCACCATCCCACCTTTCCTCCTCCGGCAGAGAAGGCGAGACAACAAGCTTGTAACGCGGCCCTACGACGTCTTACATAACCGCTATTTCCTAAGGTAATTAGTCTTTTCTTTTTTAACACAATGCCGCGGAGGTCCTGAAGATGTATTCTATTCTCCGGCTCACACTCCTTACAAGTCAAACAATACTTGCGGATTCTGTTGTTCATTAATCTTGCTGTCAGGTGTCTAACTCCGCTTTCCACCGCACATTCATTTTTGTCACTTACTGATGTCAGCAAAACAAACTTACCGCTCAGGTCGCTGTTGGAAATACGCAGTGTGGCGTTCTCTGACTGCAGCGAGCGGTTCTTCTCCAGTAACAGAACCTCCAATGGTTTTGATGCATCCTGAATGAGGCGATATGTGGAGATTTAAAGGATTAACAACATGAATTAACTCCTCCTATGGAATTTCTTCTGCTAGAGAACGATTGCTAAAATACAACATCCAAATGACTATAGGTACCTGTTGACCAAGGACATAACATTGCAATAAGGCTCTGTATACACGCACATCAGATGCCCTTTTCCGTATACATAATACTACACCTATTCCTCAAGACTTTAACATGTAAATTTGCAGATTGTAAGCCCTTGTGGGCAGGCTTCTCTCTCCCTATATACCAGTCTGCCATTTACTTTATGTTGTTTTTCTTGATTTTATATTACATTCTGTATGTTAACCTTGTATCATATGAAGAGTGCTCTGGAAGGGTGCTTTAAATATTAATAAATAATAATTATATGACAACCTTTGGAATATACAGTGATGAGTACTGTACAACTGTTGCTACATGTATTTAGTATAACTAAACACCAAATAAAAACAGAGTAAAAATATAATACTAGAACACTCGGACCCTATTAGAATCAATGAGGTTTGTCATCTATTTCAAAACTGGTATAGCTGCCTTGTCTGCATTATAAGCTAAAGCCTTGAGGTTAGTATTTGCAGTTTCACAATTATAAAGAACTATAAAGAAAAAAAAGCAGTGTATAATAAGCCATCTTTGCTCAATATAGGAGACAAAAATCTGCATTCAAATACCATTAAAAAGCACAAAAACAACAACAACAAGACTACTGCCTAAGCATCTCAAGCAGCAGTGGCATTATGGGCATAATAAAACATTTGCAGCACGGACTATACCTGTGCACTTGATCCTTCAGACTGAGCAAACTCCATGGATTTCAGAATGCTGCAAAAATCAAAAGACTAAGGTTACTGCTTATTTTTGCATATCTAAGAGAAAGAAGGAACGTGAGCTTTCCAAGTGTCAACATCGCAGGAAAACAACTTCAGGTAACTTTCTCAAGTCGCTCGGCAGCAGCGATAATCAGATAATGAATCAGAACACCAATCTATCCCTAGATAAAATACATCTTTCTTATGGGTCATTTAAATAATGCATATCTCATTCCCAGCAGGCCACATCACGGCATAAAATTAAATGTTAATAAGGATATAACATTTGAAGCTGTCAGAAAGTGTATACATTTGTTAGTGTAGCTGCAAGGGAGTTAGATTTGCATAACAGTCTCGGTTAAATAACACTGATATTTTTTTTTCCCTCCATAAATCTCTTTTAGAGGATACATGAAGGAAGCAGACTGTGAAATAATACATGGATTGTTAATGGATTCCCTAAATATTGCAAATTAAACAGCACATAAATATCTGGATTATTCAGTGTCTACTTGTCGCCTGCACACAACATACGTGAATTCTGTTGGCTAAAGCAGAAGTCATAAGAAATATCAGGAGATCAATTCATTATGAAATAAAAGTGTTCCTGAGACTGAGGCAAAAGCTCCATTCTGCAGGCAGCGGCAATGCTCAGGAGAATGTGACCTAAAAACTCAGAGTGAATTACTGACATCATTGAGGCATCAGACACAACATCAGGTATAAGGAATAACTAGCAGACAAGCACAAAACTGGCGCCAGCACCGCATTACATTACCACTTCTACCATATAGCCACAGGAGAGAAGCGCTAATCTAAGGGTACAGCCATACATGACCTATACTACTCACATGACCTATACTCGGGTTTCCTTGTGTAAGATCCACTGAGTTTACAGTAGCAGCAATGTTAGCACGATTTTAAGAAAGCGCATCTACATGCTAAGGGAGAAGTCTAAATGGGATTGACGTAGATATTGACCTGCGGTCCAGATTTGTGACCTAGAGCATGTCACTGTATGTGGCTTTATTGTAGAATAACCAGATTCACCTCAATGGGGATGGCAAAAGCTACAACAAAGCTGTAATACAATTTTATTGTTGCAGATTGTGCATTGGAAGCATTGTAAATCTGCATTTGCAGATTTTAATACACTTGGAGCTGCGGAAAAGCTTATAAAAATTGAGGCCATACCCATATACTGCTTTAGGCTAGGTTCACACAAAGTAAGTTTAGAATTAATCACGGCCATTGTTGTCTATTTGCAACAACGGCCCTGATTAATACTAAACTTACATTGTGCTGCAGTTAGAGGGAATCTCGGCTATAATGTATACACATAGTATACGATCTGGCTGGGATCCCTAGCGGCCGCACAGAAAACTGACACGTCAGTTTTGTGTGGCCGCTATTCATTGAATAGCGGACGCACAAGCCTGACAGGTCACAAAATGGAGAGTGCGGCTCAATTGTGTTCAATGGTGAATTGGGATGAGCGTGCACACGTGTGCGTCCGCATCCCAATTCAACAGAAATGAGGATCATCTAGACGGTACGGAGATATCGGTTGGGATTATCTTCACTAACACCAGCCATTCTGTGACTCGGCCGGGTCACAGAACAGCCGGTGTTTCACGCTGTGTGAACCCGGCCTTAATCTGCAGGTAGAACTGTAGCAGCACCAAGTTATGTGAGTCTGCTGCCAAATTTTAGTATGGAAATTGTATATTAGAAATATATATATATATATATATATATATATATATATATATATATATATATATATATTCATGTGTTTAAAGTGCTCAGTTTAGCTAGTGCTGCAGATCCACAACAGTGACATTTTCCTGCAGATTTTAATCAACAGGGAAAAATCAGCATAAAGTATTTTGCAGCACATCGCCAATATAAAATGACATTTTGCTGATTTGAAATCTGCATTGCCTGTGAATATATGTGCAGATTTCCTGTGGATTTTTCCTTTGCGCAACAAAGAGATTTCTTAAGATCCCATTCCCATACATACAATGCAATCAATCACACTGTAGTTTCTCCACAAGCAAATTAACTGTGGAAAATAAGCAGCATGTCCAACCCATGTGACTGACAGCACCCTAAGGCTATGTTCCCACTACCGGAACGTGCCATCATTTATTGGCAAAAAGTGTCTGTCTATTGGTAATGACAGCTGCAAATAATGATCATTGTCAATAGACGTCCGCCCTTTTCCGATAAAATCCCATAGTGGGAACATAGCCTAAGAGTGATGGCAACATCCACCACCATGACTCCTGCTATGAACATAATGGTAGTAGTATAGTGGAAAAAGGATGTCAGGGCTGAATGACTGATGTGGCTTCTGGACCAGACAGCTGCCTTAATGAAATAAGAAAGAAGACCATCTCCTTGTATAGTACTGACGCTATTAAACATCAGAGACATGTGACCCGGTGTCTGGATCAGACAGAGGACTTCAGTTAATCAGCCATTAACAATTGGCTCTAGTCTATACCTGACTTCTACAAGCCCCAGTATGGTACAAGGCGAGTGGCTACAATCTTTGTCCAGGATTAGGAAATAAGTTACCAATATGTAGATAATTGGATATAAATTATAAAAAGGATGAAAACACAGTGCTTTTCTGCAGATGGCCGGTGGTAATATGATATTCATAAGTGCACACTCTCCCGGCACACTGTGCTGCAGTCAGCAGCAGTCAGCGGCATTTCCAATGTAACTTTGTGATTGCGTATTATGAGCGAAGGAACTGTTTTCCCAACACTCACAATGTAATTTCAACAAAATGATTTATGGCTGCAGGAAGCACTTGTCAAATAAAAAGAAGAAGGATTGGTAAGGAAGGCAGAACATCAGGAAAAGGGAAGGAGAAATAGATGCAGACGATAATATTACATTTTCGGACAGCACATGATATAGTTGAGGCCCATGATATTCAAGTCAGCTACAAGCTGACCTGAACATATCAGTGAGGAAGGAGATTTCAGAGTAAGCTTTTCTAACAACCCTATGTCTGTTGTTCATATCATGGAATGCATCATCCCGGCCTTTATTTTTCATAAGATCTGATATATAAATGGCCTATATAAAGTTAAAAGTATTATGGTTATCATATAAGATAAAGTAACTTCTTATAAAAATTTCTTAACACATCATTACAGGAGTCCAAGATTCATTTTTCTTATTGGGAGCTCTAAAGCCCCTGCATGGTAAAAGATAAGATATCGGCTACCTGCAGCCACCACTGGAGGGAGCTTTCTGCATACTGTTTATATACTGAACTCAATAATAATACACTATGAGGTAAGCTTCCTCTAGAAACAAAACGCAGACACCCAGGGATCTAAGCAGCTATACTTACTTTGCTTCCTGGTGCTCCATATCCAGCTCCACACTGTGTTACTGGGGCATTTACTTCATTGTGGCTGCCACATATGAATGAAGCTACACCAACATGCAGTGTAACCACGTGAGGCCACTGAGTACACATGTGGATATGGTTTTTTCGGCCACATGCAACAGTTACAACATGGTACATGTTTCAATGAAAAGGCATGGGGCTGAAATTGGAGCGAGGTAAGTATATAATTTCTTAAATCCATAAACAACTCCTTTTAGTGTATGTTCACATTTGAACATGGTTTATCCCAATTCATTATAGCCCACGCACAGGCTACCAGACACTTTTTTAAAATATTTTTTCCCATGTCTTAAAAGTTCTATACTATAGTTACCCACATTAACTAGTGTACAGATTCCCATTAAAAACAATGGTATGTGTATTTCACACGGTTTTTGAACAGGTTCCACTTCAAAAATCCCTGTATGAACACCTTTAAACACACAGTTTAAGTAAAAGAATAAGAAATATAAATTAAAAATATAGAGTAAGTTACATACTTAAGCTCCTTTTTAATTTCTTCATAGTCCGCCTGCACTTTTAGTTTTTCTTCAAGTTGCTGTATAAATAGAAAATAAAATCACAATTAGAAAAAAAAAAAAAGTGCCATATTTTTTAACATATAAGATGATCCCCAACTTTTTCTATTAATATATAGAGTTTGGGATATACTTGCCAAATAAGACTACCCCTCTTCCAACGCACCCCAAATAAAAATGAATAAAAAACATCTGGAAGATCTGAGAGGCAGAGAAGGAGGTACAGTAATACCGGTAGGATACAAGGGCGGGCCAGACAGGTGAAAGGGGTGTGTTTTTCTGGGCACAGCGCCACTCTACCATATTTTTTTTCCCCATACCCCAGATGCCTGCAGCTTGCTCTGCCTTTCATATAGTAAAGTTTGCCCCACCTATTACAGCTGATCACTGTGGGTCACTTTATTTTATTTAAAGAAGAAAAGAAGAAGTTGTAAAAAGGACAATCCCTTTAAGGGAGTCTTGAGTCTTTGCCTGATCAGATGGAAAATGTTATTAAGAACTAGCCAGAAAATGGATGTTAACCTGGCCTGTATGTATAGAAGCATAAGCAGAGGTACCACAGCCTATGACCATGGTGCTGCAGAAAGTTTGTAGAGGTTAAAGATGTAACCAGACTTCTATGTCTAGGAAGCCAACAAGTCCCTGCCTCAAAGGGAAAATGCATTAGATTGGAGGTGTGAGGGCACAATGGGCTTTTATACTTATTGTACAATAATGTAGTCATTGTATAAATGAATAATGTATAATCTAGTCTATAACAATCCTACACAGCCTGATGTTCCCCCATGGGGCACTTGACGTAGTTCTGCGGTTGTCCAATGAAAAACTTGTACCAAGATGCAAACGCTTCTAATCATTTACCCATGACAAAATATTCATGAGGATGAAGTAGATGGAAGGTATTGTCTGCTATACATTCATGAACAGATGTCAATTCAGTATTTCAGACTAGTGTTTGTGATGTGTATTCAGTCTTTAGGAATTGGCATTTTGACTAGTGACTCTGCAGTTTCATTCCTCCGGTGCCAATGGTGAGAATGATTGATAATTATACAATTCCGTGTTGCTGCGAGATACATCACATATTATAGCAAACAAATGTCACTATGAATTCCCTACTTAAATTTTTAATGTGATTTTAATGGTGCTAGGGAAGGCCTACATCTGGGATCCATTCACATGCCAAGATGCATGGAGCTGAACAAACTGTTAGTCAGATCCAACAGAATGACAAAAGGGTGCCTGAAAACAGTTGTTAGAAATATAGTACATTAACCTCTTCTCTATAGAGGGCATATGGAACCTTTCATCTACAATTGTCCATTGACGGAGAAAGGCAAGTTCCGCATATTAAGGGTGGGGGAAGGGGGAGCTGCAATCTCTGACAAGAAGAAAAATGGATTGTAAGGGCCATGTATAGCTTCAAATGTATATCTGCTTATGTAAAATAATAGGCTACACAGAGTCACAAAATATGACTGCACTGTAAGCATCAATGGCCTCTCTACATTGCCGTTGGCTACAATTGGCTTCAGGATGATTATGTTTTGCTACTAGATGACAATAGCATAGACATACTTGTAAGTTAAATATGTGTACTTCTCACATTCAGAGAAATATAAAGAATACATTTAGTTCAAAAGAACAAAGGGGAGTTGGTTGTGGCGGCTGCACGGAACCACCCAAAAGCTGTCAATTTATTATAACAGTCGAGAGCTCTCTCTCCCAACACCACCCTATACACACACACTCCGTTTAGCTGAGCATACATGCAGTCAATCTCAGAATAGACAGAGCCACTGCCAGACACTTCTGATGGCAGCTTACCTCCCCAACAACAAAGGGGTTTGGGGCAGCAAAAATCCAATGTGGTTGACTGTTCTGTACTGCAACATCTGCCATTTTTAAACAGTAAGAAGGCCCATAAACATTAGATGATCGGCCAATCTTGCCAATCCCCCTGGAATTCATTCATATTTCCTTTGACAATAGGATCTGCCTGCTTTGCCAATCACTGAATTCAGCAGTGTCCCCTTTTAGTCAGTGACTGGCTGAGTGGGCAGGCCCTGTTGAGGTATCTCGTCTCAGAAGTAGGAATGAGCATGGACCAGCAGAAGACTGCAAGTCGCTGCATCGGTAGCTGTGGGTGACCACTCTAGGTTAGAATTAGAGATGAGTGAATTTACAGTAGGAACAAAGTGAATCACTTTGTTCCTATCTGCATTCTGCTCATCACGCTGTGGGCTTTGAAGTCTGCTCTGCTCCGTGCCGCTCCTGCCCTGGTGCTAGGAAAAGATGGGTCCAGTCCTGGGAAACTGGGAGAAGTTTCCCAGGACTGGATCAATCTTTTCCCAGCAGACTTCAAAGCCTGCAGCCTGATGAGCACAATGCAGACAGGAATGAAGCGATTCGCTTCGTTCCTACTGTATATTTGCTCAACTCCAGTAACAGTAATTAATTTTTCATTTTCAGCAGCTCCCAATCAATATATAGAAAAAAAAGGTTCCTGGAATACCCCTTTAATTATTAAATTGTCAAGCTTTTAAAAATACTATTTCTGCCATCACTTAGTTCTAGATTTTCCTAGAAAACTGTAATGATGTATCACCATCTAAGATTTCCTAAACCTGCCTAATGCTATAGGGACAAGGAATGTTTTTCTACATACTGTACTGTAAGCATCAATAGGGGGAGATTTTTTTTTAAATGGAAAATTATTATATATAGCGCTTAAAATGTAATGCAGAACCTGACCTATTATATTGATATAATGCTGCCCTGGCATTTGCGCTCCAGCATGCATGTCATGGCAGCAATTTATTTTCATGTTCAGAACACAAGACAAATTTTTGGTGACATCATTTATCAAAGGATGTGGACGTATGCAAAGCTGGCTCTAGTGATGCATGCAGGACAGAATAAAAGATTCAGAGAGATCAAAAGGTTTTGCTTATGTGCGTGCCTCTAAAACACAGTCTATTAGAGATGACTCATTGAGCACAATTTCTTGATGTCTGGAATTAGCTGGTATGCATGCAAAGATGCACAATGTGCTGCAACAGTGTATTTTGCAGGGTAATAAAGGTTAATGGCACTTCACCATGTCTACATGGAAGAGAAAGATTGATAAGTAATTTCACACGAACAATGCGCTTTTCCCGCAGCAGTCTACATAGAGAGCTGCTACAGTTCCCAAGAACCAGAGGATAGATAAAAATTGATCTAGCTGTTTATACTATCATTTCTTTATGTATCCTTAAGATGGTCATAGACATGAGATAGCTGCTGAGCTTAATGACTCCACCATAAACATGGGCGCTTAACTGAGAATGCATGTTTATTTCATTGGAAGAGAGAAGTAAACAACCACCATACATCTCTGGTGGCATACTATCTGCTATCAGAACAAAGAAACGCACGTGACCGATCACAACTGGAAGCTTACCAAGTGATTGCCAGCTTTAAACTGAATGTGTCATCACACAATGGTAGTGTTTAGATCAGGTTTTTTATTTTTTTATTTAACATTCTAAGAATGATATAACCTATTTCAAAATGACCCTGAAACATTAGTTTTCAGTCTGAACAATAAGCCTACAACTAAGTTGAGCCTTCCTGTTCGGTACAGATCACTTTCCAGTAGTGTCCTCCTTGTCATCACAGACAGGATCACGGTGAAAAGTGACACTGGTGAATAGGTAAGACAACATTTTCAATGATGCCTCCCCTTGCCTGTAGAATGACATCCACACAGGTCACAGAACATGCCTAGAAACGTCTCCCATACTAATAAATAGGATCTGCCCCAGACTAATGTGCCTACATCCATAGGGCTTACAGTAAAGCACATTACTAAATGCTGTTAAAAACTATTCAATGAGATGACTGCCCCCCCCCCCCCATAATAATGTACTTAAACTGGAAGAAAAAAAAAGTTTTATTCCTCAGAACCAGTAGTAATGAGGAGCGCAATTAAAAAATCCACATGTGAGACATCGTCTTGCTGCTCTCATTAATGTGCTCCCCCTTGTTTAATGTGAAAGCAAGAGATAAGCAGGACATTGAGCAGGGGAGATAATAGGTAACCTGAGCTATGGACATGGGGAATGGCTGCAGGAAGTATGCCTATTTATTGAACATTTCAAAACGTTCAACATGACCAATTCTCTCAATTCTGTTTTGTTAGGTGGTGACTGTCATGAACGAATCCTGGGGCAATCACCTAACCCAGGCATCAAACAACTGGATAGTGTGTCCATTTTAGCCAATTGCTGCCTAGTATGTATGGGCAGCTTAGAGTAGAGGCAGTCATAATCTAATGTGCACTGTTTCATGGTCAGCATTTGTAGTAGCAGGCACACCAAAAGTGAAAGGTAGATTATAATACCCCTGTATTGCACACCAGTCCAATAACACTTACTTTAAGAGTGCTGTTCTTGGTGTTTAGCTGCTGTTCAAGCTGAGATATTTGAGAAGCTGAGTTTTCACGAAGCTTTGTAAGACTGGCCTGTAACCTCTGTACATCTTCCACAAGTTGGGCTATTTCACGCTCCTTTGCGGTAAGTTCAACTTCCATATTGGAGCGAGCTGATCCCTCCATCGTCTGATCCTGTTTGAGGGCAAAGAGACAGGAATTTGAGACTCACTCGTTGCTGATAATCAGTCCGTGTAAAAGACCATTAGGACGCAAAAGATTACACTGGATTTATCCTTATAGGATAACAGAATGAATGGTTTAAAATTGATCTACACAGGAAACAATAGTCAAGTGCATTGGCGCCATCTTAAACAATCCCTACAGAAACTACTTATGATATAATATTTGTCAAAGCCACCCATAACAGTCATATAGCTTCCAGCAAAGTATATTAGCCAATGCATTTTAGCCAATGCATTTTAAGAAGGATCTACATTTTATAAACTGCTTCCATAGCCAAAAGGCACACATCTATGAGCCAAAGCTGTTGGGATAGGAGGCAGCCCTGGAGACTGCCCAGATGGATTGTGGTTAGGGCAACATGAAAGTCATGGCTGGTTCTCTATAAGAGATGGCCTGTGCCCTACAATAAGGTATACTATAAATTTTATAGCAATAGCAGTGTAAATATTCTGTAAATATGTAAATAAGCAGTGGAATATGCTGGGGGTTACAGTTTTGCCACCACTACTTTTCAAGCCATCACCAATGACTGCTAGATGGCTTGAAGTGTCACTGATAATATTTTTATCCTAATGATCCCCATGCTTTTTTCTCCATGCTTTTGTCACTGAGGTCTAGTAAACTATAAATGTCTCTGTGAACGGCATTTACAGACTGTGCTGCTGGGAACATTCATTTTTATCATGACGAAATCAATAGACACCAACTATAAATGACACTTTTATTGTTTATCGTTCATCGTCTTTCCTGCTTTCTCACGGGCCAATAATCAGTATGAGTGATTGGAAATTGGAAAACGTTGCTAATAATAATAATGATAGTCTTTATAAAGGGTGTTCTGTTATAAGTGGAGTTGACCTTTGACATGGATTGGCAATCACATATACTGGCTTGGTCGAGCAGTAATCTCGGTATGACCACTGACTGACAGCTGAAAAGTCATCATCTCATCAGAGAGATTAGAAATACGCAGAATCCTATAGTGTACTTCTCACCGTATCGGGCGGCTTCTGCGTCTGCGAGGCATGGTGGACAGATTTGTTAAGTGATGAGAGCTGCTCCTTTAAGGCCTCTGCTTCTCTCTGCGCCACCTCTGCTCTCTGAAGGCAGGAAAAAAAAAAGGTGAAGAGAAAAATACATTCATTTTAACAACTGACAATTAATCTGAGAACATTCATCAATTCATGCCCGGCTGACTATAATTGATTTTCCTAAACACTCAACCTAATAAATGTTAGGGGGGGGGAGGAGGAAAAAAAACTGAAAAGTGATGGATTTTTATTTTAAACAGTACAAGGAAGAAATAATTGAGCGATTATGACAGTAATTTAACGCTAGAAGCAAGGAATCCCCTGCTGCTGTTAATGCTGCAGCCCACTGAATTTATCAGGCTGAATAAATATGAGGAGAAATGGAATCTTTTTTATTCAATTTATTTCTATACTCACGCCGAGAATGATTTCATTTCAGAATTACTTGTGGGAATGACTCATAGGGGGAGGCACGGTAGGAACCTTTTAATCTGGTGGGGTTGGATTCTGTTCAGCCAATGGAATGGCAGCGCTGGCAATGAAGGGGTTAAGGCGGTGGAATGATGGAGTAGGGTAAGGCAGCCATACTTACACACAGGGCAGCTTGCCTTCTTGTTTGTGCAGATCAGAGCTGAATATGATTATTTTACACCAGCTGATGAATCTGATTTGATCATAAATAATGCGCTCGACCATGAATTTTGCAGAGGCAGGGAAGCACAGGCGGCAAACATCTGGGGGGCTGGCTATGAGATTTGTGCATGGTAGCAAATAGCTAGGATTGTCACAACATTAATATTTGCCTCTGATCTCACAAGGAATCCAATGCAAGGTTCCACTATCGGGTGGTTTTTTTCAAAAAGGGTCATGCATAGAAGGATATCCGAAAGGATTAATGTGACTTTCTGGGTGAAAATTGTTGTTGACATACACGTAATTTCTCAGCCAATAATGCAGCAGTAATAACCACTAACAAATAATAGCTGACAATTGCTTCGACTGCTGGAACAGATCAAGTCAGAACTCATTGTTTTCTCACCATAGACGTAACGTGACATTTGGAAGTCTGTGGCCTACAACCGTAATAGTAGTAGAGTTCGGTATGTCGCCAATTGTGACTTGCAGCATCTTCACTGCTTGTGTACAGGACACAAAATAACTCAATAGATCTTAGAGGGAGGGAAAAAGCACTAAAAAAATGGAAATGCTATGCTACAGGGGATGTTTTTTTTTTTTATTACATGTAATCAGTAGCTGTCTCCTATCCGCTGGACGTGACAAAGGGACTGCTTTCATGTTGAACGCCATAAAAAAATAAAAAAATAAATTGAGTCGACTTCTGAGAGAAAAGTATGTGTTCATTGAGTACGTCACAGACCTAATACATAAAAATCCATTCAAAGAAAGCCCAGATCCTAGTGCTTTTCAGCTTGATCTTGCACTCCCAAAAGATGTGCTTAATCAAAACGTCATGTACGGCGCTCGCCTGCCAAAAGACCTTGGTTAGGACTACAAATCCTTCTTGGACAAAAGCAAATGTGTGCATGCCAAAGCAGAGGCAAATAACTCCAGTCTAGAGCATAGTCCAGGACAAATTTCTCAGCATGTTATTATGGTACGCATTAGAAGGCTTTTAACACTGCCATCATCTTATAATGAAATTTCAATGCTGTTTCATTTCTTTAAGGAATTAGCTCTGAATGTACAAGATCCTCTCTCTTAAGAGCATAAATATAATGTAGCCGGGTTTTATGTTTTCTTTTTTCAATTTGGAAATTTCCCAAAAGAAACTAAAACCCATGACATGAAACAGGTGGCCACGATCCAGCTGCTCACCTGCGCCTGGAACATGCATATACTAGTACTTGCTGTAATAGACTGGATGTAGGCACATTTTGTCTTTTCAGTTAAAATGAAGTTCCTGAACCGAGGTACAGTAGCGTGAGACAATTACATGCTGCTAAAAGACTGGGAAAGTTACCTGGTTGGCTCTCTCGAGATCAGTCATGATCATTTCAATCTCATCGGCCCTAGAGAGGGAGAGAAAAAAGATACACAGTAAGTAAGGCTGGCAAACACAAAAACATCAAGGTGATGGCTTAGTATAACCCAGAAATAAACGAGCAGTGGAGCTTAGGACGCTTGCACATCTCAGTACATCATGTAATATATTGATTTGAATCTATGTTTATCCTAAATAAGGAGTCCAGTGGGTGGCAATAGTCAGCAATTATCTGTGAATGGGAAGGCTGTCAATCACTACGTAGGACCACCCACTGGACGTCTAAGCTAATGGTGCTTTTACACGGAACGAATTTTCGCGATAACGGTCGCATTTGAGCGATAATCACCTTGTGTAAACAGAGCAAACGATCAAACAGTGATTTTGATCTTTCAACAAGTTGTCAAATCGTTGTTGGTCGCTCGCAAAAAATTTGCAGATCGCTTTGTGTAAACAGTCTTTTAAAGATTTACTCTATGTGTGAGATGGGCTTAAGCGATCGCAAAAACAATCGCAATAATGATTTTCTTAAACGATCTATTGTTCTGTCTAAATGCTGATCGTTATAAAAAAAACACAACGTTACTTTAAAATAGTTAAACGATCGATTGGGCGAATTATCGCTCCATGTAAAAGGACTATTAGAATGAGCAATTAAGTAAATAAATTAAATACAAACTATACCGAAACTTTTCTTTAAAAAACAAAAAAAAAAAAAAAACACAAAAACAAAACAAAAAACTATATCAATCTTCCTGTTCAAGGATGTGTTCACACTACGGAATCCACGCGGATATGATCTGGCAGATTCCGTTGCTTGTACCCATTCATGGCGACGTGCATATCCGCTGGCTCCATAGACACCATTCTATGGTCGTGCAGATTCGGCCTTCCCCTGAAAGAACCAACGTGTCAATTCTTTTAGCAGAAAGTGGAATCAGCCTGGCCATAAAATGGAGCCGGCGGATATGTGCGCCGTAGTGTGAACCCACCCCTACATGATATCTGCAGCCTGGACTGCAATTTCAATGTAGCATCAGGAAAACACTTGACATGCTTTATGGATATATATATATATATATATATATATATATATATATATATATATATATATATTTATATAGTTAGTTTCATTTCATAGTCAATCCAGTAAGGCTTCTAGGCATCCAAGCTAAACACACAGAGATTACATGTAATCAATGGGCAGCAGAAACTACAGGAACACTATTTTTGTCATAGAAAGTGGTCGGCACAATTGCGTGGAGCTCTCTTTTCGATATGTCTCTCTGTAAAGGGTAATTGCAGCTGTTTACATTCCAGGCCTCTTGTTTAAGAAGTGCAGCTCTGCTCAAAACAGCTCCTAATTATAGATCCGCACTGTAAATATGAATTCATCTTAATCTCTACACGTATAAATATTTCTATTCGTGTTTCACGTTCAAACCAGAACTTGTATCGGTATTTTAAATGATTTTCCTGCTAATAACCATTTTAGCAAAAAAAATGTAATTCTTTTTAATGCTGGCCAACAGTTGTGCCCTATTTTGGTCAGATCAGAGGATATTCTAATAGAAGAGCACAGTTTATCCTTTGTAAATCCACTACTAACAGAGATCATAGAGAGTTTGTATTAGCAGCCTGGCTAACCCCTACTATGAAAAGTTGCATCTAGTTTTGTTTATAAGGTATGGCTATAAGATAAATTATATATTATCTATATCTGCCCTGCATTTGACTGTCATTGATTATTTTGTGAGCAGCTAAAGCAGGTGATACACAAGAGGCAGCTGTCAGCCGAATGATTGTTTCCAAAGTGGGCATCATGATTGAGAGGTCTACCGTCTACGACCTAGAAAGGAACACTATGAAGCTGTCCATAGACTTCAGACATATTGTTAGGCTGATGGATATCTACCCCCTCCAATACATATGCTCTGTTCGGCCACATGTGCATGTATTCTGAGGGCTTATGCCAGACAACTGAGAACAAAAGAATCGGACATGTTAAAATTTAACATGCCTGACCATTGTCTCTCAGACATCTACCACTGGGGGGGGAATAAGGCGGCATACACATTAGAAAGTCCGTTAATCCTGCCAAAACTGTTGAGTTTCATTGACATAGTCTGATGTGTATGGGCCGGGTAAAACCAGTTCTTGCTGTGGTACACCCCATCCATCGATGCATCATAGGATCAGCCATCCATCACCCTATAAAACTAGATAGTCTATGATGCAGGGAAAATGCCTGGCCAGACAGGTCTTCCCTGGTGCTAATAGCTGTGAATTGAAGAATCCAGAACCCTGACTCATGTCATGAAAGAATCCCATGACAGTATGGACTATGTAAATATTAACTATTGGGATTAATCTATGTAAAATATGTATAATAAAATAAAATAAATCAAGGGGAAATTGAGCATAAATAGGTTCTTCACCCAGACGGCTCCATTGAGATGGCTGTATAAACATGCTGCCACTACATACAAATCTATAGACGGTAAAGAACCATCGGACTGAGCTGTGAATAGTGAAACATTGGTGGGGGGCCTGTTCACAAGTGGCCGTACATAAATGTTAATAGCACAAGATGTTTGGTAAACCAATAAATCATGTTCATGCATTGGTTGTAGGTCAAATTGTTATCTATGATGCACAATCCTTCATACAGATAGAATGTTTATCTGTCATCTACGATCACTTTGCTAAATTACTTGTTATCATCTGCATTTCATATTGGCTCATGGAATTATCAATGACACATAGCATCATGTTCTATTTACAGAGCAAGGGAATCTTATCTTTTAGGTGATAAAAGTCCTGTTATCAACCTCACTTCTATCTGACCTGGGTTATTTACGATAAGGCTGTAAAGATGGAGACATTAAATGGCTTATTACAGATAAACGGCGCTTACATTGAATGGGTTCCATTTTAGGGTTGCCGGCTCTTATGTATTATAAAATCATACATAATGATATGTATCAAGGTCGATAATTCACATAAGATAGCTTTTGACCTATTTGGCTTAGCGTGCATATTGGCTTAGAGAAGCCTATTGACTGCTTCTTATGGCAACCAAGATATTTTATGCACTATATACTAATACAAAATGCTGTTTATTAGTGCAAATCCACTTTTCATGCTAAAGTAATGCTTTTAAGTATATAGCTACCTGAGACGGTGTTATAATCTTCCCTTATAATAAAAGGCATCTTGCACTTTATGCATTTATGATTTAATAGCCTTATTTTTACCTGACTAGCCATAAATTCTATTCTTGATGAGACTCCAGACCATAAAACCAAAGCACCACATCAGTAACCAAGAGTTAACAGCTGAGGAAACAGAAATTCCATTCCACCCAATCTACACATGTAAGAATTTACTCCACAATTGGCCTCTAGTGGCCCAACATGGTGTCCAAATAACTTACGTGTGATAAAAAAAGGGGGCAAACAGAATCATACAGACTATATGTGAAATGCAGGTCACAGCACGGCATGTGATCCACTCAGCAATCAAAGGCATTGCCTGTATCTGTCACTCAAGGTTCAATCGTTTCAGTGCAGGACAAATTGAACAGCTGTGGCTCGGAGAATTAAGTGTACTGCATGATTCATTCTGTATCTATGAAGGGAGGCATGTGAGAATGTCCCATACTCACTAATGCATTATAGGCTCTCCTGACATAGATTAGGTTAATGCTTTCACCATCATGTCACTAAATATTATCGACAGGGATAGTCAAACCTTAAAAATATCCTGAATGGTTTACACAGTCATTTATAATGATCACTACAGACCTAATATATTGGTGCACTTCCTAAACATGCACGAATACCATACATGTCCAAGTGATGAACGGTTGCATGATCTTAAATTGTCTTTACGATCCGCTTACGCCTTGCATTGTTTTCCATTACATATGTAAAAAATAATCACAGTGTAAAATATAACTTTAATTCCATCTAAGGCCGGGTTCACACTACATTTGTGATTATCTTTAACATATACGATTTATACTTGAAAGGGTTAAAATGTGTACCTTAAAAAGATGCTAAAAATGGATGCAAGAATACGTTTCTTGTTGACAGAATCTATTGGCCCTAGACAATAAAATGTGGCGGAAGATTGGCCCTAAGGGTCCATTTACACAGAAAGATTATCTGACAGATTATCTGCCAAAGATTTGAAGCCAAAGCCAGGAATGGATTTGAAAAGAGGAGAAATCTCAGGCTTTCCTTTATGACCTGATCTCTGTTTATAGTCTGTTTCTGGCTTGGTGAACAGCCCGGGGCCTATGGTAAAGTTAATCGGACCCTGCACCCACCCCTTCCCATGCATCAGTGTATTCTAAAATAACATCCGGTATGCATTACTACAATGTTTATTTTTTTTCTTTACAATATCATTGGCTGACATACACCACTATGCTATACAGAGTGGCATAAATCTGACAATACTCCCCAGAATACACCTCTGAGGTGCCTAAAAAACATGTGTGAACAAAACCTTACTATTCATAGCTAGGATACCATATAAACTTGAAAAACATCTCAGAACAGTATGGGGCTGTGTAAAGATATGGGTGGCTATGTCTGTTGTTGATCGCTTTGAGATGTTAACATGCCGCCATTATGTCCAGCAACCAGATTATTGTAACCAGACTTGTTTAATCTGTCTTCTTGAAGAAGAGGAGACAAGTCTATGCAGCGGTGACTAAAATGGTCTTCTGGACACTTTGTCTATTGCTTTCAAGTAACTGTCTGCTCGCCTGGAGTAAATATTTGCCTACTGCGGCTAAATTGTTTGTTAATGTTAAATGCTGGAATTACATATTGTTTATCACCATAGCAACAACATGAAAAGAATCATTGCCTCCATTTTAATTCCAATGAATCTTGATGTTTAATTAAGTTAAGCACAATGGAGAAGAAAATCGGAGCTGGAATGCTCTGAAGGAAAAAAGGAAAAATAAAACTTAAACTGAATAAAGAACTACAAAGAATTAAAGGAAAAATGAATGGAAATATAGATAAAACAAATCTTTGCTTCACAGAAAGCATGAACTTCCCTCAGCAGGAATCTGAGCTCACAGGGAATAACCCCAAAGCTTCCAACAAGTAAGAGGGTTCTTCCGGAGCTTTCCACAGCCAAGATCATCAATGTGTAGTCTATAATAGTGATACTGAGACCGAAGATGTAGTTGGCTTGGAGGAGGTAAACATGCTGGGGTGGGAAACGTTACCCCCATAATGGGTCTGGTATTGCTTAACATACTCTAAAGTGTCACTGTTGTAAATGTGGTATAAAGTAAGTTGTTTTTTTTAGGTATCATGGAAAACACAGCACTTCCTGTTCTCTGACTCTGAGAAAAGAAAAGAGTCAGAAAACAGGAAGTCCTGTGTTTCCCAGGTCATCTGAGAGCTCACAGAGAAGGCAGTCATGTGACTGATTGACACATTGAGCCGTGACTCTCTGTACTGGTCAGACTTCCTGTGTTTAGTCTGAAGTGTACAAATCTGCCTTCAGGAGACTCAGGAGCTTTGTTTTGCAGCATGATAACAATAAAATAAATAATGAATGTAAATAGAAAACTTGCTTTACATCACACTGTTGATTTAGATTTGGAAAGTTATAACGACAGTGACACTTTAAATAAAATTTAATTTAAATTGGCATAGTCATAAAAGAAACCTATTTTGATATGTCAGAGATACATGTCAAATATTTTTTGATCAGTCAGGGTCTGAGTGTTCAGACTGCGACCAATCAGGAGAACAAGCAGGGAGAAGCCCACATGCAGCGCATTTACTCCTGAATTTGTCTCTGTGACCTGGACGACCCTATAGACTTGCATTGAAGGTCTGTCTAGGTCACATGACACAGAGCAGGCAGACCATGATCGATAAAAACTTTTGATTTGCAATACTGACACTTGGCCGATTAGTTGCAGGCAAGTGTACATTAGTGGTTCCTGTGATGTGACATCATTATGTGACCCCAGGGCCCTTGAACTCTTTTCTCCACGCCTTGGCCTGGACATGTTGTAAAAGCAATGAGCAGGTGCCCCTATAGAGAGCCTGTGGATGATGCGACATGATCGTGGCACGTGACCACATGGACATCCCAGAGATGCTTATGCTAGTTTTCTAAACCAAGTAGTAAAGAAAGCACAGGACATTTATTACTTAATTTATTTTTCTATGGCTGCCCAATAAACCAGAATATGTGACAGCCCGGCAACCATGTAGCCCTGTTATTGCTGTATTAAAGGGAATTTTACTGCAAATTTTTACAGCAAATCTTCAGTTGTAAACATGGAGTAATTACACAAAGTATATTGTTCCATTCTTACAACACAGGAAGCAGCTTTTATAAAGCACCAATGTACAGAGAGTTTTGTTCTTTATTGGTACTAGAACATAATAAGGTCATATATTAAAGTTTTTTTTCTCCCCTCTATGCAAGAAATGTTCATTTATTGTTCCTCCAATCCCTGCGTAGGGAAAATTCTATAAATAAAGAATATTAATTAAAAAAAAAAATTAGTCCATATTGTTAAATTTAAAAAAAAGACAGTTAAAACAGTTGATTAAATTATTTTTTTCCTCAGTAGTATCCCTTTAAAGGCAAATGAAAAAATAAAATTCAGGGGTAAATCACACTGTAGTCAGTTCCTAACTGCTGAACAGACCAAAATAATTATAGACAATTTAAGTGTAAAAAAAAAAAATTAAACTGCAGCAATGTAAAAAAAGAAAAAAAAAAGCATGCATGGATCTGACCTTAGAGGAACTTCTGGGCAATCCCCTCCCCCGCCTACTTTCACACAAGCTTGCAATTGCTGAGTTAAACTTTCACGGTAGATAAAGGGCAGACACAGCAGTTATATCTGTTTTATCCAATGGCTCTACATAGGTGCAGTGACATGCTGTCAGTTCTCCTTTCACCTCATTTTAGGAATAAGTTACCTGTCAAAAACTATGAATATGTTGCTACAGGCAATACAGACATTTACCTCAGTACATCTAGCACAAGTCAGAAGCGCTGTGAGAGCTTCATATGGGAAATAAGTGTGCTGAACCTCTCTGAGGTCACATGCCTGCCAGTCATTAGACTTGCTTCTCATTACTACAGGATGAAACGGGGACTCTCTCTGTGTTCAGATGTATTTGTCAAGCAATGAGTTCAATGTGTTCTGTTAACAGAATAGGTTAAAAGTTTTTTTCAGGGCTCTTGTCTCCAGTTTGGGTGTAGGTTTTGCAACTCCGTTCCATTGAGGTGAATGGAGCTTAATCGCAAACCGCACCTGAACTAGAGAAAAGAGTCATGTTATCCCTGGAAGCAAGTGGCCATGTTTTTGTAGCGCTGGATAACCTTTTTAACACTAATGGCTATTCATAGGCATTAAATATCATATTGGTAGGTGTCTGACTACTGGCACCCCGGCCAATCAGCTTGTGCAAATGGTGTGGCATCTTCACTGCTTACCAGGCACAGCTTCATAAAACTGATAGCGGCTTTTAGTGCTTTATTTTTATTTATCAAAGCAATGGACACCATAATAGAACCCAATGGACCACATCAAAAATCAAAAGGGTCTGTTAGGCACAGATGGACATTTATTGCAATGGAAGCCATAACTGTGGTGTGAACAGAGCCCAACACAACTTTTAGAGTAATATATGAATAGACATCGTCGCCTGTTCCTATCCTTAAAGCATCTAAACATATCTAAGAATGTATGGCTACCTCAATCCAATAGGTATAATATTCCAAAATTGAAAGAATTTTCCTACTGCAGTGTAATATGACCTACAAGATAAATAATGGCAGCGTACAATAGGGATTCTTATCCTGAATAAGAAGCTATGACTCTTAGGGCCCTATTCCACGGGCCGATCAACGATGTAAACTAGCATCGATCTGTTACATCAGCGCTTGTTTACTAAGCCTATTCCATTGCCCGATGATCGTTTAGCAAGGGCTGCAGGGACATCGTTACAGATGTCCTTGCAGCATACATTACCTAGCAGGGCATCTCCTCCGCTCCATCTTCCTCCCCGGGTCCCGCGGCGCAGCATCAACTCCGGAGCGGACAGACTGAGCTGTCAGACCGCTCAGCCAATCACTGGCCACGGCGGTCCTGGCCTGTGATTGGCTGGGCGGTCTGACTGCTCAGTCAGGCCGCACCGAAGCTGATGCTGCAGGACCCGGGGAGGAAGACAGAGCGGAGGAGAAGCCCTGCTAGGTAATGTATGCTGCTTCTCAAATCGTCCGTCGCTCACCGCTATTCCACGCAGCGATGCACGGTGGGTGACCGATGATTTTAGGTTTGGGCCTGAGCCTGAGGTTTGAGATTTGGGTGGAACACTGCTGGGCGTGTATCTGAGAGCAGGAGTGATAGATTGTAGTAACTGTTATATTTCCTGATTCAGGGTAAGAAGTCCCATTGAACACTGCCTTTATATTGATCAGCCAAATTCTGATGACAGGGCCACTTTGAAGCTGGGTTCACACTACGTATATTTCAGTCAGTATTGTGGTCCTCATATTGCAACCAAAGCCAGGAGTGGATTAAAAACACAGAAAGGATCTGTCCACACAATGTTGAAATTGAGTGGATGGCCGCCATTCAATGGCAAATATTTGCTGTTATTTTAAAACAACGGCTGTTATATTGAAATAAAGGCCGTTATTTACTGTTATATGGCGGCCATCCACTCAATTTCAACATTGTGTGAACAGATCCTTTCTGTGTTTTCATTCCACTCCTGGTTTCGGTTGCAATATGAGGACCACAATACAATACTGACTGAAATATACATAGTGTGAACCCAGCCTAAAAAAGTAAAATGAACATGAAGATAATCCTTTACCTACTGGACTTCCAGGATTAGAGAAACATAGCTGTTTTCTTCCAGAAACCACAGTAAAAAATATCAAACACAACCTGAGGCTGTTTTGGAAGAAAGTGGGGATGGTTTCTCTAATCCTGGAAAACGCCTTCAGGTTATGTTCACATAATGCTATTTTTGTGGCAGTCTTTTCAGACGGACGACATTTTGATGGCAAAAGACGGACGCAAATATTGATCATGATCATTATTTGCAGTCGAAATTATGAAACAACAGTGTGAACGCGGCCTCAATCTGTGAAAATGGAGGCTATGAATGGCTGTGATTAGATAGACTCCTACCACAAGACCCATTTTTATCTCTATAAACTAAGTACAATGTAAGATTTCAGAAGCATTCTCCCCGCAGAACAGTCCGCATCCTGCTTGTTCCATCAGATTATAATCTTCATGATGATGAAGAAAACCTCCAGGCACCTTATATTTTGCCTGCTATTATAATTTAACAATGACACAGCTTTTAAGTACCAGCGGGTAAAGAAGAGGCCAATGCAATAGAGCTAAGTACAGACATCTGTACAGTCAAACCATAGAAAAAAATGGATTGAACACATCTCTGTTCTCAGACAAACTCAATATATTGTATGGATTTCAGAGCCTGGTTTCTGATTGTTACCTTCCTATGCTTCACATTATACATTTATGAAGGTAAACATTCTATTGCTATACTACATGTTTTTCAGTTGTTTTGTGGTGTTAAACATGCAATAAGGAACGGTCTATATATTATATACAATATTATATTATATTTTCTGATCTGCTGACACTATAAACCCTATTCACATTTGGATTATATGTTCCATTAGGGGCCTCTATTGTAGACCCAAAAATACAAAACAGAGCAGCATGCTGGGTTATCTTTATTCAGTTGTGGGGTCTCCTGGGCACTGTAGGTGTCAGTCACCAACACTGTTTCTGTATCTGAACAGTATCTTAACCTGTGATCTGCTTATTTTCTATTTCAGGTTTATTACTGAATCACTACTGCTTGTAGAACAGCAGATCTCTCTCCTGTTCTGTCCGTACACATGAACGTTTGGTGCAGCCAAACACTCCTGTGTTCTCTATGAGGAAGGTAATTTGGAGTGTCAGCAGTTTGGAACATGAATTACAGCTGACAAATCCCCTTTAAGGATCCTTTAATACAGGCTGTTTATTGGCCATTATAAATGAAGATCAACGATAAACGAGCCAATTGGCACTTGACTCAGAGACCGTTCATACAGCTCTGTTTGTGCAGCCATTGGCCTCCATTATTGTCGGCAGCACATCACCGACAAACTATTTTTATGGCTGCATAAAAGACGTGATCAGCTGACGAATTAGCAAATTGATTGCAGGTTCGGTTATACAGGACAAGCCGCAGGAACAAACGTTTCTTCGAACATTTGTTCCGTCAATAAATGCCTTGTGTAAAAGGGCCTTTTGGGAAAGGATTCTGATGATCATCATAAAAGGGAACAGCTATTTATTCCATTCCCTAATAGATTCTTTTAGTAGACTGATCACTTTGGACAATCTCTTAAAGGCGTGCTCTAGTGACAAGCTGATCACAGGGTGTCCCTCTCCTACAACCTCATGCTGATGTTCTGATTGTAATTTTTTAAAATTGTTTTTGCACTACATATTTACAGGGGCTGCCATCTTGCCTAAGCTGTTTTTAACAGCATTTATTTACATGCTTTACAGAACTACAATTCCCATCATGCCTGGACAACCAAAGCTTTGCTAGTTTTTCAACAGCTGGAGGGCTGGAGGTTCCCCACCCCTGCTTTACAGCAAGCCTCATGGACATCGTGACCACGAACTTCTGCAGACCTCATTCTTTGTATGGAACACATTTGTGAGCATGCTTTTTGTGACCAACTGCTATCATGCGTACCTTGGCTACCTATATATTGGCATCACCTGTCACTGTACTCCCGTCTGTTTTAATAAGGAGGGCACTGCTGGGAAATGAGCTGTACAAAACAGGAAGTGTTCGCTTCCTTTTAAGTCTAGAGGCCATAACGTAAACTGTGGGATTTGGGGAATCTAGACAGTAACAATCGAAACTGAAAAAGAAACAAAAAAAAAATAAAAAATAATTCTTTAAATTAAGTTTTTTTTATGTAAAACAATTTTTTTACAATAGGACATTTTCTGATAATATATCCCTTTAAATGATAAAACCCGTTTTCCCTGGTAGAACTTTGATTTAAAAAACGATCTAAGAACAGATCTATTAGACTCCCATTATAAAATAGATTACAGTGACAAATGTAAAGGTCTGTAGGTCACCCTGAGAAGCAACCATAAAGATAACAAAATATAAAATGACTGCTCGAAAGTGGAACCCAGGATCCATTCCAAACATAAAGCACTGAAGTAAGACTCTGACAGGCCGAGAGGAGCTCCCACATACACAAATGTAACCAGATACTGCATTGCATTTACACAACCACAAGGAATGATTCACAAATTCATCATAACTTGTAAAGCTACAATAAATCTATAGTCTCTTGTAGTCTTTTTCATATGGAAAAGATTACACACACACACTGCATGTCAGAGCTTCTAACTCATACTTCAAGTGTTTACTCTATAAGACTAAGGTGGACTGTAATATCCTCTTCCCTTTACTCTGAAAGATTACATTATGCTTTATGATATTAACTTTCAAAGGTAAAACAAAGCACTTTTCACTTATTGGGTGAGCTTTCTATCTTCTATACAGGAGTATCACCGACAGCAATATTGTAGGGACAATCCCTGATCCCTCATGTTCCCTGATCAGTCATAACAGTAAAACCACCATGTAAGTTTTTTCTTTTGTTAAAAAAAAAAAATCAGAGTGGGTGGGGAGCAAGAGTTTTTCTTTTAATTAAATTTTAACAAACCTAATTTTCGCTCTTGTCAATGGGCTTTGATGGTTGGACAAAGGGAGGCTACTCCCATTGTCAAGCACTTAAGATGCCACAGACACTATTGAGTGAAGCATCTAAAAGGGTTGAACTGCTAAAATTGAAATGATTGCCAATCCAGGCACATCTGCAGAAACGCGGTTGTGTATTACAGCTGTGCTTCCACCAATGTAATGACAGTGACTACAAGATCACTATGATGAAAATGTATGGCAGGAACAGGACATGCGGCAGCTGATAAGTACTGGAAGGCTGGAAATGTTTAGATTGATGTGAATGACAAATCTGCATAACTTTCTGGCACCAGTTGATTTGAAGGGGAAAAAAAAAAAAGTTTGCTGGCTTTCCACCATATTGGTGATGCAAATGTATATCCAACCATGGCACCTGAAGACTGAAGACCAGTTCCATTTATGTGAAAATTTCTACAGCATGTACCTAGATTTCTGCAAGCCCAATTTAGACGAATAGGACAGCGGCAGAGATTTCTGCTACCAACCATGTGTGACTATACACCTATGCAGGTTATTTGGATAAGCAGCAGCATTGCAGTGTATAACCAAGGAAGATGCCAAATCAAAGATGCTGAAACTGTGTGGATGCACAATGTGATTGAACAACTTCTTATAGTTGTGACTGACACAGAACTTTACCATGACTGGAGTAATATTCTAGCTGTAGTGTATAGCTGGAGCGTGTATTGCAGGGTTAACAACTACGTTACAGATATATGATAAGGTCCTATCAGACTAAGCAATTTTTAACAACAAACGATCGCAAACGTGATCTACCTGAAATCGTTCACTATATTACACAGAACGATAGCCGATAGTTACAATCGTTACTACGATCGTTTACTCCACCTGATCCCAGAAAATGAACGAACAATGTAAAATTACACTGAACGACTAGTGAACGAATGTGGCGAACGATTAAAGATAATTTTAGGTTCAGCTCAAAAGATGCGATCATGAACGACACATGATCGATTTTTCGATTGTTGCCTGCATTCACATGCTACGATTATTAATTAAATTTGAACAATATAACGATTTTTCGCACGATAATCGTCCCGTGTAGTAGGGCCCTTATGGAAGGGATTGTACATGGACATCCATGGAGTGTGGCTGCTGCACAAGTGCATCAAAGGTTTCACATTATGCAATAGATGCAGAGATGGTATTACTGCTTTCCTTTATGGTTGACAACCTGCTACGTGTTAGGCTCCTTGTACATTCAATATGGCACATTATGCTACTGCGAATTATTTTTAGAAATCCCATGTCTGATAGCTCAGACCTCACTGATGGACTTACACGACTCCCTAGTGCTAACATTTTTTTTTTAGCAGAATTTCATATCAACAGCAAATACGGAGATGACAGCATTGGCCTATGATGTACCGAAGCACTCTTCGCAACAGAAGTCCATAAATCTGCTACTGCGCCATTCAAAAAAAATAAAAGCAACCATTCCCAAAAATGGCACATCAATGAACTAATCACAGGTCATACATGTGAGCCAATGCCTCTAAAGCACAGCAAACAATCAACCAGCAGTGCTGTGAACGTTTCTGATTGGTGCTCGAAGGGTTAACCCCGAAATGATGTAGAACGCCCCAGGCCTGAGCTCTGCTCATCAGAGCATTAAATCTGAAAGCTCAAGAGAACAGAGCAGTCGAGCTGCAAGGGCTGTGTTATGAAGTTCTGCATTAAAAATTCATATTGCAGGCTCGCCACAGTCCCCTTGTCTGGCTGAATGGAGAGCTGGCGGGGGAAATATTACACACCCCACTGTCTTTCTGGCGATTGGAAACATTCCTCAGCAAACAGCACCTCAGGAAGAGAACGAAAGGGCAAACAAACCGTGAAACAAATCAATGGGTTCAATTATCTCTCTTCTCCCTCGTAAAAGGAAACTTTTGATTTTAAAGCCATTTCATCAAATATATTTTTAATGACAGCTCATGACATGAAGACCCCGGCCCCTAAACGTGTGTCTGGTTGCTTGGAAAAGAACGGTTTTGTCTTCTTCCACAGCTATAAGCATTGCATGCTATTACTTATAGGGGATGGACCCTTGGAAAACAAGCAGAACATGGAGAGCAGAGCTGCTATACAAAACTCATTGCGGCCTACACGAATGGAGTTAAAACCCTGACGCTCAATGATACACAGCAGTACACTGATTTAAAGGAAAGGGCATCAGCAGAACAGGCTGTTTACTTAGGACTATACTAAATAATATGTAGGATGTATGCAAATTATGAATTTTTTTTGATAGCATAATGATCAATGAGTCAATTAACGTGAGTCGGAAATTAATCAGTCTGTGTAAAGGGCCAATAAAAAAAAAAAAAAAAAAAAAAAAAAAAAAAAAAGGTCTCCATATGTTTTAGTTTAGCCAACTATCTAAGACATGGGTCTCCAAACTGCGGCCCTCCAACTGTTGCAATACTACATTTTTCATAATGCCTGGACAGCCAATACTAAGGTTATCTGAGTGTGGAATTGTGGTTTTGCAACAGCTGGAGGGCCACAGTTTGGAGACCCATGATCTAAGGTGTATGGAGGCCTCATAATATGTAATAGCGGAGGAGAGAAGCTTTGGGCATGTTGGATTTCTACTGCCAGACCCTTTTGTTATTAGAGAGATAAGCTGCTGCCAGAAGAGTCTGGCATCGGCCTACCCCTCCCTCTCTCCAGCCAAGCCAAACATCCTTTTGTAAGCAGGTAAAGGAGGAGATATGTAGCGGTTGGCATATGGGCCTCTGAAAGTGTTACTCTCATGTAAAGGTGTTACTGTATGAATACTACAAGTCGGCAATGAGTTATTAACACTAGAGCAAATTATGTAAGGCTTTCTTTATTCGGCCTTAGAATAGGTCCATATTATATGGATAGTGTAAGAACTACTCTAAGCTTAGTCAATGCACATGACTGTTGATTCTATCTTCTTTTAGCCCACATCACAAAAAAAAAAGGATATGTATTTGTATGGTCCGCACTGTGGTCCAGGCTCATAGACACTAACTAGGCCGACCTCACATGTGCACAGTCCATGATCACACGTAATTTTGCAGACCACAAAACCAATATGGCTGTGTAAAGAAGGCCTTAAAGGGGTACTCCAGCAGGGGGGGCACTTTTTTCCTGACACCGGGGAGGAGGTGGCTGAGGGAAAAGACGTCCACTCACCTCCCCGGTTCCAGCGGCGGGTCCAGCATCACGGCGCTCTGGTCCCCGGCCGCTTCCTGGTGTCTGACGCGGGCCCGAGACGATAAGTCTTATGTCCGCTCAGCCAACCTGGCTGAGCGGACCTGAGACGTCACGTCTCGGGCCCGCGTCTGACACCAGGAAGCGGCCGGGAACCGGGGCACCGAAGCACCGCGATGCGGAACCCTCCCGGTCCCAGGAGAAAAGTGCCCCCCCGCTGGAGTACCCCTTTAAAGCAGACATGCTCTGCAGTTGTAGAATATGATTTGTGTAAAGTATACATGCTGTGTTATGACCAGAACCCAGTTGCACATTACTCACAATGAAAACACATACTGTACACTGCACAAAAATACTAGGGGACATTGAAAAAGCTGCCTGGCTTGGCCATTAAACATGGCCACAATGCAGCAATCAGCTGGCAAGCTTCTGGCCGTATATGACCACCAGCTTCACCATTACAGCTAAGATCACTATAAAAATTACATCTAAAGAAATGATTGTTTCATGCTTAGAACATAGATACATTGGTCAAGTCAACAACCATACACACAATTCCATTACAGCATTATCTAGTAGGGAAAGAATAAGCATCTTAAAAACAACCTGTGCACAATGACAAGTAGCTTCAGATCCACCATAAAATGATCACTGTGGTTATGCGCACTCTCAGAACACTTAGCTCATCCGCGATTATAATAACGTTTTATTTGGTCATGAATGAACATGTTCACCTGTTCCTTGCCAGAGCCAACACCAATGTTACGCCTGGCATACTGGTGCACTACAGACTGTCTAGACTATACCTTTTACTATAAACATTACATTTTTTTTGTTATAATTATATCTTGCAGCTACAAGTGAATATTTCTTGTAATCATATGCATCACTATAACCTGATAAAACAATTTTTAATCACAATATAACCAGTTACATAATAGTTACATACATAAATGACCTTCACAGTGACTTTTACATTGCTAAGTATGCAGCAATGATGACTCTCTGACACCTGTGGGTTAGCAGTTACCCCTCCTCAGGGGCAAACTGTGACACCCCCCCCCCCCCAGCTTTTGCAAAACCAGAATTCCCATTATGTCTGGACAGTCAAAGCTGAAGGGATTTTTGCAACAGCCGAAGGGCCACATTTTGACACCCCGTCCCGTCCTAACCAATGGATGAATTAGGATATATTTGAAAGGTTTTTTTTTCCGTACAAAAACAAGACACATTTTCCTTCTAAGTTTCCTTCTTAGTGCAGCTTTTTATTTTTTTTATAAACTTTTTTTTCGAAAGTTGAGAGGCATAGAGGCCATGCTGAGGTGCAGCATGCATCCTTCCACCTTCCCCCATCCTCATTGCCCTGCATGATTGATAAACGGCGTTTGGCTTCAAGCACTGAGCCTTGTACATCATCATGGAAAGCAAGGAGAGGTGGGGAGGGAGGAAGTATGCATGCTGCAGCTCAGCACAGCCTTTACAATTCATTAGCTTAGAAGAAAAACTGATTTTTATTTATTTTGTATTTTCTTTTTTTTTTTTTTTTTGCAAAAATGTGGCAACTAAAAATTAGTTCCATACATCTTAAATGGATTTTTTCTGTAATACCTGCATGGATTTTGTTCAAAACCCATCCAGATACAGTAAATAACCATTTAAACAGCCAACAGCAATGACTACTAAGGGCCCTAATACACCAACAGATATCAGTCAGATAATCTGTCAGATATCTGTTGGTGTAATAGAGCTCTAACAATGGAAGATCAATTAAGCAAAATTTAGAAATTTAAAGTGTCACTGTTGTTATAACTTTTAAAAAGTCAACAGTAGATGTGATATAAAGCAAATTTGCAATTTACATTCATTTTTTTTTTAGTTATCATGGAAAACACAGCACTTCCTGTTTTTTGACTTTTTTTCCCCCCTAAGAGTCTAAGCACAGGAAGTCTAGTGTTTCCCAGGCCATCTGGGCGCTCACAGAGAGAAAGCAGTCATGTGGATGATGGACATATTGAGCCGTGACTCTCTATACTGGCCAGGACTTGGATTTCTGGTAAGTTCAGCTTTGTTTTACAGCAAAAATAAATAATGAATGTGTATTGCAAACTTGCTTTATATCACATCTACTGTACACTTCGATTTTAAAAGTGGCCATTTCTAGCCATGGAATGTGTCCCAAACTCTCCACATGTACACCACATATGCACAGCATTTCAGGCTATCATTACTGTGTGTAGGCATGTGGACATACATTGACATACCTCAATGCTTATAATGTGCAATGCATGTTTCCCCGGTATCTGCTTTAAATAAAAGTGCTCTCATTTGTAAAGCCTGTTCTTAGTGTAATTGCAAGTTACTTTATAGTTCTAAACACATGCTTTGGATGTTCATGACTCATTAACTGAACAGGAAATCGGAAACTTTAATTACAAATTAACTTTTATTATAGACTCAGCATAATACCACATGTAACAACCATAAAACCACTGTCTTTTATACTCGTTCCAGGAATGCAGTCACCAGTTCAGTATAAGCGTGCACAACAAAAACATGGGTTCTGTTTTCTCTTTTGATTATTTGCTAACACCAAAGCTCTACATGCAACTTGTCATTTCAGCAAAAAAACAAAAAAAAAAAAAAGTCTAGATGAGGCAGGGTGTTTTTTTTTTAGATTATTTATCCTTGCAATAGTGAAATAAAAAGACAGAGATCCTATTCTGAGCCGTGCACGGCTGAGTTGGCTTAAAATAACTTCCTTTTCAGTTTTCATGGTTTTGTCCCATGTCTGTTGCCAAAACAACTGAATCCTATGTCAACAAAGTAGTGATATAAATGTATTTACGCCTCGCCTAAATAATGGGTGCCATTGGCAGACTTATTTCAGTTACCTGCTTTTTCACTTTAGTTATTTAACAATTAAACGCATATGTTTATTGTGCTGCCCACCAGTAAAGAGAAAGGTCTGGTAAGACAGAAACATTCGCCATCAATAAAGCGGTTTTACTAAGATTTCATATGTTTAAAGGAGGTATCCAGGCTTAGGTTATCCAGTTTGGGCATGGTTTTGCAGCTCAGTCCAATTGAAGTGAATGGACCTGAACTGCGTTACCACAAACAACCTGAGGACAGGTGTGTTTTTGTGAAAAAGTACCTGTACATTTTTCTAATCCTGAATAACCTTTTTTTAATTCTTGATCAGAAGCAAGAGAAGATACAGGCCCCATGTGAGTATAGGGTGACATCACCAGGACATTTCCACTGGGAACTCTGGAACAGTGGTGCTGTTGGATCAGGGTCAGTGAAACAGAGTGTCCCCCCCCCCTTTCAAAACCACTACTTTTCATCTGCCATAGCTGTAGTACCAATCTATTTATCCACACTATCCTGTCTAGGCACCCGAGTGAGGCAGAGGCGGCACCCTGTGTAATAAAGGGAACCAATCAGCACGATTGTGCCGATATGGCTCCCTTAAGCACCGTATAGAGCTACTGTGTAGCTCGCGGCATGCACCGGCCACAGCTTCAGCAGTAGTTTTAGGGTACTATTACAAGGCCTAATGGAGGCCCGATAATAACTGAAAACGAGCGCCAATCTGCTACATCGGCGCTCATTACTGGGCCTAGTACATGGCCCGATAATCATTAAACAAGGGCTGCATGGACATCGTTACCGATGTCCTGGCAGCCCTTGCTTAAACTGAATACATTACCTATCCATGGTCCAGGGCCCTGGACCATGGATAGGTAATGCATGCACTTTGCAAATCTTCTATTGCTATTTGCTATTACACGTAGCGATGCCCGGTCGGTGCCCGACAATAATGGGGCCAAACCTATATCAACGATCAACTGATGATTATTGTCATCGGCTGATGTGTTTATTACACAGAACGATAATCGGCCGGATAGGGCCGATTCAGCAGATTATCGTTCTGTGTAATAGGGTCCTTAGTAGCAGAAAAACATTTTTTTTTCTGCCGTGCGAGACAGGGAGAGGGGCAGCAACTAGTCATGTGGAAGAGGAGCCGGGTAGGACTGGTGAATGTGACTAGTCCCCATCCAGAAGACTAGTTGCTGCCCCTCTCCCTGTCTGGTGCGGTAGAATAAAACTTGTTTATCTACTAAATCTACTGCTGAAGCTGTGACCGGTACAGGCCACGAGCTGCACCGTAGCTCTATACAGTGCTTGAGGGAGCCATATTAGCATAATCGTGCTGAGTGGTTTCCTTTTAAAACACAGGGTGCCGCCTCTACGTCACTGAGGTGCCTAGACAGGTTAGTGTGGATAAATAGGTTGGTACCACAGCTATGGCAGATGAAAAGTAGTGTTTTTTAAAGGGGGGGGGCACTATTAAACTGACCCTGATCCAACAACACCTATATCCTAGTGATGTCACCCTATACTTACATGGGGCCTGTATCTTCTCTTGCTTCTGACAGGTCATGATTGGCATAGGGGATATTATTTGGGCACTTCCAGAGCAGTGTGAAACCAGACCAGTAGTAACAGGAAGGGAGAGTTTCTTTTTTTTTGTTTTCTTTTTAAATAAAGTTCACCTTCGTAATACCTGCACCCTAGAATTTTTTTTTTTTGTAATAGGAAAACCGCTTTAAATTTCAATAAAATTTATTGAAAGTGGCAATGTAATGATACAGAAAACCAGGTAATTTTTTGCTCTGTTGTGACATCCTAATACGGGCAGTAAGTAGGGATGGTCCGAAACCGTATGAACCCGAACGCTCGGCATCAGATTCCCGCTGTCTGCCCGCTCCTATGGTTATGGCTGTATCCCAGTTTTCCAGGCGGTCCTCCTGCTGTATCCACCCACTCCACGGAGACTGCGGGAATCATTGCCGAGAGTTCGGGTTCGTACGAACCCGAACCGAACTCTGTTCCGACCATCCCTAGCAGTAAGCAAACAATATTACAATCATTACGTTAAAAAATCTGAAAATTATTGATTCTGATTAACAGAAATCAGCTCCATCAGGCAAAAACATTTACCAATAATGCTACAGATTTTTTCCCTCCCTGATCATTTGCTACAATTGTAGTGTTTACATCATCCAAGAAAAGTACATGTGCGGCAATGTAAACGTGCACTATTTGCTATGACAATAGTAATGATTTTTCATGGGAAGAATCATTCATATCGTGGGAAAGATCTTTCTCTGTCTTCTCCTTTCCCAATGAACATTCTAATTGCAAAATAGAATCACATCACATCCTGGGAACATCTTTATGACTATGGTCAGCTTAAAGCAGATCTGTCATATATAGTATGGGGACAGGTCCGCCAAAATGATAAAATATATATTTACAGTGTTTGGCTGAACTCATGAGGGCAGCCCCTCTCCCCGAACCTACTGACAGATTGCTGTGTATATATGCAACACAGAGGATGCAGGAGGGGGCTCACTCATCAATATAGCAGATTCATAACTAAGAATCTGCTGTATCCTTTGAAAGTTATTAGATAAATATTTTTGGGTATACCACAATATTTTTTATTTTATTTTTATTTCATTTTATTTATTTTTTCTTCTCTTTTAGCACATAGGAAAGTGGACTTGTCCCTATTCTATTCTGCCCTCTTTAAACAGGACAGCACAGTATGCTAGCAGATTTCCTTTAAGTAAGTCATGCTGTAAAATAAGCCGACACAGTACCCTAAGGCTGGTGATTCGCAGCAAAATTGCTTCCTTACCAAGACTTGTGGGCAATTACAACATTTCTTTACAAGAACAAAATGCAAGATACCATCTCAAAACCCTGACCCTTTTTTTTTTTAGTTACAACAGTGCTTGTAACTCACTGCTCCATAGGGAAACTTCAGTTGTTAGGCAGAATTTCCTTAGCAACCTGACTATTGAATTGGCTTGGCCGGATTAGTAGGATAGACAGCTTGGTAGTGGTAAGACCATGTCCATGAGTAATTGTTGCCTTTTAAAAAAAATCAGAACAGTCATTTAAGACAGAAGAACTTTATTTTGTAAATGGTCTATATAGCCTGAATATTGAATGGTGTACAGTTATACTGTATATTGTATCCATTTTAACCTTGTGCTATATAATGACATTGTAATATACATAATTAATATTGATAAGGATGTGGAGTCACCACACAAGTGGCAGCATATGTATTAGCAGAGTATTTTCCAATGTATTTATTAGTATTAAATTCTTCAGCATAAATCTCATACACAAAACCAATTGAGAACTCTGCTAAGCATCTGTCTAAAAAATGCTGCATTAATAAACATGAAGAACACTTTTACCTCCCACTCTCAAAGACAGAATAAAACAAAGACCAGCTGTATTCATCAATGGATCCTTGTTCTAAGCATAAAGGCTAATTACATTTTATTTTGAGCCTACACATGGAAAACTTTACAGTTGCCATAAGTGGCTTTCTGATATTCCATCCGACACACTGGCAATACTGCACGGGGAGGGAGGGAAAGAGAAAACCCGGAATATGTAACACTTTCCAAGCCGCATACCTGCTTAAACTTTATACCTCTCTAGAAAGGTTGACCGCGTTTTATCACGGCTTTTCAAAGAGATACGCAATTTGGAAATTATAAATACACTTTTATAGCGTATCTGCTGACACATTTCCCTTTTCCATTGGGGTTCCGCTTCGTTTTAAAGACAAAAAAAAAGGAGTCTTGCTGTCAAAAATACTGGACTGCCAACAAAAAGGTCACGTATATCAATATAAATCAATGTGATGTCAGGATTCTTTGGGGTAATATCTATTATAGCACCATTATGAATAAGAGCTAATGTGAACAGAGTCTTAGTTCTTCATGGATATGAATAATGAGAGAAAAAAAAAAACTCTATAAATATTATCCTGAAATAACAAGCTCATAGTGCTCTTATAATATAAAACCCTGATGCAATGTGGTTTCCATGAGCTGATCTTATGGACATGATCAGAGGTGAGCGAACCTGGAGCATGCTCGAGTCGATCTGAACCCGAACTTTCGGCATTTGATTAGCGGTGGCTGTTGAACTTGGATAAAGCTCTAAGGCTATGTGGAAAACATGGATATAGTCAATGGATGTATCCATGTTTTCCAAACAACCTTAGAGCTTTATCCAAGTTCAGCAGCCCCAGCTAATCAAATACCGAACGTTCGGGTTCGGATCGACTCCAACCCGAACCCGGTTTGCTCATCTCTAGACATGATCTATTACAGGGTTAGGGAACCAATGGTCCTCCAGCGGTTGCAAAACTACAATTCCCATCGTGCCTGGACAGCTAAAGCTAAAGCTTTAGCTGTCCAGGCACGATGGGAATTGTAGTTTTGCAACAGCTGGAGGGCTCACGGTTCCCCATCCCTGATCTGTTGGAATACCACCCCCACCATTGCCGTATCTCCCTCCCGCATGATCAGCTTGCAGTGACAGATTTTCTCTTAGACTAGAGAGTACAATTGTAAGCAGGTAAGTGAATAAATGGCATTTTCTTAATACGTGGTGATTAGAAAAACAAAAACAGTGTTTCTTAAAAACATTGATGATAGGAATATATCATTAGATGTGCAAACAAACAAAAAACCCCAGCGAATTACTTTTATGGCTTGCCAGTTATTATTATGGCTTGTGTGACATTTCCTGTGAATTTACTGGAAGAGAGAGCCAAGCTGCTTCCCTTCCATTACATGTGCGATAGCTTGTAAATAAAAATCTCTCTTACATTAAACTTATGTGATCTTAATAAAGGTCAATGCAGTTTTTTATGGCTCCTGGGTTAAACTGTAGATATACATTTTATTTTATATTTATATTCCCCCAGGTTACAGGATTCACAGGAGATATTTTTTTAGTGCACTGCAGATAATGAGAAAATCCAAGTGTGCATTACACCATGACTGAAAATTTTGCAGAGCTTAAGGGTAAGGTGCTACGAAATGGTGGATGAGATGACATAAAACCAAAAGGGGTTGATCACCTTTTATGTGTTTATGTTATATTAGGTGGAAAGGGAAAAGCTATCAGGACACCACAAGCTCAAAGCAATTTACTCCTGACATCTACTTATACAAGGATGCCATACACATATTTTGGAAGAAAGAAAAAAAAAGAATATGGAATATCACCAATTTTATAGTCTAAATTTAAGATGGCCTTTAATCCAAATGATAACTGGTTAAAAGGAACCAGTCATCACTTCCATGCCTCCTAAGCCAAAAGTCATTGGGGTGGTTCCCAGCGCTTCTTCCCACCCCTCCAACCTTGACTTATAAATCTCTCACTGTTTGGGTATGAACCAAAGCCAATGGGGCAGGCAAAAGCCACTTGGGATCTCATGACTCATGGTTGAGGATGCATGAAAGTGATGAGTGGTTCCCTTTAAAGAGACGTCCTATGAAACTAAATAATGACAGAAAGGCAGGGGGTGCAGGAACAGTGTTGCCCCTGGGTTTCACTGACAGCTGTCAGCTTTCATTTTTGGCCAGCATACGTGTATGTCACGTACCTGGCTCCTCCAGCTGCAACGTCACAGCCTGGCAGATGGAGTGTCCTGCCCCAGTCACCGATTGGCTAAGTGGGCTATCAGCTGGGTAAGTGACTTTGCAGCTGAAGGAGCTGCAGGAGGCCAGCCGCCAGTGAGAACCGCGAGCGGCACTATGGGGCACATGGATTGGTAAGTATACTTTATGTTCCCATACCTACCTGTATTTCTGTCATTTAGTTTCATGTGACTTCTCCTATACATACAGTATCATCAACCCATGGATATAATGCTAAACCCATGGATATATCTTCCAAGGGTCAGAATATTTTAGGCTTTGAAGGGAAATTGTCTTCAGTTTTATGCTACCTAAATGACAGACTCTGACAATACAACAATTTATTCTCATAATATTTTAAAGAAATTATAGCTTAAAGGTGTGCTCCCAACACAAATTGTTATTTCTGACGCAAACTGATCGGTGGGTGTATGACCAATGGGGCCCCTACTGATTTAGAGAATGGGGACAACATTGTCCCAGGAATGAAAATTGAGAAAATGATTAAAATTCACAATATTGAAATATTTGCAATCCCTGTGTCCATAAACCAAGGTGTTTCTGGTGTCTAAGAACCATTACTCATTGTTCTGAGAACCATAAGTAAGCACACTTAGACACTGGAAGGAATTATTGTATATACCTGCATGCTTCGCCTACGCCTCATTTTTAGAGAGCTGGTTCTAGTGGGAGAAGATACCTTCATATCTATGGACACAATGACTTATTATAATACACAGCCAAATTGCTGGGCTTTGTCTTAACGTCCCTGTAAAAACAATACTTTTGTGGTGTTGTCTGAATACGCAGGTACACAGGAATACACATCTGCAGGGTAATACTTGAACTGCTAAGCAGCATGTGAGTAATCACATTATATTAGTAAGCATGACGTCTAAGGAAACCACATCTCACTCAGGTTCATCTCTGACTGGGCAGGAAACATCTGATGGTCGCCTAGCAACCATGGAATCCAGTGTAATAGGCCTGGGGAATTCCACTACCAATGATTCTGGTGGCAGCGATATCAGAGTCATAGATCTTATTGTTATTTCTTATTCTATGGTGAATTAAATAGTCACTTGCCATTTTTTTATACAACGTAATGATAGGGTGCACTTTGGCCAAACCATTCCTTCTCTTTACATGGTAATAATAAAAAAGACCCTAAAAAATAGACTGGTTGGATGTTTGTATTGCAGGAAATATGGCTATGTAAAAATGTTGTTGTTTAAGTGGCAGTATGTGGACATACATAGTTACTTTCTTAGTTGGAGTCACTTAAAGGGGTATTCTGACCTCCACAGAATAAAAGGATAAGTGTAAGACTTTGGGAAAAGTGTGTGCCCAATGGTAAGACCACTGCAATCTCCAGAATGTGCCTGACCTATTTGTTTTAAATGGAGCGACGAGTTGGTATGCTTGCCACTACTCCTTTTACGGTCTATAGAGCTGCCAGAGACAGTACAACACTCTGCTTTTCTTCACAGACTCCTACTGAAAATGAATGGAGCGGCAGCCACCTTATCGCTCTACTTAAAACAAAGAAATGGAAGTTCTCTTCCCTCTGCAGTCTTATCCCTATTCTGTGGCCCATCTAACCACTCAAATATAACCTATAAAAGTGTTAGCCAGCCTTATAAATGGAATCTTAAACGTGTGTATGCAGGCAAGGATCAAACTACTAACGAAAATTTGTTCATGTCGTTGATCGCTCATACACTCATTATTCTAGAGTATATAAATGATCGCAATTACGATCTTGACCAACATCTATCATTCCATATATTATGGTAAATGATTTCAGGTAGGTCATAAAAAATTGCTTGTTTGCAATCGTTTATCGTCAAATCTGAGAAAACAAAAATTGATACGTCTAATAGGATCCTAAGTCATCAATATTAGACTGGCGGGTGTCCAACTACTATCACCCTGTGGATAAGCTGGTGCTTAAACCTGCATTACTAGTTTTAGTAGTGGTATTACAACCTACTGTAGGATCGACTTGCACCACTACTACTAATACTACTAGGCTGATGCAGGTATGAGTGCTGGTAAATATTTGCTGATTGGTTGGGGTGTCAGGAGTCTGGCCCCCCCCCATTTATTATTGTAGGGCTATAAATTTAAGAACAACAACTCTGGCAAGAAAATGTGGAACCCCATCATCAAATCCAAAAGATGCAACAAAAAAGAAAAAAAAAAAAGAAAAACTGTTTAAGATATTATGAAGCTTTCTTCCCTCCAAGAATAATGCAATGACAGCCGTAATCCGTGTCAGCACTGGAGCAATAGAGCATGCAGCTTGTACCAAAAGATACTGCCATTGCGTCAAGTAAATGCAAGTATGTGACACATTCAGATATTCACTAGAGCACAGTAAGGCTGGGTTCACACTGCATTTTTGCAATCTGTTTAACGTATATGTTTTAAGGCAAAAACAGATGCAAAAAACGGATGCAATTGTGAGTCATCTGTTTGAATCAGTTTTTCCATCGACTTCCATTATTAAAAAAAATAAAAATAAAAATGGATCGAAACAGATCCATTTAATTTATTGGACACAAAAATAGTGTTGACTAGGTTTTTTTTGTCCGTTAAAAGAAACCAATTAAAAATGGGATACGTTGAATGGACTGCAAAAATGCAGTGTGAACTCAGCCTAATCTGGATGTGTCACCAGGCAGCTCCAGCCTGTTTAACTAGGAGGCAGCCTAACTTTTGGGCTACTGCTTGGCAAATAGTCAAACTTAAAGACTCCTTAGGAACCATTATCATGCAAAGCTCAAGATTTTTGTGGTGCCTCCCATTAAGATATTGCATACCTTAGTGGAAAAACTCTATGCAACATATTCATATACAGAACTGTCTAGCCAGTATACACATGCTTTTAAAAAAAAACGAATACTAGATCAATAACACTGCAAGACAGTGTCGATTTTCTTAAAAGCCTGTGTATACATCTTAAGCTTTTGAATTGGGAATCATTTATTCCTATGCGCTCAGACAAGCTGACAATAGTAGCTGTTCATTCAAAGTCTTATGCTGTTAATACATGTTAAACATAAAGGTTACTTTGGGTATGAACAAATAATAAAACTTCAGATGTAAATGTTTTACCATGTGAAACATTTCCTGCCGTATCACTAATAATGATAATAATGAGTGATTGATCCGGGATCTCAGCAGGAGGCTTGTAAGTGTATTCACAGGGAATAATCTGATTAAAATCATTACTGGTCATGCTGGTAAATGTGGTTGGAAGGTCTCTAGCTGGCACCGCTAATGCTGGCCTAATCAAAGTCAACCGTATATATCCATTGCCCGGATCTTAATCTAAGCAAGTAGATCAATCCCTTGTGTCCAGTCTAATCCCTCCTATTACAGTAATGCAGAATAAAAAAAAATCTTATTGAATACAAACAACTCCTGGAACTTACTTTGCTGATGTTTCTTCATCGTATTTTGTTTTCAGGTCAAATAATGCTGCCTGAGACTTTTCCAGCGCTACAGAAGAGAAAAATATTAGATCAGAAAGTGAATTTTAGAATAGTCTTTCAATAAGCATTGGGCGACTGTATACTTCAAGCAAACAGTGTTAATATAGAGCTGGAACCTCCTAAGAGATCATATCCTGAGTGGAAACGCTTTTTTTTTAAAATTAAATAATAATAATGATTTATTTAGGGTTCATTCGAATTTTGAAGCTGCAGCATTCATATGAAACCATCATCACACGCAGTGGCGAATGACTTATCCAATAGTACCAGTGTTAAACCTGCAATATCATACAGCCACTGGGCATCCTTATTTGCAGCAACAACCTTGCAATGTACCCCTAAGGGTATGTTCACACTCAGGAATAGGCAAGTATTCAGCAAGGAATTTAAGAGGAAGGTTTTCTGCTTGAAATTCCTTGACTATTCATCTCTGCCAGATTAGGAGCGGAATTTCTAGCAGAATTTCTTTAAAAATTTAAGCCCTATTGACTTCTACAGGATTCCTCTAACAGTATCCGCCCAAAGAATTGACATGTCAGTTCTTCAGGTGAAAAGCAAATCTTTCCGCCATGTGAACTTCCTATGAAAATCAAGGGGACAATGATGAGTTCATATTTTATGGGCAGAATTTGAAGCGGAATCTGCGGCAAATTTGACGCGGATTCCTTAGCGTGAACATACCTCAACAGCATATTTTCCCGCAGAGAATGTCTATGTTCAACAAACATATAATCATCCAATTATAACATTAACCTTTTGTGCTGTCAGGGTATATTTTGCTGTTCTGTACTCCTAATTTACCCCTCAATAAAGTCAGATGATTTAATTTAAACAATGTCTACGTTTAGCAGCTTTTTAGGTCTGATTCGCAAGTATGTGCTGCAGGCCAGAACACCCCTTTGAGGCTCCGTTCTCACGGAGCAAAACTGTTGGAATTCCGCAGCAGAATCCCGCCAGCCTCCGTGTCATAATGACAGTCTATGGGAGGCTCGCACGTCTCCTCTCTCCGCACTGAAGACTGGACACGTTTATTCTTTAGCGTGGAGAGAGCAGGCGCGCGGGCCTCCCATAGACTATCATTATGACACGGAGGCTGGCGGGATTCCTCCAGTTTTTCTCCATGTGAACGGAGCCTAATTGTTAAAGCGTCTTTTCTATATGAAAGACTTGCTTGAAACCAAGAAGAGTAAATAAACAAAGCATTCAAACCTTGCTGCAGAACTTGAACTCTGTGTTCGGTCTCCTCAAGCTTGGAAGATGTAGACATCTGAGTCTCCTGCAGTTTCCTGAAAGAGAATAAACAACTCATTAAATTGTTGGACACAAAACAACTAATATTGGAAGATTTAACAGGTTTATTTGATGTTTTCAACTTAATAAATTGTCAAAAATAAAAGTTTTGAGCAACTATTTACAGAGAACACCAATAAATCCTACTAATGGAGTAACTTGTGTTACTTGCTATCCATTATAAGCACATCCTATCAGCGAGGAACATCATTTGTTGATTTGGGTAAAGAAATCGTTTGATTGTGATCACAGATTGTATGAAGTGGATGTTAACAACTTTATACCAAGACATTTAAGAGAGTTTTTCAGGAAAAATGTATTGTTGGCCTATCCCCAAGAAAGGTCATCAATATCAGATTGGTGAGGGTCTGACACCCAGCACTACCATCTGTTTGCCAGAGCTGGAAGCAGACTGATCTTGGCCACTGTACAGTGGATGGAGCGGTCTGCTTCCAGCTGTCTAGCAAACAACCGATTGGTGGGGTTGCTGTATCTGATGGATAATGTCATGGATGACATGATTGTATGATAAATAATGGCTTGCAATGGAGACCAATAGACCTCATTGACTTATGACAGTGTGCTGTTCCATTCTTGGTGTCAAAAATGACAGACAGCCCAAAGAAAATGAAGAAACAGAGCCTAATTCCTTTGTTAATCCACTCAGGACAATATATAAATCATTAGAATGCTCAGAAAAGATAGAGATTTGTAACCTGGTCCCAAACCAGGAGTCTGAGTAAGGGGGAACATATACCACACATGTGGTCATGTTCAACACAACAGATGTTCAGCATAAGTCAAGTCTGTAGTAATGAAGCACATATATAAAAGCTAGTCTTGACAAGGCTGCTCCGCTCAACAGTATGAAACTGTCAGGAAGTTATAAAACTAAGTTATAAGATGAAGTCATTATAAAATATGATGTCGGCGCTTCAAAATAAGCATGTCTCTAACAATGTCATATTCAGTACATAGGTACCAACTTTATCAAAAGCAAAAACAGGGGCCTTAAAGGAAAAGTCCAGTGAAATTTTTTATTAAAGTATTGTATTGCCCCCCAAAAGTTATAGAAATAACCAATATACCCAACTCCCAGAGCTGTTCTGGCTGTGGCTGCTGGAGAGTATTACGGCAGGGGGACACTGAGGGACACAGGGCACTGGAGGGACACTGAGCATCCCTCTGCCATCATCCTCTCCAGCAGCCACAGCCTGCACGGCTCTGGGAGTCGGGTTATCCAGGAAGTGTCATCACCATGTTATCCAGGAAGTGACATCACCATGTTATCCAGGAAGTGATATCACCATGTTATCCAGGAAGTGAAGCCTTGATGCAGTAGTAAGTGCAAGGAAAAAAGCATTTTATGTGCATCTCCCGTAATAAGTGTACATTGGTTGTATAACTTTTGGGGGGCAATACAATACTTTAATAATAATTTTCGCCTGACTTCCCTTTTAAAGCTAAATAAAGCCCATAAAACCTTATAAAATGATAGAGAACACTGCCACTTGAAGGGAACAAAGACCCAGCTATTCTGCAACCTGGTTGCAAGTCAGCACTCCCTATTACTTTAGCATCTTCTTTTCTAAGTACATTACAACTTAACGTTATAGTAGTAAACATTTAAACTATTAGGTCATTAGGATGAGTTAGGTACTGGCCTATGAAGCCCCAGATAGATTCCAGAGATGTAATCTGTGCTTTAACTTGCTGTCTCTATATCAGCCAATACAACAGACAAGTGAGGGAAAATGCCCTACAACCTGAGCCAACAGAAGGACAAACAAGCACCGTATATCTCGGCATACAGGAAAGAACCATTTTGTTGGATTCCTCATTGGTCTAAACACCAATGAGGCATCAATTTCAATACCAATTTTAGTTTCACAGATGACGTTTGATCTAGCCAATCCTGCCAATAATATCAACTTACTGTAATACCAATAGTTATCTGTCTGAACATATTTATAGCACAGAAGGTTCCATATCAGTGAATACATTTATTACTAATCATGTTGATATATTTATAAAAAAAAAAAAAAAAGCTTTATTTTATTTCCAATTTTTTTCTTAAGCGTCAGCAGCTTTATAAAGGAAAGATTGCATATTTTTTTCCATTAGCCCATTTTCCCATCTTTAATAGATTGGAAAGTCTCTACCAATGAAGCAATCTGGATTCCCATACATCAATTTTAATATTGCAGTCAATGGGACGCCAGATTGAAAATAATGAGCATTAGCATTGGCAGCCATTGTTTTGTTCTGTTGAAATCATCTTCCTATTGACTTAGCAAGCTACAGATGGATTTTAGGGCCCCTATGACATCCAGAACACCTCTTATTTGATTGATGTTGGAAACTTATGTGGAACTATAGTGGGTTCAAGTCTGTGGAGCTATGGGGGTCCATGCGTGTTGTGGCTGTTTTGTGCAACGTAGCTATACAAGGACAGGTACTTTTAGGCTAGCCACAAATTCTGGCCTACTGTGGATTCAACAACGCAAACTGAGCTGTCAGTCTGGGCCATCAATACTAAGGCTGGGCCAAGATCTACAGCCGTAATGTTTGAATTAAGCCAGTGTATACCCAGCCATAGCATGTATGTATGTATGTATGTATTTATGTATGTATGTATGTATGTGTTCATGTCCATTATGGATAATGTCAGGCACAATCATGGGCAACAATTGTAGTTTTAATGTCTTTTTTAAGGGGTTATCCAGAGAGCTGAGGTCACTTCCTCAGACAAGAGGGGGGTGGGAGCATGCTGTGGGCAGTGCCCGAACGCAAAATATCCAATAGCTGCCTGATGTTTCTGAAACACTAGTAACAATTGGCAGCTATTGATCAATGTTCGCAGCATGCTACCTCTCACATCAGCAGAGGTTATCAGCACACACAGGCAGACAGAGGAAGTGAAGCGCTGGAGAGCAGAGGAAGAGGGTCAAAACATCTGTCAGAAGCAGAACGTAGAGATGGATAGATGTGGACCAGTCCTTTGAATGTTTTTCAGCTACATAAGGAATCTAACTAAATCACTAGCACTCCATACAAGTTTACAGAACTTTTCAAGACAGCCAAGCGCTGTACTTCGCCATCATCTGTAGTCCCATGTGAATGGAACGGCAGTTTTTATATTAGGCTCCTGCTCCATTCAAACAAGGGTACTTAGACCCCCATTGTTTGGATTGTTAGGGGTCCCAGTAGTCAGAAGTAGTAATTATAGGAAAAGCCCCATTGCAATACCAGACATGACAATGACCAGGTGTGGTGCTCTTTTTGGAAGAAAGCAGTGATGTTTTTCTAATCAAGGACAATAGATTAAAAAATTACAGTTATATACACAGCAAAGTGGTCTGGCCAGAAAAACGCTGTGCATGTCAATAGCTGCCCATATCTATACGCACATAAATGAACAATAATGTATATTACCAATGCTAATAATTCCACTCACCTCTCTTTTTCAGCAAAGTCATTTTGTAACTTTTGTTCTTTCTCCAGAGCCAGATTTTCTGCCTGGTTCTTTAGGGTCTGTTCATATTCCCGGATTTTCTCTCTAAGTGCTTTTATTGTAACCTCTGTAGAAAAACAATTGGGAGAAAATGTGTTTACATAGCTCTGTGTGGTTATATAATACAAGGCTTTCTTTACCCTGTAGGATCAGTGTGTTTTAAACTCCATCTCTTCAACTCTGACACAAAATCAATAGATATGAGTCCCTTTGGAGACCTTTTACTCCCTAAATGTTAAATTGAACTTTAAACGTTTCAGTTGAGAAGGATCAATGGATTTTGCTGGGAAACAGAGCCAGGGTTTCTGCAACATGCCTGAAAAGAAAAAAATCAATGCTAAAACATAATATCACCTTATTGAACAGTTTCAAATTATCTCTCTGTTGAGCTGGGATTAATAAAGTCTCAGTGTGGGTTAAAGCATGAATTAACATGTGGAACCGTTTATTCATTTTTCCGCGCACATTAGGACATTAATTTCCCATAGCCTCCACGCGTATGATGAATGCTCCGCATGCCTCTCTGCTTCTGCTCCAGCCATTTGCATATTTCTCGGATTGCATTGTGATGTAAATCAATTAAATTCATCTTAAAGCCTGTAGACATGAACAATTAAAGAGCCACACAAGAGGAAACACAAACCGTTACCTCAGCGTAAATCTGACCTGCTTCGCTCTGCTACGCTGGTGAGGAGCTGCTGACTATCCAGAGCTAACGCATTCAATCAGGTGGATTAAAAGGCAATAAAGAATCCATGCTGAATGAATCACTTAGGATCCTATAAAGCTAGTAAAGAGCCATGTCAGAACAGGTAAGTAAAATAGGGGGGGATGACCTGTGGGTCCCCCAACTTGGGACTAAAATCCAAATATTTTTTCATACAATTTGAATACATGGCCCAGTGCCCAAGCTGATACAATAAAAAAAAATTACTACAACATTGATGTATTGATTTGTGTCTCCTATGTTTCTGAGACAAAAGGGGGTAGAGGGTGCACTAATCGTGAGACATTACTACAAAATATCCCCCTCTCAGCTTATTAAGCCATGTTCCAACGGTTACTGCAAAAGGATTCTTATAGTATGCCATGGTAAATATGTCACCACATCATCATGGGGATTCTTTACTGTGAGAGCAATAAGACTATAGAACACTCTGTCAGATGATGATGCGTTATTCTTTAGACAGGTTTACAGGAGGTCTGGATCCTGCTAATGAAAAAAAAACATAATACTACAAGTTATGGGTACTAGATTTGTAAAGGTGGGATATTGATCAAGGGATTAACTTTGATTGATGTATCTGGAGTCGGGAAGGAGTTTCCCCTGCTATGGGATAACCAGAACCTGTCCCATATGGACTATTTGTCTTTCTCTGGAGCAGAACAGTGAGGCTGTGGTTTGAACTTAAAAGACTCTTTTTCAACTGTGTCACAGAGTGTAGTTCACTAAGCCAATATCACTAGGGCTGGATTAAGTAAGGAGGAGGACCATGTACAAAACCTTTACTGAGAAATGCGAACAGTCCAAAGGTAGTCTTTATGGGTAGCATCTGTAATCTGATCTCTCAGTGAACAGATAATTCTTCTTCATGGTTGCCTCACAAAATGGTTTTTACCATTAAAGGGCTAAAAGAAGAGGAGTGTGGAGGAAGATATATTTTCTATGTAATAATATATATTACAAAGCTTCTTGTCCTTGCTTGTACTATTAATTTATGGTCTGACGCAATGAGTCACTGTCATTTCAACAATCTTCTTTGTCTTGCTGCTGGTAGTTTCTGATTGCTTGAGGGAACTTTGAGCTGGAGGATGCTAGGCAGCTGAGGGCCATGGGCAAATGCTCCCTTTATCCTCCTTACAAACTGGCCCTAAATATCGAATCATACATGATGGGTTTAATGTATCCATACACATTACATTAATAATGATGAAAGTGGATGATTTAATGAATGATATCGAATAAAATGACCCAACCTCTCAGAGACTGACATAGTCTTAAATGATGTAAAAGTACATCCCCAGAAAGATTGTTTGTCCTTCCTTGGTGTCATTGATCATATGTGACAATATGGACTAAAATGTGTATGGCTGCACTGTTAAAAAATGGTTTAGGGTGGGTTCACACTGCGTTTTTGCAATCCGTTTACAGGATCCGTTTTTTTTTTTTTTAAGTAGTGTCAACAGTACTTTATTGTGCGTAAAAAAATAACGCATCCGTTTTGATCCGTTTTTTTTTATAATGGAAGTCAATGGAAAAACAGATGCACACAAATGCATCCGTTTTTTGCAAAAAACGGATCCGTTAAACGGATGCTGAAAACGCAGTGTGAACCTAGCCTTACAAGGCTATTGTTTAAACATCATCCAACTACTATATAAAGTGTCTAACTACCTTTGGACATGCTGGCTGAGTAGTATGGAGATGTTCTTGAGTGCTGATGAAACAGTTTCTAGATATGATATCAATATCAGATAATAAATTCAATGGCAATACAACACATAGCATTAAAGGTTATAATATAGAAACATAGAAGAATAGTCTGGATTAGAAAAATATAGCTGCTTTCTTGTAGAAACAGCACCACTCTTGCCCTCAGTTTGTGTGTGGTACTGGAATTCAGTTCCCTTGAGATGAATAGAGGCAGAGTTGTAATACCACACAACACATAAGGACAGGTGTGGTGCTGTTTTTGGAAGAAAGTGGTAGTGCTTCTTCTTAATCCAGACAATCCCTTTAATGGAGTTCAAGATGACAATGCATAAAAGACATACTGGCACACGAGACAGAACCTTTGCATTGATCTTGTCACTAGGGGGATAATAAAAGATAATGTCGCTAAAGAAATATGTCATGTGTTCACCTGGTAATGTAAGTTCTAATTTATTCAGAGATCTTACGTTCGCATAATGCCCTGTTCTCATTTAGACTGTAATAGAAAACAGACTATGACCAGAGCAGTCACATTTCTTAGTGTTTCGGCTACAGGTTAGCTGTAATCAAGTTCTGTACTTGCTTCCAGGCCAAGAACATTCAGCCTAAGAAGAAACACATAAGCCATTTAAATTGTTTTCGAGTAGCTCCAATTAGTCTGTTTTTCCACAGTATTTTAATTAGTTAAGGTCTTCGGCTCCAAGGTGGCCTGATCTGGTATTGGTCACACAGACTTGTATACAATAATCACTTCAAGCTGAGACCTAAAGGACTGTCCTGCCATGTTAATCCTCTGACCAGAAGGCTTTTAGTATCTCTTTCTTGGCAGAACCAAGACCTGACAGGACAAAAAACTCATACACCAACAAAAGTTTCTAGCTTGTAGATCTAATGTTGTTCCTATTAAAACACTATAATCTTTGGAATAAACTAGAAATGGTCTCAGTGGTTTTCAACAGCATCAGTCGTTGGTCATGTTGGTGCACTTCAAAAAAATCAAGCATATCTGTGAGATGGCGAACTTGTGGCACTTTGTATCATTATAAAAATATGTAAAAATGAATAAAAATATACATATTTTAAAAAAAAAATCAAGTATATGCAACATTAAAAAAAAATTCTTATTAGAGATGAGCACAACTTCAGCATGCTCAAGTCTGATCATTCTGCATTTGAATACCAGTGGCTGAAGAAGTTGGATGCAGCCCTAAGGAGCCATAGGCTGTATCCATGTTTTCCAGGATTCCCAAGGGCTGCATCCAACTTCTTTAACCACTGGTATTCCAATGGCGAACAATCGGACTTGAGCATACTTGAATTGTTCTCATTTCTAATTCTAACCATTTGTGGGCAGACAATGAAAACTGATGGGAATAAAGAATTCTACACTAAGGGTAGCTTCACACGTACGGTATTGCAACGGATTTGATGGTGCGGATCCGCAGCAGATTTGACCTAAATGTGACCTAACACAGCATCAAATCTGCGGCGGATTCTGTCCGTGTGAATGCACCCTTAGTATAAAATGGCAATATGGCATATCAGAATCAATGACTAAACCTCCCTGACTAATGACAGGTATGTAGAATTGGATAGCGTAGTTAGGAAAAATAGCCATTGTATCTGGAGGGCTAACTTTATGAGATTAAAGGAATATTTTTTATATGGTCAAATTGAAAATTTGTTATGTTTATTATAATGTTCATAAGTTGCTTAAAGTGAATCTGTCAGATGCAGTTCACATTTCAACAAGCTGACGCTGTTAGAAAGCAGTTAAGTCAAGGAGACACATGGTACCTATGATCTTTCTGCCTGGGCTTCCATTAGGTAGAAAAATGCTGTTATTCTCCTGTGCTAGGTGTCAGAGAAGCTTTTCCAAGCGCCCCTGAATTGCTGCAAGCTGGAATGCTTCCTCACTACCCCCCTTCCCTTTTCCTGCTTGGCGCTCAACCAAGAAATAGGAATGGGAGGGGTAGCGAGGAGGCTTTCCCTCTAATGAAGTAGAGACCAATGTGCTGATGTCAGTGCTTTATCAGTTATACCGTATGTGTATGTAATGCAGTTTTTGTGAATCGTACCCACACACATCAGATTGGCAGACTTTTCACTTTTACTGTGCATAGAAAGCTGAGATGTGATTGGTCACTGTGGGCAAAATACGTGTGTGTTTGTTTCACACAGATTGATAAACCTGGACCAATGGCTCGTCAATAATCATAATATTAGAAATACTTGAAATTAATATTGCTAAACAAAATGGTAATGCAGACACAGACTACGCAGATAGTCCTAGAAATGAGTCCTAGAACCAGCTATGTTTTACACGTCTGCAAGCACAATTATGTTGTACCTGACTATTAGATTTGTCATAATTTTACTGGCGCCTCTGCGTTACTTTTAACGGTCATGTAATAGCTAGTCTTTAGTAGTTTGCTACTTTATTGCACCATGTACTGGTTTTGTCCCAGTTTTAGTTATTATAACCCAGACGTGCCAGCCTGTCTGTATAGAAGACGCCAGGATTTATTTAATAGAAAATACAGGAGAGGATCTGCTGCCACCTTGCCAGCCCATAAACACCTGCTGCTATAATGAATTTAACTACACAATATCCACAAATGTGTTTATTTATAAGGGTGGGGTATTCACTGCAGAAAATTATAACCCTGTTCTGAGAATACAAGACGACAATTACAGCAGTGAATTATATATTTTATAAAAGCTAAAATTATTAATATGTTAGGTATGAGGATGTTCCAATCTGAAACTCGGATGGAAAACAACAAAACCATCATTACTCGAAGAGGACCTGTCGGATCTTATATATGTTTTAGTAAATACTTGCATATCGTATGAAATAAGCATTGTTATAACCTTGTACTGCGCTCTCCCTCCATTATTCCTTCTGCACAGTTTGACATTTGGATGTTACCATTGTGAAAGGGAACAGTATGATACTGTTAGCGCTGACTGGACATTGTCAGTGTGTAGGGCCACAACTACAACTGGTAACACCCAGGTGTCAATTTATTCTGAAAATTTCTAGGAGCAGAAGAACACCACAAAAGAGAGCTCTAAGGGCCCAATTACACCAACAGATATCTGACAGATTTTTACAGCCAAAGCCAGAAATGGATTTGAAAAGAGGAGAAATCTCAGTCTTTCCTTTATGACCTGTTTTTTTTTTTTTTTTATAGTCTGTTCCCCGCTTTTGTTGCAAAAATTTGTCAGATATCTGTTGGTGTAATAGGGCCCTGGCAAATGATGCTCCACATTGTATTTCATGGGAGTAAAATGTATTAACTGAAACAGGTCTCCTTCCTATTTTACTAAAATTATTCTTAGGGTGAGCCGATGTCTGTCATTCAGTTAACATCAGCTTAGTCTTTGTTGCAAAGTGAGTAGGATCCCGGCACTGCCGCTACCATACGGGCAAAGTGAGCAATTAGCTAGATTCACTGCAGCCGCAAATGGATATTCTGGTTAACCTGTTCCAATTCAGTAGGCTTCAATTCACATTAGTGCAGAAAAAGAGAGAGATGAACGGCACTCACCAATGACTTTTGTGGTTATTTTATTCGTGCATCCCAAGACACTGGTAACATGCTGTATTAGACCAAGAGCAACAGGGGCGCTCCCCTACGCTACGACCGTTTCACGCTGATGCGCTTCCTCTGCCAAAATTGGCCAGAAAAAAACGTCAGCATGAAACAGCCGTAGCCTAGTGGAGCGCCTCTGTTGCTCTTTGTCTAATACAGAATGTTCCCGGTGTCGTGTGATGCACGAATAAAAAACCCCCACAAAAGTCATTGGTGAGTGCCGTTCATCTCTCTTTTTTTCAGCTTAGTCTTTGCTGCAGAGCTTTGTTGAGTGACACAGAATATAGTACAAACCTTGGTTTTTGACTTCAGCAAACTCCTTGTTGTATTCATCTAATGTCTCTCGGAGCTTCTGATTCTCTGTTTCAATATCGTGCATTCGTTGAACCTTTAGTTGCAATTGCTGTCCCAGATCCAAGGCAGGTACTGGATCTAATGGAAAACAAACAAAAGTTTGCCTTTTGTAACAAATCTAAAGTCTGAAACTAAAACTGTATCCAGAATACAAAGATGCAAATTCACCACTTTTACACATATTTTTCAAATTAAAGGTAAATTCCATTTAAAGTTAAATCTACTTTTTTTAAAGTGCTATCTTATCTCTGGGTATGTGACTGGGGCCCGTGCATAGTAACTGTATGAAGCTGGCTTTGGGGACACTTATCCAACAGAGACAGACTCCTGTCATACACTTATGATGAGATGGTCACTTCTTATTTTAGGAAATTATTACTTCTTTATGGTCTCTTCGCTCCTTTAAGAAAATGTAGAAAGGATAATAAAGACCAATGTGCTTTCAGTAAGAGATGTTACTGGCTTTAGCTGCTCAAGTGATATTGGGACATAGTATGGTATGGTATGGTATACACAGCATAAGGAAAGAAAGCAACGGAAACTCCAAAATTTTATATATCTCATCAGAAGTCGAGTGTTCAGACCTTGACTGATCACTAAATGGAGAAGGAAGAGACTGTATGGCTGAGCCTTTCTCCCTGCTTTCTATGAGTATGACCAAAACCTTCCATTAGACTTACATTGGGATCCATCTTGGTCACATGGCACAGACTTGCGAGAGAAGGTCAGTAGCTTGAGCTTTTCCTAGCCTGTTCTAGCTATCAAGGTCTGAACACTAACAGCCCAATCAATCGAAACTCTAGGACATGCCAAATGTATTTAGAAAACTGATTGTGCCCATTTAATGGGGGATGGGGTCTTTAAATACATACAATTATGGAATACACATTTCAATTGAAAGAACAAAAAGTATGAGCAGTCTGTGTGAATACAGTTATATAAACCCTACTACCACCCCTGAGAAGGAGTAGAACCAGCACCCAGGCTAGTTCCCTCTATACCGCTGATCATATGTGACAATCTGCCATTAACGTTATCTTCAAGTCCTCACATGCTAATGTTATATACGTTGAGGGATTGGTGTTTATGAACAGCAAAACAGCCATGTCACTCCCTAAAGAGTATAGGGGAAAAAAGCTTACATTATTGTTCCTAAGGTTAGTACCAATATCAATATGTATAATACACATACTCACTATATCTTTTATACATCTGTTTTGTTATGTGTATTTGTGTTTATGTATATTTTATTCATTTCTGTTGCTGGAGCCCCAAGAGAACAATGTCTACTTATGATCTGACATCTCAGAACCATTATCGGGACAACAGTTGCTATGGGATCCTATGTCCCTATGTAACACTGAACTCCAGAGCACATGGCAGGAAGTGTTGTCATAGACACAGGCTATTCTCACAAGAGGTCTGTAATTTCGACCTCTGATAATCTGGCACAGGAATAAGATGTTTACTCGTAACATAGTAAAGGAAGATTTACTGGAGACCGTTTTTCAAAGTTCCCCTTTAACAATATACTCAGAACCCAGCGAGAGAGGGGGAAAAAAAAAAATCTTCCCATGAGCGAGACTCATTCATCAGAAAATAGACGTTAGTTATGAATAGAGAATATTACTTGACCAGACGTGTTTTATGTAATTAGAGTAAATGAGAATGACACCCATTAGACTGTCTGTCTCTTAATGCATACTTATTGCATTACGTTCACAATTGGACTGACCACTCCGCCATTGATTTCCAATACTAAGATCATCAGAGTAGCTGCTTGAACAATACTTTGGAAAACATGTAATGGGAGTTTGCTGGAGCAGAGAGAACTTGGGAACGATTATTGAATTCATGTCTGATGAGGGCACCAGATTTAGCGGTATAAAGGCAGGAAAGATTTAGTCTCATCCAGAGGAATGCTAAACATCAAACTAAATGGATCAACAACAGTGTACATTAGCGAGTTCATTTAACTTCAAAACATTGCAGTCATTCATTCTGCGGACCACCCTCAGCTCACAGGAACATAGTGTATATCTGTTAACACATTAGACATGGACACATGCTTTTCCTCAGCTACCCGAGAGGAGACTGTCGCTGGATAGGATGGTACCGGATTTCACTTGATTTCGCTCTACAATTAAGGAAGAGCATGCAGCCTGCCATAGTTCTGCACCCAAGAGGTTAAACAAAGACATATTGTAATCCGCATATAAAAGTTGGACGGGTCCCAACTCTCTAAAATAAGCAGTAATTCATATTAAAAAGGATGGAGACAGACAGTCGAGTCTTCTAAACGCTAGTTAGGAGTACAGGAAAAGCCCAGTCACTTCTCTGATTATTAAGTAATGACAGCAGCCTTTAAAATTAGAAAGCAGAGAAGTCTGGTGAAGTGTAACAGTGACCCGCCACATATCCCAGGCTAATAGGGGAATAGAAAGCCGTACAGGGCATACAAGGGCTGCGGATGCTGTATGCTTAGAAAGTATGGAACCAAAGAGATTACTATACATATAATTTTTTTTTTTTTTACACACACATACTAAATTTCGATTTTTAGTACTGTTATTTTTTGGTACAAAGAAAACAAAAAATGCCAGTATGGCTTATTGTGAATTTTCACAATACCTTAGGGTATGTTCACACTGAGCAAAGTAGGCAGAATTCCTGCCTGTCTCATTGTCCCATAGCCTGTCTATGGGAGAGCGTGTGCTCCTCCACTCCAGATGTCACTTCTTTAAGCGGGGAGTGTCAGCAGCGGTGGAGCGCGCGCTCTCCTATAGAGAAGCAGTGTCCCACTGACGCACGCAGAGAGTTCCGCCGCGGAATCCTACCTGTCTTACTGAGTGTGAATATACCCTTAGGGTAGGGCTGGGCGATTAATCAAATTAATTCGATTAATTCGCCCAGAATTTGAGAATCGATTTGACTTTTTTGGAAAATCGAAAATCGATTTTCCAAAAAAATCATTGGTTTGGGCGCGCGGGCGGGCTGCTTGCATCCTCCAGCTACTGAAACAGCGTGAGGAGCGAGAGCGCCCAGCAGCGTCCTATGTCCCCGCCTCTGACCCGCCCCCATAGCCGGACTTGTACGCGCGCTTCCTCCCGGCTGCACATGGAGGTCCCCGGAGGAGGCTGCAGATACTGAAGCATCGGGTGATCGCTGCGGGTGCTGGAGCTGTACAGCAGCGACACTATCACCCGATGCTTCAGTATCTGCAGCCTCCTCCGGGGACCTCCATGTGCGGCCGGGAGGAAGCGCGCGTATACGTCCGGCTATGGGGGCGGGTCCGCTGCGGGGAGTAGTGCGGGCGGGAGGAGAGCGCAAGTGCCGGTGGTGTGCGCCCGCGCAGAGCGGGTACACCAGGTATGTTCCCTCCTGCCCCGGTCTGCTCCATGCCCCTGCCGATCTGCCCTATTCTCCCCCCGATCTGCCCCATGCTCCCCCCAGTGTACCCCATGCCTTTCCCCCCTAGTCTGCCCCTTGCTCCCCCCAGTGTGCCCCATACTTGCCCTCCCCAGTGTACCCCATGCTCTCCAGCCCAGTGTACCCCATGCTCTCCAGCCCAGTGTACCCCATGCCCTTCCCCCCCAGTCTGCCCCATGCTCTTAGCTATGTCCCTGACCCTCATCTTTACCTGTACTACTACTACTACACCCCTCATCTTTACCTGTACTACTACTACTACACCCCTCATCTTTACCTGTACTACTACTACTACACCCTTCATCTTTACCTGTACTACTACACCCCTCAGTCTGCCCCATGCTCTTAGCTATGTCCCTGACCCTCATCTTTACCTGTACTACTACTACTACACCAGGCTCATCTATACCTGTACTACTACTACACTCCTAATCTGTACCTGTACTACTACTACACCCCTCATCTTTACCTGTACTACTACTACACTCATCTTTACCTGTACTACTACTACTACAACACTCATCTATACCTGTACTACTACTACACCCCTCATCTTTACCTGTACTACTACTACTACACCCCTCATCTTTACCTGTACTACTACACCCCTCATCTTTACCTGTACTACTACTACTACACCAGGCTCATCTATACCTGTACTACTACTACTACACTCCTAATCTGTACCTGTACTACTACTACACCCCTCATCTTTACCTGTACTACTACTACACTCATCTTTACCTGTACTACTACTACAACACTCATCTATACCTGTACTACTACTACACCCATCATCTATACCTGTACTACTACTACTACACTCCTCATCTGTACCTGTACTACTACACCGCTCATCTGTACCTGTACTACTACTACACCCCTCATCTGTACCTGTACTACTACTACACCCCTCATCTGTACCTGTACTATTACTACACCCCTCATCTGTACCTGTACTACTACTACACCCCTCATCTTTACCTTTTCTACTACCACACCCCTCATCTTTACCTTTTCTACTACCACACCCCTCATCTGTACCTGTACTACTACTACACCCCTCATCTGTACCTGTACTATTACTACACCCCTCATCTGTACCTGTACTACTACTACACCCCTCATCTTTACCTTTTCTACTACCACACCCCTCATCTTTACCTTTTCTACTACCACACCCCTCATCTGTACCTGTACTACTACTACACTCCTCATCTGTACCTGTACTACTACTACACCCCTCATCTGTACCTGTACTACTACACCCCTCATCTTTACCTGTACTACTACACTCCTCATCTGTACCTGTACTACTACTACACCCCTCATCTGTACCTGTACTACTACTACTACACCCCTCATCTTTACCTGTACTACTACTACACCCCTCATCTTTACCTGTACTACTACTACACCCCTCATCTTTACCTGCAACCCTACTACTACACCCCTCATCTGTACCTGTACTACTACTACACTCCTCATCTGTACCTGTACTACTACTACACCCCTCATCTGTACCTGTACTACTACTACACCCCTCGTCTGTACCTGTAGTACTACTACATCCCTCATCTATATCTGTACTACTACACCCCTCATCTATACCTGTACTACTACACCCCTCATCTATACCTGTACTACTACTACACCCCTCATCTGTACCTGTACTACTACTACACCCCTCATCTTTACCTGTACTACTACTACACTCCTCATCTGTACCTGTACTACTACTACACTCCTCATCTGTACCTGTACTACTACTACACCCCTCATCTTTACCTGCACTACTACTACTGCACCCCTCATCTGTTCCTGTACTACTACTACTACACCCCTCATCTGTACCACTACTACACCCCTCATCTTTACCTGTACTGCTAATCCCCTTATCTGTACTACTACTAATACACTAGTACATAGGGCACATATTTGGGAAAACTACTTATATGGGGCACATAATGGGCTTGTCTACTACATAGGGGCACGGGAGGAGCACTGTTACACTGGGAAGCAATATGGTTGTTGTCTCAAACGTCTATAAAATAGTTTCTGATGCTGCAGGGAGAAAAATGTCCTGTTTGTTTAGCAAAAAGAGAAAAAAAATCGAGATTTAAATCGAGAATCGTCCAAAATTTTTTTAAAAAAATCGAGATTTTATTTTTTGGCCATATCGCCCAGCCCTACCTTAGGGTATGTTCACACTCAGTAAAACAGGCGGAATTCTGTGGCAGAGCTACCGCCGCAGAATCCCACCTGCTTCAGTGTGTCAATGGGATGCCTCTGCTCTCCACTCAAAGAACGGACGGTTCATTAATCTGTGCTGATTCACTTCTAAGTATATCATTATATTCGTTTTTCTCCCCACAGAACTCCAGATTCCCTGCACAGCCATAGACGATAAAATTCTGACTGCCTGCAGCAGTCACTAGAGGGAGCTTTCCGCATACTGTTTATAAACTCAACTCTAAAAGCCATATTACACGTCCTGACCCAGCAGTGTAAGCAAACAACGATCTGCTGCCTACGGCTGTATCCATGTTTTCCAGGACTCCCTAGGACAGCATCCAATTTCTTCAGCCATCGGTATTTAAACACCGATTGGAAGAGAGAATAGTCTCCCATACACTGCACACACAAAAGAGAATCCTGCTCCTCTGTATCTTAATCGCAGCATGAAGGACATTATAAAGCAATGCCTACAAGCAGTGCAAGTTGTAAATCAAGCAGCGTGGTGACATATATACTTACTACAGCACTCAACAGCATCTATATGTGTCTCTCGTCTGTCCTGTCTTACCCTCTAGCACACTTTCCTTCCCCTCTTTATAGACTTCTATAGGCGGCAGCAGGAACTGACCTGATGCAGCCATGAACTGATCCATTTTTAAACAATTTCAGCAGTTTTTAAGTGTGAATTGTGAGTTTAGGAGAGTAGGGGTGTAGGAAAAAAAGCAGATAAAAATAATAATAATAATAATAATAATAATAATAATAATAATAATAATAATAATAATAATAATAATAATAATGACAGTAAAATGTGTGTGGGGGAAAGGGGGGGGGGGGGAGATGCAGGAAAATAATAAACTAAGTAAAGTAAATTACCTATCCTCTTGCCACTCCCTGGTCCAGCTGACAGCCCTTGCTGTCCTGCAGCTCTTCAAGCTGCAACACTGCATACCTAGCTGAGTGATTGGCCACTCAGCCATTCAGTGACAGGGATAGGATACCGCCCCAGTCACAAACTGGCTAGGCAGGGAATTACTCAGCAAAGTCATGATGTTGCAGCTAAAAGAGCCGGGTATGTGACATACCTGGTTTCCAGAGAATGAAATCTGGCGGCACAAGGACTGGGTGCACCCCCCTGCCCCCTCCATATTTTTTTTTAATAAGTGGGACTTCTCCTTTAATTTAGTTTAGTAGCCATTTAAGGACACACATAAAAATATGTTTTTGTTTCCGAGAAAGCGTAAAAATTATTGTCTTGCTGGGGATTTTAAATTAATGTTACATGGGCTTTAGTGTTATTATCACAGGAAATTTATAAATGCATTAATAAAGAGTTTTATGGAATATATATTATTTATAGTATATATAATATTATTACATAACAGATGCATTTCCTTGAGTTACATGCAAATCTAGCAGTACCTTGAGCTCTAAAACCTCTTGATCACGCAGCAGATTGGGAGGGTTTTTAATGCAGCAAACATTTTTCAGTGTGAAATAAATGCTAAACGTCTTGTAACAGCGGAACCTTATCTCGGGCCAGGGGTTCACACAGCCGACTATTGTAATGCTCCCTGCTGTGTCACAGTTATACATGTGAGGTTTGGAACAAATATAATGCAATTTTTTTTTGTTCTTTACAGGAAGTGATTTATAGTGTTCATGTTATGAAGAAAGCCACTGTCTATATGCCCTATTAGGGACATGGGGCTTCTATTTAAAACAGGATTGTTTTTTATAAGATAATCTATTTCATAGTGAGAAATCCTGCATAATAACCGCATCTTTAGTGTGATTAACTCTGGTGTGCATCACTAAGGATACTTGTATTACACAACAAGACTTACTGCCTATAACTACTGCTTCATACCCCACTAGGTCACTTCTAAGCAAATCTGTCAACACAATTTATTAAAGTGGCCTTTCTGGCAGAGGTATCTGATAGATGTAGGTCTCATAACTCTCTGAATTATGGAAATAGCCAGGCTGCACTGGACCAGCGCCCATGTTCTGGAGATAGGTTTGAATCCTGCATCAGCCTTTTCTGGAATATCCTATGAATGTGAGATAAACATCTGAGATGGGAATACCCCTTTAAGTATAAAAAAATAAAAAAACAAATAAAAATATCACACTTATCCCTTACACACTTGAACTAGGTTAAGCCTGTTAGAAAAGTACAAATGCTCAGGGGATATCATACTCCATCAAGAATACAGAGCACAGTTTGTTCCGTACATAGTGCAAATGTTACTACCTAAGGTATTAAAGACAACCGCAGTGGAATTTTCATGAGAATTATGGATATCGCCAGGAAGAATGACAAATGTAGGGTTCTAACATAGGCCATACACACAACCAGCAACAGCAAAGGTGATGTGAGAAGTTAGGCTGTGGAACTAATATACCAGCAGAAGAGAAGGGCTCACACAACTCAACAGGGGCCGTCAAGGATCATCTTCCTACTACATTAATATCTAATAGTTACTAGTATAAGGCATGTGTGCAACTTACAGGAGAAGTTATAAAAGTTACGAAAAGCAGCGTGGTTGTTTTGTTAGTCTTACAAAAACTAAATACGTTGCTTGCAAAATCATCTTCTTTTCCTTCAAATGTCATATTGGAAATGCAAATCTGTATCTTCTCACTGTCAAGGGTAAAAGCGGTTGTTGCAATAAGGCTCAGCGCTCATTGTATGAGGTCCATCTGTGCTGTCATTTCTAATTGACTGGTGGGAAGAGTGGGTTTTCTGGCTCAGTTTCCCGGCAGACGTAGATGAGAAGGTGGAAGGAGGATTGAAAGGATGTAATCAATAATACTTCTTGTTGGTTTAGGTCTGCAGCCCATCATTTGTTATCGACGCAGATGGCAAACTATTGACCCTTTATGTTCTGAGTTGGGACGTCTGGAACGCTGGAAACAGCAGCAACGGTGAGTAAATGATCATCTGTGATTGTAATCTAGTAGATCACACTGGTCTTACAGAATCCCATCTGACTACTGTAACTTAGAATGCAGAGAATCCAGTTGTAAAAATGAAATTAATGGAAAACATCCAACTGGTTGCTGTGGTTAACACCATAAACGAGCCAAGACGTGTTTTTAATAATAGGAAGAGTTATGACAGAGTTCACATGTAATCACACTGCTGGAAGTATTGAGATACAGACATCAGATCCCATCAAGTTTGGCAACCTAATGTCTATAGTGACTGTATGAAGACCATGTCTTCTATCCAGTATCTCTAACGATGGCTTTCCGATTGTCCACTTTTCTGTTTTTTTTTTTTAAATAATCAGTGTGACGAATGTTTTTTACAAGACAAAATCTATGGGAAAGAGCTTCCTGATCAGAGGCTAATACCTCCCTAAAAACCTCAACATTAGTTGAACTAGGGGAAATCACTTATGGCGACTTAATAAGAATATCTTCCTTTTACACCATGTCGCCTTTAGGTCCAGTGTTCTCTGCCGATTTCTTCATTTCAGCCGTTAAACCTTTCTGTCAGTAACAGAGCAGCATCAATATCTTAAGTGCATCTGAGATATAGTTCCTGAGAAAAATTTCTCTCACACATTTCTAGCTCTGACAGGCTGCCGAAAGTATTCAATATCTACATGGAGTTGTGAATGGTATATGCGTTGCCGTGAGCTATTTGCTAAGTTTATAATGGGTTCACATGAAGTTTTAGTTGGTACAGGATCAGTATATTTAGCCAAAACCAGGAGTGGGTTCAAAATACAGTGGTACCTCGGTTTTCAAACTGCTTAGAACTCAAACAGTATTTTCAGTATAACAGGAAAGTTTGCTTTGGTTCTCAAACTCTTGCTTGGTTCTCAAACACTTTTCGGGCACCCAGTCTTGAAGTACAGCAGCATTCGAACAAAAATTTACCTGGAAGTAACGTTCAGAATTCAAACTATGCTCAGTATCTGAACAATTTTGTGAACATAGAGTGAGGGTTGTACCTGGTGAGTTTAGCACTGGTGGGGCTTCACATACAGTACAGTTCAGTACAGTAGTAGTACAGCCAGTGCACCACCATCTCCCATACTTTACAGTGCTGGGATGGGGGGGGACTCTATACAGCAAAGGATGAGTGATGAGTTAAGTGACTGCTGTACTATAATTGCTAGTTTTGTTGAAATATTCTTCTATATAATGTACAGTATAGTACTGTTCTGTAATGTACTGTAGTGATTAAACTGGGCACTTTTCAATGTAATAAATGAGTATTGTAGGTAATTATTGATTGGTGCTGGAACCAATTCAACATTAACATTTACATTATTTCCTATGGGAAGACAATGCTCGCTTCTCAGACTGCTTGGTTTTCAAACTGCCTTCCGGAACCAATTAAGTTCGAGAACCGAGGTACCACTGTACATACAAAGATAAAAATATTTGTATTATAGTTTTTCTCTGTGTCAGTGCAACTCCTGTTTTTTTCCTAAAAATGCTGATTAAAAACTTTGACCAAAAACTAATGGGTGAACTCAGCTTGTAGGGTCCATGGTGCAGATGAAAGGCCACCCACACATAAAGGACAACAGTAGTGTGGTTTGGCTGATAAAAACTACCATAATAACCCCCCAGTGGCTGCCGATGTTTCTGAAGGCCTCCATGCCTGCCATGCAGACTCTACTAGTACTTTTAACAAAGACATAGGGAAACTGTAATTCACTTATCTGAAGAATCGAAACGACATGTGAGTTTTACAGCACAGAGAATGGCCTATAAAGTCCTCAATGTTTAATAAATGGTGGTGATTTCGCAGAAAACTTTTATGGTAAACAATAGGCATGTCTCCTAGAATACAAGGAGTAAAACACAATAAAAATTTTCTTCAAAGGAACAGAGCAGTATGTCTGAGTTTTCTGGAGATTTTGAACCCATTTATCCAACCACATGGTTACATCCAAGTCATTGTTGTCAATACCTAAAATGGGGCATGTGGTCTTAGCTACTTACACACCCATTCACACAAAGAGACTGTGCAAGTTATACATGCCCTTCTTTGCTTTAGGATGAAAATGAATGCCCCCCTTGTGTGTTTGCCTTATGCTACTACAAGACATTCCTGCATACGTTCCTTTTTGCCAGGGCACTGCGGGCTAATAGAATCATACGATTACATAATTAAAGCAGCTGTCTCATTATAGAAAATCAACTGGAATTCAGGGCCTAATTAGTCATACAGCAATTAGCATGCTGATGAGCAACTGATGAAAAGCTGCCTGGATTTCAAGTGTGTCAAGACCACCCAGTTACTTAGTAGGCAAGGGGGCACTGAATGGCGAAGCAGAGACTTAATGCCGGACATGTTGATTATATTTCACTCACAAGTTACATTGCCCATTATGTTACTTCAAACACCACAGAAATCTGATCCACCCCTCCAGTCCTCTGCACTCCCAAAACAGAGCAACCTGATCCAATTGTGATATACAAACACAAAACACAAAGGGGGTAGGTAACATGTGCTCTGGACTTGCAACCGCTATCTGAGATCACAAATAATAGGTCATGGTCAAGTGGTCTTCAGAGAACAAGGCCGGAAAATAAAAAAGGGTAGATACTTCATTGTATACCAACAGCTCTTATGAGGGAGGTGGCTCTTAGGCTGAATTCAAACATCCACAAATTTTGACACTACAGTGCCACAGAGATTCAAAAAGTTTCCCCGCTGCCAGCATGATATTGATACACTGCCAGGCAGTAAAACCATTTAGGACAGGCATTCACCTACTATATGTCTGCAAAATTTGCGGACATGTGAATGCAGCCTTATGTGGAAAGGGTTTTGGTTTTCTGTCATTGACAATCTTTTTTTAATTTTATTAGAAGGATATCCCTAGAATGAGCTGGCATCTACAAAGACACCAAGCAAAAAGTATTTATTGCCACACTGAAAATTATGCATTACATGGCACCCTGTGAAACCAATGGGTTGTATGCAATGCACAGGCGTGCCAGAGACTTGCACTTTGTAACCAATCTCTGCTCTTCTTTATGAAGTTGTCAAATGAGGGAGCTATTACACGTCCTTGCCGCGTGGCTAATCACCACATGCGGTTTTACCGTGAATGACAGCTGTTTGGCGATGCAGATTTCAGCTGTGCGGTAAGTTTGGGTAAAGCATGTATTTTCTATTTACACACGTATTCTACGCAAAGACTAACTTGTGATGGAATGACGGAAATTTAGTTTTATCTGCAATTAGCTGCAATTCTACAGCCTAAGGCTGGCCCTATAAAGTGAAGGGATATAAGCCCTTTTATTAGTATGTAAATGATGGACACCCATTAGGTTCTCTTCTTCTTTACTTTTCTCCGGTGAAATTTTGCACAAGCACCATCCAACCTACAGATGGCACATTTTCAGTCCAGTCATGTATTCTTTATTTAACAAAAAGAAGTAAATGAAAGCCTAGTGACTGGTAAATGGGCCGTCAAGCAGGCATAGAGAGGGTAAATAAGAGGAGACGAGCTGGCAAACCCTGTGCAAGGGAATGCCCCCTGGACACTTGAGATTCAGTTACAAATGAGCAAAAGACTTATATCTAGATGCTGGAAAGGACTAAGGGCCCTATTACACTGAGCGATTTTTTACCAATTAACGATCGCAAATGAGATTGTTTATTGTTAACCTGAAAACATTCACCATATTACACAGAACGATAATTGTTAGTTACGATGGTTACTGTGGTCGTTACTATGATTGTGAAAAACAATGAACAATGTGCTATTACACTGAACGATTAGTGAAAAAATGCAGAACTTGAGGGAACGAACGTTGAATTACAGCGAACGATTAACGATAATTTTAGATTCAGATCTAAATCAACGATCAACTACATACGAACGATTTTTCGATCGTTGCCTGCAATTACACAGAACAATGATCGTTTAAATACCATTGATTTAACGATTTTTTGCATGATAATCGTCCCGTGTAACAGGGCCCTACATTTTTTAAAAGGCATTTCTGGAATCCTGATGAGAAGTCCTATTTAGCCATGGGCTTATTTTTCCTCCTCTTTAGCTGCTGAAAGGTCTGCTTTAAATAAAGGATCATATCAGTGATGTATGCCACTGTACGGCAAAGTGCCCTGTGCCTCCACCTAATGAATACATTTCTGGAGAGAAGAGGGAAAAGAATAAGATGTCCCCTGCAAGCTCACCAGCTGAGAGAAAAGGGGGTGCAGCTGACAGTCATAGCTGAAGTAATGGCTGGAACAAGGGACCTGGGCAGGGGGCACATGCAGCATAGCTAGCCTCATCTAGCTGGTCAACTGGTCAAGATGGAATCTTGGGCAAGGCCATTGCTTGAGTAGGTTGGACATAATGCCCTTCATGGAACTCTTACTGGCTTTTATGTCTGCTAAGGAGAAGATTTAGTAATAGCCATCTCTATCTATGTATGTATGCCACAAGATTTTCCATATTGGAGTCCCTATACTGGAAAAAAAGAGAAGGCCCACTGACTCCCAGAGGAGTTTTCTGTATGTGGCCTGTACCTAATACATCTGGGGCTTAGCCTGAGAGCATAGCGGATATCTATACATTGAACTATAGGCTGCAGCTTTCCATGGGAGCTATACATCTGGAGGATGTCATACCTCTGATGGAAGCCTCACAACATAATGGAAACACAGCTTGTGCCAAGAAAATACTAGGTCAGTTATCTGTAAGTGTATTCCTCAGATAGGGAAACGGAATACGATATGATTACCATTTATTCAGCCTGGTGTAATACAACAGCACTTCTGTATAGTTCTCAATATATAATGAATGACTGCCTCTGAACAGTGGTTATTTATGCATCATTAAGATGATGATCAGAACAATCAGCAGCGAAATGTGGTTATATTCATCTATGGTGAGTAAATACAAGAAGATTATCTTAGCAAATACTGGAGATACGCATTAGACTATGCATTCTATGGAATATACTTGAAAAATATTTGAAATAATTAAGGAGTTTTTCTAAAACACCTTGTTATACTGTTTCTCTATTATTCTTCCTGGAAAATGTATGAATAAAATGTCAACTGGGTGTTACTATCTGCCTTGTGTATGTCCCAACAAAGCCTGGCATGATCAGCTGCGATCAAACTGTATGGGTCGTTTTACACGGCCAGATCAGGGGCCTAGAAAAAAAAGACCCAAGCGAGTCCTGTTCAGCAAGATCAACTTTCATCTGCAATGTTTTAAAAGGCACAATTAATAACGCAGCCGGGCCACACAAACAATCCCTGTATTGTTTATGCAGCCCATTTACTGCTATGGGCTGCATATCCCGTTTACACAGGAAGATTTGCAGCCAAAAATAAAAAAATCCAATAAGTAGGCGTTTTCCCACTCCTTGGCCGATCGCTGGCACTTTAAAAGCAACACTATGCGCCGACAATCAGCCCATGTAAAAGGGCCTCAGTTATCAGGTATGAGTATATGTAAACATTACACCTCTAAACAGATCTTGCATATGTAAATGTGACTCGGACTTTAAGTTAATATTCTATTTGCATTTTAACGTTGAAGTAAATGAAGGAAATAGCATCTGTCTGAGCTGAAGCAGCCACACCTAGTAAATAACCATAATTAAACGGAAAAGAAAGTTCCTATGTTTAATTGTAGTTCCTAGTCTGGGCTTACTTGCCTTAGGACAAGATGATTCTATAGATAAAAAAAGATTGTAACGTGTTTACTCAACTGAATTATAGCTACTGAATGTGGGACCTGTACCTCTGCCATGTACTGTACATCATGAGATTTATCACCATCACGGGACACAGTAAATGGCACAACCATGGGCAGTGGCTTGGTGGATTTAAGGGCTACAACACAAAGTAGACAGGAAACATCTGAGATGACTCTTTTCTGCAGCCTATAGTTGCATGCCACATATTTTCCCTCAATGATAACTTGACAGCTCTAAAAGGTTATTATTAATATTGAATATCTTGAGATTATGCTGTGTATATACGTAGCTGGGTTTTAGCACTGGTGATGAGCATCACGCATTCCATGACTTATTGATGACTTACTGATTGTGTCCACATGGGTAACTATATTTCTTTTCTATAAGCTGATAGGCTGACCACATTATACCAACACAAACCACTTACAAAATGGCTCACCTTGGGCTCAACATTTTACCCAAAGATACAGCATATATGCTCCAAAAGTACGGCCGCGCCAAAAGTACGGCCGTTGTTGCCATTGGCAACAACAGTCGTACTTTTACGTAGTGTGAACATAGCCTTAGTCATGTTAATTATATCCTTTAGGGCAGCACTTCTCAAACTTTTTCTACCGGAAACTTACCCAACAGACAAATGCAATGCCTGGGCCTCACCAGATAGACCAAGGGGAAGTCTAGGCCTCACCATCTGTGAAAATAATGCAAAGGCTACCTTTCGCCTGTCTCCTAAGCTCTATAGACCCATAAAACTACAAGTTAAAAAGTACAATAATAACTTTATAATGGTATGAAGATAGGTAAAGATCAGCAATCATCCAGGATGGCGAACAGCTTAGTTTATTTCATATACCAGGGGATGTGGGGAGGAACAGCTGTTCTCTGGAACAGCAAGCTGACGCAGCTGCTGCTGGAAGATCAGGTCACCTAGGATACATCCCACGCCGGAGTTCCATGCACAAGCCTCATTTTAATCAATAGGTCTTGTGCAGGGAACTCTACCGGCATGGGATGTCTATGTCTCTACATCAACCCTGTCATCTGGTGCCATCTCCACACCATTCAGAGACATGGACTTTGTGACAGGTAAGCTCCCATTTTGACTGTTACTTATTATAAATGATCCTTTTATTCTTATGGTTTGATGTCCCCACGTGAAAAGTTTTACCTACCCAACAATCCACTATGGCTGCACCTAATCTTGAAACTGAAAAAAACATTAAAAACAGAAAAAAAAAAAAGAAAAAAAAAAAGTTTCCTTTTTTCCTACATCTTGGAAGAAGAGTCTTAGGCCACTATCACACAAGTGTACTTTAGCATCTGTATTTTGTGGACAAAATTATGGGGCTAATGTTATTTTTTAGGGATGTTCACATATTTATTAAAATGCAGCATGTGCTGCCGATGTCTGTTTGTGTATGGAAAATGCTCATAAAAGTCTATAGGAAGGGAATAAAACACGGATGAAATACGAATGCAGTATGGATCAAACACAGGCCATCCATATTTTATCAGTATTGTACTAATATTTCAAAGTGTAGTTCAATTTCTTGCCTAGAAGACAGCCCATTACTGTACGGTAATACTGAAGGCGTTTCGTCTGTAATAAGTGTATTTCAGAAGCTTTTTACAGATTTGTAAACCAATACATCCATTGGAAGCAGGACTGATGGTGGTGCTTAAAGCGACTCTGTACCCACAATCTGACCCCCCCAAACCACTTGTACCTTTGGATAGCTTCTTTTAATCCAAGATCTGTCCTGCGGTCCGTTTGGCAGGTGATGCAGTTATTGTCCTAAAAAACAACTTTTAAACTGGCAGCCCGTGCCCTACGGGAGTAGCCTAGATTGTGTATGCATTAAACTGGCACACCCTCTCTGTCCCTCCTCCCAGCCCTCCTCATCATTAGGAATGCTCCAGGCAGATTGCCTCCTATTCGTCAGCTGTGTCAGCACGGCACATGGGCTGGATTGTTAAGCACCTGTGCAATGTTCAGCATAGTGAAAATGTTCCAGTGGCATTCCTAATGATGAAGAGGGTGGGGAGGAGGGACAGAGCGGTGGTGTAAAGTCAAGGCACAGATACTCCCGTTTGGCACGGGCTGTAAGTTTAAAAGTTGTTTCTTAAGACAATAACTGTATCACCTGCCAAACGGACCACAGGACAGATCTTGGATTAAAAGCAGCTATCCGAAGGTACAAGTGGTTGGGGGGGAGGGGGCGTGTTAGATTGTGGGTACAGAGTTGCGTTAAGCAAAATAAATCAAGTACATCCAATGAACAACAGGTAAATTGAGGCAATACCAGAAAAAACATGTGAAAAGAGGTGAAGATCCACCAAAAGCAAGAGGGCAAAGTAATGTGTGTGCTTGTTTACTGAAAGGTTGAGTCCATCAGATACAGTCCTAAGTGCTAAGGTAGATGGTAGCGGGATGTTGTCGCTCCCTATATCTTTAGATTGAGGGAAGACACTTTACACATACTGCTCTTTATATTCATAACCAAAATTTCACCTCACTTATTTGTTAAGATGACTACCACACTGGTAAAATATCCCGCTTTTATCATCATTTATAATCACATAATGTCCACTTTACATCTCATGTAACCTTTGACTATATGATAGGACATTTGAGGTGAACCTGTGGCTTTATTTAAGACATACTTTTATGTCTCAACCCATCCGCATAATGTTGATTACTTTGCTCAATCATTTACTGATGAAACATTCTGTAACTCGCCACATCCTGTATTAAACTGAACCCTAAACATAAGGTGAAACAGGCCGATTCTGCTAAAGAGAAACGATATCCTGTGTATAGATCTTACTATATTTCATATGACAACAGTGGAAGCATGAACTGAACACATGAATTATAGACTGTCCTAGGAGACCATGTTCAGAGAGAAACAAGGGTCACCACACCAAATATATACATCATCTTGGCAAGAAGATAAATGTCCCAAAACCATCTGCTCTCAGGATCATTGAGGTTTCTATAATTCCTACTGACTTTGATGAACAGTGACATACTGTTCATATTGAGAATGACTGGACTCCCACTGATCAGACATATCTGAGGGTCCTAAAAACCACTTGTACCTTCGGATAGCTGCTATTAATCCAAGATGTGTCCTGGGGTCCGTTTGGCAGGTGATGCAGTTATTGTCTTAAAAAACAACTTTTAAACTTGCAGCCCCGTGCCCTACAGGAGTATCTGTGCCCTAACTTTGCACCACCTCTCCGTCCCTCCTTCCCACCCTCTTTATCATTAGCAATGCCACTGGAACATTTTTTCCATGCTGAACATTGCACAGGTGCTTAATGATCCAGCCCATGTTCAGTATTCACACAGCTCACGAATAGGAGGCAATCTGCCTGGAGCATTCCTAATGATGAAGAGGGTGGGGAGGAGGGACGGAGGGGTGGTACAAAGTTAGGGCATAGATACTCCCGTTGGACACAGGGCTGCAAGTTTAAAAGTTGTTTTTTAGGACAGTAACTGCATCACCTGCCGAACGGACAGCAGGACAGATTGTGGATTAAAAGCAGCTATCTGAAGGTACAAGTGGTTTGGCGGGGGGGGGGGGGGTCAGATTGTGGGTACAGAGTCGCTTTAATGTCATCCAAAACCTGATGTTCTACACCCAGGTATTTTCTTCCTTGCGCTCACAGTCATAGTTTCACCCCTCTCCTGCCTCATCACAGTCTTTTCTCCTCTTAACGTGTCAGATGATCAGTAATATGCTACCCATCAGCTTTGCAGTGTCACTTGCTAATGATCTTTCAATTGCAAAGTTGTAGATTTGTAAATCAGAGTATAACTACGTTCCATCTTTATGTATGAGTGTCTGTACATATATAGAACAAAATTTACATTACCACGTAAAAGGCAATTAACCATACTCTGCAATTTAGTAGTATAAGGCGGCTAAAACTACTACATCATGCTGGAAAGGCGGCAAATGGTTTACCTGGGACATCAATTAATCTCTTATAAACATTCAAGAAGGCAGCTTCAGCTTCTTTGCTTCTTTTACTTAATGCATCGATCTAGAAATAAGAGAAAAAAAAAATATTTTACATGAGCTTAATGGAGTCTCCCTTACCAGAATCTGTACAGAAAACTGAAATCATCTGGGCAATGTCAATGTGCTATAACCTTTCCAATGCAAGAATGAAGTGATGTAGGTGGGATATGTGAAAGGAAAGGTCTGGTCATCCTGCTGCCGCTGCGGACTTCACCTAATAAGGAAGGTTTAACAATCACAAACTATGATAAAAACAGAAGTGGTAGAACTTAATCCACGCTCACCAGGAATGTTATTAGTCTGGAGCTGCAAAAGAACGTGTCTAGTAGATCCAAATGGTACAATGCTACATCTGCTATTCTACTGCTCTAAACATATAGCAGTATATAAAGTCCAGTCTGGTCTTTTTTCTGACACTGGGAACTTGCAGGGCCATACAGCTGGCAACCATACAACACCACAGTCTTGGGCACAGGTCCCATAACAATACTACTCTACTCTGTGGTCCAGATCGTGCAGAAGGTCACAACTTTAGGGACTCTATAGCAATTCTACCAGGCACTACTGGATTTGAATGTGACCTGAACATGATCTACATAGAGTTTCCAGGATCTACACATGGTTTTGTGGGTTTCCTCTTTGTTACAGTTTCCTCTTGCATTCTCTATTCCAGCTTTCTACTTGTCCAATGTTGGAGTGTATGTGTAAATGAGATAAGGGCATTACATTGTGAGCAGGGACCAGTATGAACGCATTCTTAGTGCAGGGCTGTAGAATATGCCAGGGTTACATAAATAGCAGAAAATAAATAAATTAAGCTTAGGGTTCACCACATGCTTTACACATGGTTAGGAATCAATTATTTCCAATGGATAAGTTATTATGTCTACCATGTTTTGCAGAACAAATCTTTGCATAAGCAGTCTGTGAATGTCATTACAGGTCAAATACTATTAACAAGACACAACAATAATCCCTGTAGGTTGTGTCTGGACTGTTTGTCTTATGGCTTCCAGATAACCAAAGCCTTCTCTGCTCTTCTACATACAGTACTGTGCATAATTTTGCAACGTAAAAGCCCTATTAGATTGGGTAATGCTGTAACTATAACTAGCACCATTCTAGGAACTATCAGTCCCTGTCCCTTCAGATGGGCCGTATGATCTATCGCCGGCCCTTTAAAATAATCCATGTCAGTTTACACAGGGCGATGTGTCTCCGATAATGTAAACAGCTGCACAAATTATACGGTCAGCTGACGAACAAGCTTTTGCTTGTTCGTTCAGTCATCGCTGGTCCTTTTACAATCAGGAATGAGCGTTCATACAGTAATAGGACCTTAAATGAGAACGTAAAAACACAGGGAGGGCAGTAAGTGGTGGTAACTTATTAATAACGTTATACCTACCTGTCCTGATGCCCCTGCATAGCAGCGTCACAGCTCATCTCCTGATCTTATGACATCACATCCTCGTTCAGAAACGCCTGATCAGCCAGTCAGTGACTAAGGTGGGACACCTCTGCAGTCACTGATTGGCTGTGCAGGTAGTTTCTGTCAGGTTAGAAGGACAAAGGAACACTGGAGAAACAGAAGTGTCTGACAGCAAGTGGTAGCGCTGTGCTGCGAAGGGCACTAGAACAAGTAAGTATAACTTCATGAATATGTTAGCCACCACCCCCTGCCCTCCCTGCACTTTTATGCTTGCCCAGAGATCTCCTTTAAGATGTTACACAAATTTTATTGTGCAGCTGACAATGACCTCAAATGTATGAAGTATCTTCAGTGTAGAGAAGAACAAACAGTCCTGGAATTCATGATATGGCCCCACAGAGGCCTGATCTCAATGTCATTGAGTCTAGGATTACATGATGAGACAGAAGCGACATCTACAGAACATCTTTGCTTGGTTCTCCAAGGTGTCTGGAACAACTTCCCTGCATACAAGTACTGTATCTAGAAGAATTGAGGGTGTTCTAAAGACGAAAAGAGGTCACACCAAATAATGTTTTTTGTTCGTTCATTTTGCATTTTTGTTAATGGATAAGAATTAGAGATGAGGGAACCGGGTTTGGGTTCGAATCCATCCGAACCAGAACGTTCGGTATTTGATTAGCTGGGGCTGCAGAACTTGGATAAAGCTGTAAGGTTGTCTGGAAAACACGGATACAGCCAATGACTATATCCATAATTTCCACATAGCCTTAGGGCTTTATCCAAGTTCAGCAGCCACCGCTAATCAAATGCCAAAAGTTCGGGTTCGGATCGACTCGAGCATACTCCAGGTTCGCTCATCTCTAATAAGAATGATTTACAGATAAATGTTTATTTTTATCTTCAATAATATTTGCACAGCACTGCACTGTGGTGTGTAGTTTCACATAGAGGGGCCTTAAACCCATAGTTAGCTCTGCTACAGCTCCATTCTACAAAAGTGGCAAGGAAACAAAAACAAACATAATCTGACACCTAACCTATATAACTATCAGGAGAAGGAACGCTCAGACATTGGGGTTACGCAATACTGCCTTAAGTGTAAAATGACATCTCGCCTGCATTTGTGTTTTCATTTTTTATCTTTTTTGTTGTTAAAGATTACATATGTTCTTACAATCACAGACTGGGCTCTCCAGAGTGGTAGTTATTAGTTATAAATATATTAAACCTGCAGTAAAGAGCAAAAGCAGAAATTCCAGTGAATGATAGTAGTAGTGAAGAGAAAAAAAAAAGAAAACATGTAAAAGGTGAATCTGGTTTCTCAGAGGCGTTATTGTAAGCATTAAATTTGTATGTCTGCCCAGAATCAGAGAATGTACTTTCAACAGATAACTTGCTTTTCTAATATTCTGGCAAAAAGTCAGCACGATAAAGTATCAACTTGCGCTTCCTGGAGTGATATATCCCAGTGTATGATTGCAGGAGATATGCAGCTTCATTGACAAGGATAAATTGAATTTCACTGCATACTCTTCCCCTAACGGTGGTTAGTGCTGAATTTTTCATATATTTCTTTTCCACTGCTGAATATTTGAGTATCATTTTATGAAATATGCGGTTTCCTCAGATGGTACGTGACAGGACTAATGGAAAACGCATTCTTTCCTAACCCCACTACATTTCTGAATTACATCCTATAGCCAGTTGACCCTATTATTAAATAGTGTAAAACTGCACTTATTATTAATGGAGCCTAGAAAACACATTATCCTCAAGGGCTGGATGCCGACTATCAGGACTAAAACAGTGAAACCAGGAGAGCCCTGAAGTAGATTCTCTAGAAATACAGACCAAACTAAATTGAATAAAGCAATTCATATGTATAATACATACAGTATATATAACTGCAAAGAGCAAAAAATTATCAGACTCACAACCTTGCAGTAAGTTGTCTGAGCAAAGTGTAAGTGGAACGCGGTACCTTCTGAAGGCTTTCTTATAGTAGTATTCCTATCATACACATTTATGGACTATCTAGCACAGGTTATGCCAATATGTCTTATAGTTTGGGTCCACATGAGTGGGAGCTGCATCTATAGTAATAATGGGGGACCTTTAAAAGGGATACTCCAGCGTGGGGGCTATTTTTGGATCTGGCCGGGGAGGAGGTGGCTGAGAGAAAAGACGTCCACTCAACTCCCCGGTTCCAGCGTCGGGTCACGTATCGCGGCGGTCCGGTCCCTGGTTCCCGGCCGCTTCCTGGTGTCTGAAGCGAGCTCGAGACGTGACATCTCAAGTCCGCTCCGCCTGTCAGTAACAGAGGCGGAATCCGTTTCAAGTCCGCTCAGATCCCCCCTCTGGGAGGGAGCGCTGTCAGAGCTTGTTTGCTCCTCGTTCCCTGCTCGCTGCTGGCGCTATTACACATGCTGGCAGCGAGCAGGTAAGAGCCGAAGGAAGGCGCTAAGGAGCTGCGGGAAGCTCTCCGGGTGATCACTAGATTGCCCGGGAAGCCCACAAAAGATAGTGGCAGTCTGCTGCCGCTCCCCTCCCCCTATTCCGCAAAGTGACAGCAGAAAATCACTGCTATCGCGATCGTTGATTTTTCAACATGTTAAAAGACAGCGATCATCAGACATTGTGCATGACAGCTGATCGTTGTCTTCTATTACACAAAGCGATTATTGTCCTTAACGGTCGGGATTGGACAAATACAGCTGATAAATCGCTTTGTGTAATAGGGCCTGAAGAATGTGGACAAAAATTAATAAATTAATTGGAGCTCTCTTTGACACAGCAATAGATATCAAGGGGTAGTTCAATCTGAAGATGTTATCCCTTATCCACAGTGTAGGGGATAAGGTGGTAAGTGGAGGTCTGACTTCTAGGACCACAACAAATCCTGAGAATGGAGACAAAATGGAAAGCACAGCATTTAGAGCGCTGTAAAAGAAAAGTAAGAGCTCCGATACGCATAATGATTTTGGAAGAAGTTAAGAAAAACAAATACTTGATTGGTGCACATGAAAGTTAAGGACTCAAAACAATTAGAGTGGTGTTATGACAATCAGTCATTAGGTCGTGTGATCTAGCGCTCCGTGCCTGCAATGAATGTTCCACATACAGCTTTTACAGATTCACATGCCCAACAGCAAAGTTTCCCAGGAAACGGATTTCAGTTGTTGGCAAGTACCTTAAGATGAGTGAGGCTTGTAGCAGCCAAGAGTACTAATCCTACTAGTACAGACAGAAAAAAAAAATTGGCAGATTAACGTAAACAAAAACCAGTCTGGCACCCGCAACCAATAATTATTCTACAAGCAGTCTACATACACATTACCTACAGGAGATCCTGTGTGCGGGATTGCAGGAGAAATGGTGTCTGGGGCTATTAGAACAGTATAGGGAGACGTCTTTATAGTGCGCTCCACTTACTGCCTGCTCACGATGCTAGCAAACTGTGAGCCTGAAGCTTATTGTGTAACTCTTATACAGACAGGTGTCAGATTTATGTCACCTTATCACCCCAAGCACAGACTGAACTTTTTGGAGACATGCTTGTCATTGAAACCAATGAAGATGACACAAGGCAGAGACAACATTGAAACTAATAGTCATTCATAAGCCCACAACCCTTTACTGTCGAAATAAAGAACTATATTTCTTTACTAGGTTACAACAATGTGCACAGTGCAAACTTAACAGGTGATCCAAATAGTCTTGATGCATGCTTATGAGGCAATGGAACACAGAGAAACTGGAAAGGGATTCTTTTTTGTGATGTTTATGTCATGTTTTTATTTTATTATATCCAACTTTAAGCGGAAGTCCAGCAAATATTTTTTTATTAAAATATTGTTCTGTGTTTCCCCGAAAATAAAACACCTTCCTAAAATAAGACACCCCAGCTACTCTACCCTCTAGTCTAAAGCAAGGCATCCCCCCAAAAGTAAGGCCACCAACTGCACCCCCATGACTCACCTAATCCCCTTATGGACCAGGAAACAGGCGCCGCAGGCAGCCTGGTCCACGTCCCCCACGTCCTCCGCACTGGTGGCTGCTGGAGAGGATGGTGGCAGGGGGACACTGAGGGACACAGGGCACTGGAGGGACACTGAGCATCCCTCTGCCATCATCCTCTCCAGAAGCCACAGCCCGCACAGCTCTAAGAGTTGGGTCGAGACATCACCATTTTACCCAGGAAGTGAAGCCGTGATGCAGTAGTAAGTGCAGGCAAAAAAGCACTTTATAAGCATTTCCCATAAGAAGTGTATATTGGGGATTTGTATAACTTTTGGGGGGCAATACAATACTTTAATAAAAATTTTTACCAACTTCTCCTTTAAATGTTATTAATATAAATGAAATTTGCTTAAACAACATTTATGTAACAAAAATATAACTAATAGAAACGGTTTTCCTTTTTTTAAATGTTGTAGCTATTTAGGTTTTAAGAAACCTCCCTGGAGACAATTATATTGTAAAATGTTCAGCATGGTCTGTATAGACATTTCAGCAGGGTGTCTGCACTTTATGGCAGAGTCAAATGTCAGAGATTATTGTATTCCCCCCCCCCTCCCTTAGACACCAGGGAGTGACAAAAGAGATGCATAAAGGGTATTCTGCATACTAAAAATTGTTTATTGTTGGGACCACAATCAAAATAATTATAATAAAATAATAATTAAAAATAAAACATACTCCCCACCTTGAAGGTCCTCCTCTGATGTCTGTCTTAGAAGTAGCTAAAAGAGTGTTCACTGGGAGAACAGACATCACAGGGGATAGATAAGTAGTATTATTAGTTTATTTGTAGGCCCAGTAATATGTAACCAATTTTTAGTTTCTGAATCACTTTCCTAAGGAGCCCAAACGACAAAGCATGTATTTTTTCAGTACTGATCAACCTTTCTACTAATGGTTATGGGCAGTAAATACATGTATTAAAGTGACCCTTACCACCCTGCCTTATTAAGGCTTCTAGTAATACAATACAGCTGTTATTAACTGCCAGTGACATGGCTCTGCTCATTTTGTCCCAATCTATACAGTAAAGCTAACAAAAGGAGCTATAGGAATTATCGGTCTGTTAGATCTGCTCTAGTTCAAAGTAAATTTCTCAACTGCAATTCATTGATCCAAACTGCTGACATTGTTAGATAGCTGTTGGGCCAAGGACACATACTGTTCCTTCCATACAGTATATCAGTCTGTGCTTCCATAACATACAAAAATGCCTTAATTTTCAGTGTCGAAGAGGCTTTCTCAAGGGATGGAAGTGAAGAGACATGCCAGGCCCAAGGGATGGAAGGAGGGTGAAAAGGCATGCCAGGCCCAAGGGATGGAAGGAGGTTGAAAAGGCATGCCAGGAATAGAATGGGAGTGAAGAGTCTTGAGAAAGCCTCTTTGCAGCAGAGCATATGTTTTACTCTATGTTATGGAAGCACAGATGTACATATGCGGTACTTTGTGTCACCATGCTCTAATAGTTATCTAACAACATTAGATGTTTGACAGATTCACTTTAAAAATTGAAGTATTTTTAATATTTCCGTGAATAGTAATGGCTCTGTGGTTTTAATCTGACAAACCACAACACCTGCATAGAGTTTGCATGTTCTCCTGGGTTTGTGTGGGCTACTAGACTGATACACTATAATAGGTTAATGTGGAAATTAGACTGTGCTGCATACAGGGACCAATACCACTGTGGACTATTCCAATACAAAAACAAACTAGTGTGCCAAATAGGGTACCTTGCATTTGAATATATCACAAAAAAATAAGGTTCGAAAGCCTAGAACTCACCCTAAGTGTACCCCCCTAGAAGTAACATAAGTGTGATTAAAATGTTAGTCACGTAGTCCCTTAACTAGTTTTGCTCCACCAAGAGCGTCATCAGGTTATAAGCCTATAAAAATTAAAAGTTATATTTTACTATTAGGAGATTATGCTTCGAGTGAGCTCAGTGCTTTTGACCCTTATTGTTTGGTGGTCTGTTGCTGTACAGCCTTGAGGAATATGATGACTAAAAAGAAGAAAAATCACCATTTACATAATGTATTATCTGGTGACAGGGTGCAGGCCTGAATGTCAAACATAGTATTTGGGTTGACTCTTCAGAAAAGTTCACACTGGCAAATAAAACGTTGTACCTTCGAGAACAGAGTAAAAATAACTAACAGATAAATATATATATGTTTGAAACTGAATTCTTTTATCACATAAATAGATTTCAATTAAGTGTGAATCAGTAAAAGTGGCTTACAATAATGTGCCTATTTCTATAATAAAGAGCGGCACTTGGTGTCTACGGAGCCTACAGCAATTGTCTGCTGTTTAGTTCAATTGAGAGAATTATGGTTCAATTTCAGAGCTGCGAGAAGCTTCACGTTTTCTAAACATTATATTTCAAATCCAATTGCTAGTCATTCTTACGTTATGTATAGCGCATATTACTGCTCTTCCCCAGCTTCATTACACAAGCAACAAGTGAACTGGCTCCAACTACTTCACGGGAATTGTACTAAATCATCATTTAACAATCAAATTGCAACGCTATCGCGTAGGCCTGGGAATCAATCACTTTCTGAGACTGAGGGATATCCAAGTCTCTATAATGGATACAGTCTTAGTATTAGGAAGCATCAAAGCTTGGTGTGGGGGACAGGGGGAGGGGGTTCAGACGTACAAAGGAGTCTGTTAGGTTTTAGGACTTGCTGCCAGGTTCCTTCTCATCAAATCTGACAAATACCAACTAAAGTGTCCCAATAGAACCTCTGTGTATGAAGTCTTTCAGGTTCAGGAGTCATCCCATTATCAGAGGACACACTAAAAGGCAACACTTGATTAAAGGTGTATTGAATGGGTTGGACCACAAATAACATTTATTACCTATTAACAGAAACAACACTGACAATAGGTGAAGCACACATTTTAATCAAGCCTTAATTTGCCAAAACTGGGATGTTTAAGTCCTGCGGAGGAATGCCCAACTTAAAGGCGAAGTATTTATGAACTTCTCCCAACTTGAAGCCCTATTACATGGAGCGATTATTGTTTAAAAATGTCAATATAACAATCAAAAATGAGCGATAATCTCTCCGTGAAATAACCCCCCGAGATCACACAAGTGAAAAATCATTAATTTTTGTCTTTCAACATGTGGAAAAATTATCGTTGGCAGTTCGCCAATCATTCACATATCTGTTCGTGAAATAAGTCGTTCACTGATAAGACAAGTTGTGTGAGTCTGTCTGAGGGAACGATTAGCGACCATATAACGTTGTAAAAACGATCATCCATAACAGTAATTGGTGAATGTAATAACCTCAAAATTGTTCACTACAAAATTGCTAATTTTCACTGGCAATCGATAGTTTTAGTAAATCTTTAAATAATAATTGCTACGTTTACTAGGGCACTGTGAGGTTGTCCAGCAGCTTAAAGGGGTACTCCAGCGAAAAGCTTTTTCCCAGTATTTGAAACACATTACAAAGTTATATAACTTTGTAATATGCTTCAATCACCTATCTGCCCCCCTGCCCTATCTCCCCCCCCCCAACCCCACTACCAGGAAGTGATGTAAACGCCTTCTTACCTAATGACTGTTGACCCCAGGCTTTTCTGTAGCAGCGATTTTGTGACAATGACATCATCAAGAGGGAGGCGGGTCTAAGCCCTGTTTGGCCAGCCTACCTTTGTCAGATGACACAGGTTGCTCAGCTCTCATTGGCTGAACAAGAAATAAGCCATCTAACAGTTTTACAGAGTCAGTTAGACATCACAAGAGACAAAGTGCATCATGGGAAACCCCAAACCAGGAAGTAAAGACAAAATGAGAAATTCAAAAGGAGACAAACTCCGGAGGGATGGTAAATGTAAAAACTATGTTAATAATTGAATGATTGGGCTTTTTTTTTTTTTATCAGCGCCAGAGTATCCCTTTAATAGTTCAGTGGTTAGCCTTACAGCACTAGGGTCCTGGATTCTATTCCAGCCAGGTCAACACCTGCATGGAGATTGTTGGCAAGTACGTACACAGCTCTGCTTTATTCTCCTGGTATCAGGACCATACATGGCACAAAACATGCCAACAATACTCTCCCAATGTTCAGTGATTGTTGGCTTTTGTCTCTTGTAAAGTAAATCTCTGGACTTGAAAAGACTGTCTTTCCATAATAAAAAATAAAAAAAATAAAAAGCATTGCTAATGCTACAATGAAAAAAAAAGTATCCCGTAGCAAAAAACGTGATACGTTCTCTAATTGATATGGAAATTTCCACTAGGCAACTGAATTGGACTAAAAAAGTGAAGTGTTCACTTAGCAGAGCTCAATGATGGTTGGAGTCGGGTTTCACAATGAGGCCTTCCAACAGAAAGCAGACCTCAAGTGAAATATTACCGCTCTCAACCAGTTATACCAGTGACAATAAAGACATACATTTGACCGCGCAAAGAATCTCCTATAAACACATGTCACACTGCAAGTTCATCTCCCCCGCTAATCTGCTGCTCCTCTATATACCTGCCTAATCTCTAGGTTTATACAAACTATTCCTTTCCAGTATTCCATGGGCCTGGCTTTATGTCCACTTATGTGCAGAAAACTTTAAATAAAGCATGCTTTGTAGGAAAGAGATAAGATTCTTAAAGTCACAAGACTGCACCATGAAATTCCCCGTTACAAGTGGCTAGCAGATAGCACTGGAATAATCTCGAGCGGACTTGCTACCACAGCTAGAAACAGCAGACGGTGCCATGGTGAACATCGCACTCTGCTTCCACTGTCCTCACTTCACCCTGCAGCATTCCAATGAATTTGCGCAAAATAAAACGTCCCGGCACCCTCCAGCTGTAAAAACCTCCATACTAGATTGTATAGATCGACATGCACAAATCTGTACACTTGTAATTCTTCTCACAAGCCTTTTTATGTTTTATTTCTAAAAGTCATTGTTTACTTTTACCAATATACAGTGAATCATCAAATGTTACCATCTGATATACTGCAAAACAAAGAATTGCAATCACGTGATTCTAAGGTATATATATATATATATATATATTATATATATATATATATATATATATATATATATATATATATATATATATATATATATATATATATACACACACACATACATACATACAGTGGCGGAACTACCGCCATAGCAGCAGTAGCCGTTGCTATGGGGCCCGCCTCGTCAAGGGGCCCGGCGGGCAGGTCAGCCTGGGTGATGTCCCCTGGCTAGCCGTTCAGGACGTTTGTCCTGAAACCAGCTAACCAGGGGAGAATAGTTTGCGCATAGAAGCCGGCCCACAGCCACTCACACAGGGCCCGGCATCACTGTCACCTGTACAGAGCATAGAGAGGGGGAGATAACAATCCGCGCTCCCCCTCCTCTCCCCCGGTCACTGTGCGGCATCGCTGATTGGAGGAGAGACTCCTCTTCTTCTGCAGCAGCTTCTGCTATCTGCCTGCACGGAGGATTCTGTGACTTCCTGTGACGGATGGATGACCTCTGACCCTTTCCTGACGGACCTCAGACAGTGACAACTCCTTGTGTAAGTATATTCTGTCACTGATAAGGGGGGGGGGGAGGGGGGAGCATGGTGGCTCCTTACACACAACTATTGTCAGCAGCATAAGTGTGGGGTTTTACTTCTACAGGAGTTGTGACAGTGAAGGACTACAACTCCCAATGTGGCCTGCTGTCTGTGGCCCCCTCCCCCCAAAGACTCAAATGAGGCACAGACTGCATAGAGACCACACTGGGAGTTGTAGTCCCACACAGTCTATATACAAAGCTTCCCTTTGACTGCAGCTCCTGCAGAACTGAAAAGCTCATCCTTATGCATAATAATAGTCTTTCATGTATATGAATTGTCCCATTTTACTTATTTTTTGTAAATAGGGAGGGGGGGGGGGAGGGGATCAAAATTGTAAAAAGATAAATAATCATTTTTGTGATCACCACATGTGGAAACCTCCAATGTATGGAAATAGAACCGTATGGATCCTGTGTGGTGATCATCGTACTCAGGACCAGATTTATTATATATTTTTTTAATGGCCATATCAAATCCTATAAAATAATTAGAGACTAATAATTTTCATCTACCCCAAAATGGTACTATGGCGGTGTTATCCAGTCACAGTATGGTGGTATCAGGTCTGGTATGGTGGTGTTATTCAGTCACAATATAGCAGTATCAGGTCTGGAATGATGGTATTATCTAGTCACAGTATGGTGGTATCAGGTCTGGTATGGCGGTGTTATTCAGTCACAATATAGCAGTATCAGGTCTGGAATGATGGTATTATCTAGTCACAGTATGGCGGTATCAGGTCTGGTATGGTGGTGTTATTCAGTCACAATATAGCAGTATCAGGTCTGGAATGATGGTATTATCTAGTCACAGTATGGCGGTATCAGTTCTGGTATGGTGGTATTATCTAGTCACAGTATAGCAGTATCAGGTCTGGTATGGCAGTATCATCCAGTCACAGTATGGTGGTATTGTTCAGGTCTGTTATAGCGGAGTTATCCAGTCACAGTATAGTGGTATCAGACCTGGTATGGCAGTGTTAAATGTGTATTGTCTGAAGCTATTACCTACCAGTCCTGTGATGTGATGGCTACAGACAATATGCAGATCATGTAGAAAAAAAGATTCAGACAATGCATGTGGTAAAAACCATGCATCCATTTCTTCCCCAGAAGTCGTGTGCTGTTACCAGGATTATTGGACATACGGCTATTAGGTACTTGATGGGGGTTTGGTTGGAGTTGCATATGGTGACGCAAATGTGGGAACATAGCCAAAGACTAATCAATTATCAAAGTGATTGTTTATAATGTAGTAAATCATGATGATAATTGGTGAGTGAAAAGGGAACATCTTTAGGTTTAGCGCCGGAGCGATAAATACGGCCCTAGACATAGGTGTACGTGTGCAGATCCCCTCTGCTCTGCCGTACTTGCATGTACACTTGGGGGGGGGGTTCAGAGTCAGAGCTCCAGGCACCGTTATAGAGGACTGACTGGGGGGGGGGGGGCCCCATTGGAAAGCTTGCTATGGGGCCCAGCTATTTCTAGTTACGCCCATATATCTATCTATCTATCTATCTATCTATCTATCTTAATCAGTGAGTGAAACATTATACTGGACTAAAGGTGAGAAAAAAATCCATATATATTGTTACGTTTTACATATGCTTTTTTTTTTAGAATGAAGTGATTGGCCTCAACTCGGAAAAGCTTCCCATGCACAGAGCTTTGTCAATCTTTCTTGAGGGTGGGATCACACAACGAATCTGCTGCGGATCCTTAACTGTCATTTTCAATAAGAATCCATACAGTATGTAAAAGTCAGCGCCCTTCACCCCCACAGCCCAGTACATTCATTATTGGATCTGTGCGATGGCTTGCTTGGGGGGTTTCCAGCGTCTTTTGGCGCTCAGCCAATCAGTGCACTGCCCCGCCGCAGGACACTGGAGGTGTGTAAAAGCATGTACCCGGTAATCGGCAGTGGGGGGGGGGGGGGGTGAAGGGAGCTGACTTTTACATATTTTTATAATCCCACTGTGAGTATGTAATCTCATTAAAGTGACAGTGACGGTATCCACAGCGGATACCTTCAGAGGGATGCTGAGTGTCCCTCCAGTGCCCTGTGTCCCTCAGTGTCCCCCTGCCATTATCCTCTCCAGCAGCCACAGCCTGCACAGCTCTAGGAGTTGGGTCGTGACATCACCATGTTATCCAGGAAGTGACATCACCATGTTATCCAGGAAGTAAAGCCTTGATGCAGTAGTAAGTGCAGGGAAAAAGCACTTCAGAAGAATTTCCCGTAATAAGTGTATATTGGTTATTTGTATAACTTTTGGGGGGCAATACAATACTTTAATAAAAATGTTCGCTGGACTTCTCCTTTGAAGGAAATCTATCAGGTCCATATAGATCTAATTACACACACACACACACACACTTATTTATCTGACAAATCATTGAAGCCAAAGCCAGTTACAGACTACAAAAAGACAACAGGCCAGAAAGGAAAGACTGAGATTTCTCCTCTTTTCAAATCTATTCCTGGCTTTGGCTCCAAGAATCTGTCAGATAAATCTGTGTGTGTAATAGGGCCTTATTAGGTACAGAGCTGCAGAAACAGGCAGATAGGTGACAGGGCTGAGCCTCCAGTCCTGCACATCAATTAGTTAAGGAATGGAGAGGTGGGAGAGGAGGCGTGCATGCTCTGGCTCAGCATCTCTTCAACTTCCAAAGAAAAATGCAATTTTAGAACTTTGCAAATGACCATCAGCAAAGCATTATAGCATTATATGTTTTATCTCCCTATGACCAATGGGCAGCTCTGTAACTGGTACAGACCTGACAGATTCCCTTTAAGGTATATGCAGCAGATATGCAACAAAAACGCAGAGGATTTGTTGGTACAGATTTGATGCTGTGTTCAGTTATTTAGATCTAATCTGCTGCGAGTTTGCTGCGAGTTTGCTGCGTATCGCAGCAGCAAATACGCTGCATATATGGTGTGTGGGTTTATACCCTAATGGTTGTATTTTAATTGAAATAGCTGTTTGTACCTGGTTTTAAAGTCAATTGACTTTTTTTCCAGATCTGCCAACAGATCCACACTTAATCCATATGATTAGGTAGGGAACTGCAGATTTCCCTGGTTAAACTATACAGATTTTCTGACGCTATATCAGCCTTGCGTGAACAATAAAGGGGTTGTCTAAAGACAGGATTTCTAGATTTTACTGGGTGCATGTTAAATTTGATCAGCCAATCATTTGCTACAGTAGTGTCCGACCTCAGGCAGTTGTTGGATGACCAGGCAGTTCATACTAAGGAAACACGTCAACAGAAAGTAGTGAAGACTGGACGATAACAGACTGGATGCTGCAGGTGACTGGGATGGGCGAGTATAACAGGCTGCAATAACTAAGAAAAAAATCCTTTCCTTAGCAATCCCTTTAGGAGTCAATAGCAAAGCAAGGAGTAGCTGAGAATATGAATTTTCCAGCAGCTCTTGAATTTCTTGTAATAACACTGTTCTAGGTAAATGCAATACTAGAAGCTACCATATATATCTGTCAAAGGTGGTTCAAAGTGAACGTTCATCTTAATTCTACTATACTCCAGCACCACCCATACAAAAGATGGGGGCCTTTTATAAAAACAGACATTTTTATGTCTTAAAGAAAATGTTTAGCCTGAAACTTAAGTCATCTATATATCTATGCACATCTTTCCAAAAGGTACAGAAATAGCAGTGTTAAAGCCTAGCCCCTTCCAACCTTTTGCATTTCACTACAGACTCACGTGTTGTGTGTGAGATGGCTGCTAACAGGATTTTTTTCCCCCCCCTCTGGCAGCAGCACCCAACGCATTTCACAAGGTAACATCCATTGAGCAGCAAGTAGCAGATGATGCTTAAGAGGTTAACTCGGCATATATCTGGCACCTCTCCAGCCTTTGTAGAAGAATCACTACTAATGTGAGAGCACAAAGCATAGTCCAGGCCAGCCGTGATTAATAGACTGCTGAATACGCTCCTTTCCTCACACACACACACTTTTCATTCCCCTGCTTCCATAGATCATGGACTTATCCTCGAAATATCTGACTGAAATTGAATTTGGCTTCTCTCTCAACCGTTCATTTCCTATGTTATGCAAGGTTATATCCTTTTCTGCATGAGCAGAACCAAACCAGCTGCAGCTCGGGAGAAGAAAATATGTTTTCAATTATGGAGCTGGCCTGAAAACAGAATGGTAGATCTGAGAGCGCCCTTAATAGAGCCATCATTGAATGAACCTGCTAGACGCAATCCTATTAATTAGGTGTTTAGCCTTACACAGGGAACCTTTGATACCGCCAGCACGTTCTACCTGGCATGCTGGAGCTTTGTAACGCAGCAGGAAGTTAATATGGCAAACTTCCTCAATTGGCTATGCAAAGGTCTGACATTTGAAACGGAGATGATTGCGATGAAATATTGACTTTCAGGAGTGTGTTAGGCAATGAAGAGAATGAATCAGAATTTACTGAGCTAGCAATGCGAGCCGCCACACTATGGCGGGATTATTTTTCCCTCAAGGAGGGAGGCTGAGGAAAGAAAAGCGTTTAGGAAAAAAAGAAAAAAAAAATATTGCAGTTTTCTTGCACAAGCTACAGGGATTTTCTGCTCCGATCCCCATTTAGGAAATGGAGTTTGTTTCGAGGGGGGAATAAGCATGAAACAATAAAAAAATAACAGCGAAAAACACAATAGGGTCTGGAGCCGCATTCTCTTCTATTTTTCAATTACTCTGGTACCACTGGGAGGAAGTGACAGCCTTGAACTCATAAAAGATATCTTGGTCATTTATACTCCATCCGTGTTCTCTTCTGTCACGCAGCACATTTACTTGTAACTGTGTAATACACTTATTGTTAGGACCAGCGTGATGTAACGATTCATGCCGACACATCCAATGTTTCCACTATACTGCCGAATGCAGAAATACAAAAAACTTTACGCGTCCTGGCATAAGATATTAAGTAAGGGCATTTTTCTATATAAAACTTATAAGGGGTTTTCCGAATGTAATAACACAACAATAGAACCATTATTCACCTGATAAATCTCTTGCCGCCGCCGCTGCTGCCATGATGCCCCTCCCCCCAGTTTGTTTACTTGACGTGCCTGTATACCCATGTGACTGCTGCAGCCAATCACTGCCCTCGGTGTATGGCAGTGAGAGATCAGGCTGAAGTGAGTATATGGGCCAGTCACTGCTGCAGCCAAGTGAACAAAGACTGGCCGGAATCACCAGAGCAGCAGTGCTGGAGTGGCAGGCAGGGGATCTATGGGGTCTAAGAAAAACAAAGTAATTGTACCTGTTCTGAGCGCATGATTTGCACGATCTAAACACACCAGCCCTACATTATAGCTGTATATTCAGTACGGACCTCCGAGTTTACGTTCTGTACAGGTTGAGGTCTGGACAGAACATCAACTCGGAGGTTAATACTGGATATACAGCTATAGTGTAGGGTTGTGCTAATAATACGTACGGAACAGGTACAACTACTTTGTTTTTGTTGGTACTATTATTGGGATATTTAGGTGATCCAACTGTCCCTAGTACGCAGCTAGTTCACACAGACAGCACTCGGGTACGCACCCACTGTTTTTTAAGGCCCTATTACACAAAGCTATAATCGTTTTGTGTAATAGAAGACAACCATCAGCAGACATGCACAATGTCTTTCAACACCAACGATCAGCCTATCAACGACCTGCTGCCGTCGCTCCGTGCAACAGGAGCGGCGGCAGCAGACCGACGATGTGCTCTATGGGCTGCCCTCGAAGATTGCCGCCCCCCCCCCCCCGGGTCTTCACCCGCGTGTAATAGCGCTGGCAGCAAGCGAATGAATGAGGAACAAGCGAACGCTGACCTGACAGGTTAACACTCGCTTGCTGTCTACATCGCCCAGTGTAATGGGGCTTTATTCTAGATCTATGGGGTCTATTGATGTTTTGTTATTTTATCACACTGATCTAAGCTTTGGCAGATAGAAAGTAGAAATTTTCAACTGTCAGGGAGCCTTCCTGTTGAAAGGAAGAAATCCTGGATAACTATAATAAAAAAAATATACATATACAACTTGCTGATAGACTTTGGGGGGCAAATATCAACTCTTTCACCCCCCAAAAAAAAAAAAATAGTGTAACCAAAATTTTGATTATGTAAAATTGACAATTGCTCAAAAATCTGGGACAATTATTTACCAAAACCTACAAAAAAACACTGGTAAATGATTGGTAAGCGTTCTACGCATATGCAGGCTGCGATCATACAACTAACAAATTTATTTATACGTCACTGATCGCATCTTTTGAGCTAACCTTAAAATCATTGTTAACCGTTCGCTAAGGCTAGGTTCACACTGCGTTTTTGCAATCCATTTAATATATACATTTTATGGAAAAAATGGATGCAAAAAACGGATGCAATTGTGTTTTGCATTGACTTTCATTATAAAAAAAAAAAAAACGGATCAAAACGGATGCTTTTTTTTAACGTACAGTAAAGTGTTGACACTACTTTTCTGTATGTTGAAAAAAACGCATCCGCTTTGAAAGACCACAGTGCTTTCAGGCTCACTGTATTGTTTACAGAGTGTATTAGCTTTACATGGTACTATAGTTTTGTCCCATTTAAGTAAATGGGATGGGCCATTGTGTCTGTGTAAACGATGAAGGTGACATGGGGACTACACATATATGTCCCCATATAAGTGGACCTATAAGATAGTCAATTGTTCTTTATGTCCTGAAAAATCTCTTTAATTTCTAAGAAAAAGATTGGGCTAACCTAAGCTTTAAAGAGAACTGGTGGCAAGTTTGTTATTTATACCATCTTTTAGCCTCAACAAACAAAGATGTGTTTTGGCCACATAGTATACCTAAAGCAAAATTAAGGGGAGCAAAACTTTAGCATAGTTGGAAATGATTGATGCCAGTTCTGATGCCCACGTTACACACTGTAGCTATATATTATAACCACACATATCTAAATATTTAAGAATTTAGCCAAATCCAAAGTGAATTGTATTGTGGCCTAGATGCTGTATCACTCTAAGGCAAACTCTGAGGCAGGCTAAACCTATGTGTATACTTTCTACACAGTAAATCAAGACAAGGGCTACTAACATATACAGTATACATAAATAAATGACACATGCAATGGGTTCTCCGGTGGGTGGATGAATGAATCGTTATGTATTAACGTAAAATAAAACCACCATAAAACTTTCCTCAATAAACAGTAATAAACGTTTTCTGCTGACAGTACGAGACTTTAAGTGGTCTTACCTCTGCTTGGAAACTCTTCAACAACGGAGCTACCTGTTTGCGCAAGTCCTGTGAAGAACAGAGATAATTATTAGCTTTGTGAAGTCCGCATTGTGAGAAGCCAGCAGAAAGAGAATTACATCTCGCTCACAAGCCCCGTCACTAGACGTTAGCTAGACTCGCCTTCATTTGGCAAATCAAACACTCATACAAGTCTCTTATGCTCATGAAAACATTGCATACTTACACATTATAGATCTCATAGGAGAAGTAATCCTAAATATACCCCATAGAATAACATTTCTGGCAATGAAATTATTACTTTTGTTACTAATCCAGGCGAATGGCAGAATAGCAGGCCATGTTTAGATCTTGGCAGCTTGAAGTCTCTAGTGGCCGTCCTTCATTTCCAGTTCTATTTTAAAGACAAGCTCCAGCCAAGTGTATCTCTCCCCCCCATTTTGGCAGTCGCCCTTCCCCCAAAACCACGATCTTTGGGAGCTCTTAAAAATCTACTCATACTAAGCCTTATTCACTGGCAGCTACTACACGCGGCTCCTAAAGAAAACAGGCAAGGCTTTTATGTCTTCAGGCTTCAACCTTCTTACATACGTATAGACTACTTCACCGTATAACACCACAGACCATTGGCTCAGATGTCTCCTGTTTGTTGAATTCACTGAAAAAATTTCTGCTTATATGAAAAATGTATTGCCCCATGTAAAGAAACCAAATACAATGAAGATAGAAAAACTAAACAAAAATACACAAAACTGTAGTATACTATGCCAACCAAAATGTATACATTAAAAGCAGATGTAGCATTGTAGACTACATATGGCCTATGTGGGCATACTGTAGCATTGACAAAATTCCTTTCTGACTGCACTCCAACGTATACCCACAGGATACAGCCAAAATGTGATAGGAGCCGTTTCTTAGATCTATGGCCAACCTATACTGCACACATCCGGGCCTGTACAAGAACAACAATATCAGCTCACAACTCAACATAGGAGCTAATGCGTTTTGGGCTTTCAGTCTACTCTGAGACAGGCGACCCCTTGCACCTGGCTAAGCTTTTTTATGTACAGTACTCTTCTTCAGAAAAAGATTGATATTTGAAGAAAGTGTGTCTAATCTTTAAGGAGTTTTCTTATAAAGAAAACCCCTTGTGTAAATAAATGCTGCGTGCTGCAGTTGCCAGTTTTTTACTCCTCCGGCAATGATCTGTTATTGCAGAGGAAAACCATGTCTGGCCATACATTGGCATTACATGGCGCCACACAAATAATTGGTCATCCATTTAAAAAGCAATTCACAAAACCTTTTTAATTGCACCCCCCCCCCTGGTAGCCACTGGCACGTATACTCACCACAGCTGATCGGTGCGCCGGATTTGATTTGAACAGCGATGCAGGACCGAAACGAAGCCACGTCGTGGGACACCGATCAGCTATGGTGAGTATACGTGCCAGCACCTTTTGTGAACTGGTTCTTTAATGGAGGGAAGGGGAACACAAGGCCAACTAGATGTTGAAAAACTACAATTCCCATCATGCCTGAAGTTAAACTTTTGGCTTTATCTGTTCAGGCATGATGCGATTTGTAGTTTTGCAACTACTGGAGGATGGGAGGTTTTCTATCTATGGCTTAAAGATGGAATGGGGAACCTTGGGCCCTCCAGCTGTTGCAAAACTACAATTCCCATCATGCCTGGACAGCCAAAGCTTCAACAAGTAAATACATACACACAGTAGGAAATCCATATATATGCATGCACAATAATGTAGGCAAAAGAGCATCCATCAGACAGCTCTTAGGTCCATAACTGATCACTCTAAGTATAAAGACTAGACACTAAAAACCGTAGACTAGCAGGTACGTACAATTTGTTATACAGCATTAGCGTTCAGTAGAATCCTACGTCTAACCATTATCCCGGCAGGTTGAACATAAGCCTCTATACGTCGTAACTTTCCAATTAACTGTTTAATAGAGCCTATGGGAGCATCAATTGTGTATTGATTTAACTAATCAATACTACATGCCACATAAAGACTCCCTCAATGCACATCCTGACTGGACAAAGCTTTCTCAACATATATATTTCCTTTTTTATAAAGGCAGACTGGTTTGTGAGCTTTATGTTCAGTAACAGCATTGAGGCGCTAAGGAGGTAGGGACTGACATGCACAGACCCATAGTCACACATTTTCATAGAAATAGAGGAGAAGTTAATCATTTTAAAGGTTTAGAGTTGCAGAAAGTTAGCTCACAAGAATTACAAAACCCATCAGTCATTTATACTGTTACTTAAAGGTGTAGTCCCATCTGCTAAGCAGAGTGCTCTGGTACCCCATAAAGAATCAACAGAACGCTGGTCAGACGTGCAGTATTATTGTTTCTGTCCCCATTCTTTAGACTGCTGGGTGTTCCAATGGTCGGACCCCCACTGATCAGCTTGTTATTCACTGTCCACATGACTTCTTTAGACACGTTTTAGTAGTATTTTCCTTGAGGTAAATAATTTTTTATTAGACACTGCAAAAGGTTATTTATTACTGTCTGGGAAATCTGTGCAACAATCAAAATGGCCAACGAAGGCATCACTACATGGGTTGTGCCTCTCATTGGAAAACCGGCAGAACCATGTAATGGTACCACTTACTTCCCATACTGCTGTATTACTAGCCAGATTAAAGAGGAATCTGTCAGCTACTATTCACCTTCCAGATTGGTAATCGCTCTTAAGTCAAGTAAACACGTTACCTTTTATATATCTGTCTGTGCTTCCAGAACATAGAAAAATACTTTATTCTGAAGGGTTTAAACTGTAATAAAAGTAATAATGTCACCCAGATATGTTGAAAATTGATATAATAGAGAGGAAAAGGGTTATGTAACAATTTTCTTTTACTATAGGAACCTTTAGGGCCAGTTCACACTGAGTAAATTCAGTGCCCACCTGCCTCCATGTCTGATTCCTTCCCTCTCCGCTCAAACAATTGACATTGACAATTCTTTGAGCGGAGGAGAGCGGAGGCGCGCAAACCCTCCCATAGAGTCTCCATTTGACAATGAGAATTCCGCCGAATTTACTCAGTGTGAGCTGGCCCTTAAAGGGTAAGTCCATGTATTCATATATGCAGTGAAACCTTTCAAAGACCACCTCTTTGAGAAGACCATCCTTTCAACCAGAACAAATTTGCAATTTACAAGTCCACTATGTATTAAACATACTAAGCATCTTCTTTGAGAAGACCACTCCCCAGGAGATCCGTTTTTAATGCCATTTTAGGAGGAAATCTCAATAAGGTTTCGCTGTATATATCGTCGTTCACACAAAAGAGAAATTCTAGAGTTAAGTTACAGCATAGAGATCACAACACTGTACATGGCGACCCCATATAACCCAGATACTTAAGAATCAATCAATAAAGTCCTTTTTTTCCCTCTTTTAAAATCTGAGTCGCTTTTTCACCTTTATAAATAGAAAGTGTTGATTTTAAGTGCATTTCCCAGGTACTTTTGTGCTGGCTGCAGTGATAAATAAAAAATACCTTGATCTGCAGCCATTCACAGCCTACAGAAATTCCCCCTCACAGATCTTGTGAAAATTCCATTAGCTTTAATTATTTACTAGGAGGAGATGTAGATTTCTCTTCCTGACCTATTTTTCAAAGCAATGATTAAACAGAAGAATTGCACTATTGCACATATGCCGAGCGGCCAGGTAAATCTGGAGCAGGACCCCCACGTATGTGGCGGTCTATAGTGTCTGACAGTGCTCTCAAGATGTCACAGACTAAACTGACCACACTGTTGTGTATATAGCATCCAGCACAAGCCTTTATGAATTTCATGGGTAATGAATTACAATATAAGCCAGCCCTGTAACAGCTGGACAGCCCCGTCACGGAGGAATGTGTTAACGGCATATGTACAAAATCTGTATTCTAAGACTGACCTTTCACTGCATGACCCCAAAGGGATGACAAATCTAATACATATTATCTTCGTCATTTCTTGGCTCGTTAAAGGAGGAATGTGAGGAGGCTAATGTAAACCGAGGAGGAAGAAGAAGAAGAGGAGCACCTCTGCTGGCTGAATATGTGTTGATCCCATATTAATGACGACATACCGAAGAAAATTGTGGATGTGCATGCACATAACTAGATTACATACACACATACATTTGTCATTTTCTCTGCAGTCTACCCAATTCAATGACCTGACAAAGTTACTCAATGAGGTCACATTCAGATATGATGGTTATGGTGAGGTTGTTTGCTGTGGAATTTTGGTGTGGTTCATGTATGAAGGGGCTATAGGCAGAACAGCACACTGTTCCAACATATTCAGTGACATAGATCTGGTTTGGTTCTACTGCATATGGTTTATTTGGTAGCAGTTGGACAGTTGTGTTTTTAACACTTTCTACCAGTTGATGCACAGATTTTATTTGTATGTAAGATTAAAAAAGTTATATTTTAGTTGGGTCCCATTAAGGGGGGCGTTTGTCCCCAGGTATTTAGCCTGAGGGATTAGGAGTATATTGTTCATGTGTTTGTTGTGGATTTTAAGTGTGGAATCTGAACCAAACTAAAGAACAACTGAAGCGAATGGGCTTTATAAAAATCTTAAAATGCAAAGGAATAAAAATATACTAAACACTGCATACACATATGTTGTCTGAACCCAGCTAAGGGTCCAACCAGGGCACGATCAATGATGTAAACAAGCGCTTATCTGCTATTCCACAGCCCGACAATCGGTTAGCGAGGGCTGCAGGGACATCGTTACTGATGTCCTTGCAGCCCTTGTTTCATACTTTACCTGTCCAGGCTGCAGGTCTTCTCCTTCTCCCGGTCCCG